>NC_134703.1:73702754-74059004 GCF_043290135.1 Rhipicephalus microplus
AAAGCCCCACTGACTTACGCGCAAGTCGCCGCAGTTACTCCCGCCTTCGTTACACCGATGCCGCCGACGACGACGCCAGCCCATCTTGCGTCCCTGGCGCCCAGCACGCAAAACCTGCCTTACTATGCTCCACCGGTGCCGGCACACCTGTATTACATAGTCCCCAGCCCAAACAACCAGCCCTACTATCAATCATGGCGCCCGACGAGACCTACATGCTACTATTGCGGATATCGTGGACACATCGCACGTGTCTGTCGCAAGCGTCAGCGAGACGAGCGCCGTGGGTTTGACACTTACGAACGGGATGACTATGCCACAGCAAGCACTTTCCAGCCCCGTCCTTACGCTACGCTTCATGGTCGCTCTTCTTCGCTATCAATAAGTCCTGAAATGGCTCCTCACTACCGTGGTGCCAGGCATCGCTCGCCGTCCCCCTCTCCGTCGCTCTACGTCGCCACTTCGACCAGCCTCATAGTTCGCCGACCGTCTCCCGGAAAACTAAATTACGCATGCAGCGTCAGGGGGAAAAGCTGCATTCAACAAAGTAAAAAACAATTCTTTCAGAACATCTTCATAATATGATATCTGTTTCAGTGGAAGGCCTAGAAGTGGAAGCATTAATAGACACTGGTGCTAGTTTCTCCGTCATTCACAGAGATTTGTGTGCGCGTCTCCGCAAAGTTACTACGCCCTAACCTACGTTGCTCGCTGCTCAAGGGGACGCCATCCGACCTTCCGCCATGTGCACTGTTCGTGTCTACATTGATAGACTTCTCTATTATGTGCAATTTGGAGTGCTTAGTTCGTGTACTCAACAGCTAATATTAGGATGGGACTTTCTTTCAACGGCGTCCGCGTCCATCTGCTGCCGGCAACGCGTCCTACACATGAACGATACCGCCTATTTGCTTCAGGAAGATGACGCACTACTTCATTTTAGATGCGGAAGCATCTTATACTCGCGCCTTGTAGTGCGCCGTCCGCGCTGTCCGCGCCGCCCGCACCGCTTCTCGAACATTCGACAGCTGACGCGCGCGCATGCGCCGTCGCGCCGTCGCCCACCATCTGTGCCGCGCGCGCTTCTCCTTCGAGAACATTCGACAGCTGACAGCGCATGCGCCGTCGCCCACCATCTGTGCCGCGCGCGCTTCTCCTTCGAGAACATTCGACAGCTGACAGCGCATGCGCCGTCGCGCCGTCGCCATCTGTGCCGCGCGCGCGCTTCTCCTTCGAGAACATTCGACAGCTGACAGCGCATGCGCCGTCGCGCTGTATATATACTCAAGGTCGGCGCTCGCTCGCTCAGTTGCCGCTCGTCCGTTGGTTTGTACGGCGCGTCGACGTCCGAAGTCGCCGTGAAATGAATGCCAACGAATCCACAAACACAATGATCGACGTCCCTTCGACCAGCGCCGCCCTTTCGCATACGTGTGTACGTGTTCACTCATTTAACACACCCTCCTACAACCACGTTAACCAATTTAGCCATCGACTCAAGTAAATCGCAATTTAACACCCCATTTCACAACCACGTTAACCAATTTAGCCATCGACCCCAGTAAGTCGCACTTTAACACCCCGTTAACCAATTATATGCTCCGCATCCTCCTCAGTGTTCCCCTGAGGGAAGCTGCGGGCAATTTTTTTTTATGCTACAGTTTGCCTTGCTGACAGAGCACGAAGCTTTGTTTGACGTCAATTCACCCGTATTGGCACAGACGTGCGTCACCACGCATCGCATTGAGACTGAGGGTGCGTCAATCGTACGTCGTCGGCCATATCGCGTATCAGTAGCTGAGAGGAAGGTTATTGAAGAAAACGTCGACGACATGCTGAGACGGAACATAATACGCCCATGTGCTAGCCCTCGGTCATCACCTGTCGTCTTTGTTCGATAAAAGACGGTTCTGTGCGCTTCTGCGTAGGTTACCGGACGCTAAAAAAGATCAAGCGCAAGGATGTATACCCTATGCCACGTATAGATTCACTACAAGGAGCTCAGTACTTCTCGAGTCTTGATCTTCGTTCGGGATACTGGCAGATACCAATGCATGAGGACGATAAAGAAAAGACAGCATTTTCGACACCAGACGGGCTTTGCGAGTTCAATGTAATGCCCTTCGGCCTGTGCAACGCATCCGCAACATTCGAACGCATGATGAACACCATTTTGCACGGCCTGAAATGGAAAACTTGCCTGTGCTATTTGGACGACATCATTGTTTTTCCGTCAACCTTCTCTGAACACTTACACCATTTAGACGAAGTCCTCATGTGCGTTGGTGTGGCTGGCCTTCAGCTGAACGTGAAAAATGGCCGTTTTGCCAGCAAGACAATGAAGGTCTTAGGCTACATTGTGAGTAAGGATGGCATTTGTCCTGATCCCGATAAAATATCGGCCGTTCTTAATTTTTCTCGTCCTAAAAGGACCAAGGACTTGCGCAGTTTTCTTGGCCTGGCTTCATGCTTCCGTCGATTCATACAAGACTTTGCCTCGATAGCGGCACCTTTGCACAAATTACTCGGTTCGGGTGTTCGCTTTGAGTGGTCTCCTGCCTGCGAATCGACGTTTAGCCATCCGAAAAACGCCCTCACATCTGAACCAGTACTTCACCATTTCGATGAAACAGCATCCACACTCCTGCATACTGACGCTAGTGGTCAAGGAATCGGAGGTATTCTACTGCAGCGCGATGAATCATCCCGTGAAAGGGTCGTTGCGTATGCCAACCGCGTTATGTCCAACACCGAGAAGAATTACACCATTACTGAACAGGAGTGTATAGCTGTTGTGTTGTCGGTGCCGAAATTTAGACCTTATCTACATGGCCATCATTTTAGCATAGTTACAGACCATCATGCTTTATGTTGGCTTTCCCCGCTCAAGAATTTGTCAGGACGCCTTGGTCGATGGATTATACGTCTTCAAGAATGCGACTTTACTATTACCTACAAGTGCGGCAAAAAGCACCAGGACGCAGATGCACTTTCTCGCTACCCCCTTCCTACGGCGCCGTCCACTGCTTCCTCTACAAACTTCAGCGAGGAACGCCTATAAATATTCCTTCCACATCTGTTTTGTCCTTAGCCGTCATTAACAAGAACCCTCCTGACGATCACGGCTCCATCATAATGCATCAACTCGCTGGCGCTTACTGGAGACGCATCATACATCGCCTTCAGGGGAAATCGCGACTACCTAATGCCCGCCTTCGGCGACAGCTCAAGCATTTCAAGCTAGATAACTGTGTTCTTTACCATCACATATATCACCCGGATGGTCAACGCTGCGTGCCCGTTCTGCCTCGCTCTCTTCGAGCCGATATTCTTAAGGCCTACCACGACGACCTGACTGCTGGTCACTTTGGTTTCCAGAAAACGTACGATCGCATTAAAGGTCATTTCTACTGGCCAGGGATGTCCGCCAGCGTAGCAAAGTACGTCGCCTCCTGCAACCTTTGTCAGCGCCGAAAGCTTCCGACATCACCTCAATACGGAGAGCTGCAACCACTTCCATGTCCGTCGGCACCATTTGAAGTCGATGGGATCGATCTATATGGTCCCCTTCCCACGACTCCCAGTGGCCATCGATGGATAGTGACAGCTGTCGACCACTTGACACGTTACGCTGAAACGTCCTGCGTGAATTCGGCCTCCACTTTTAACGTGGCTACATTTACGCTTGAAGCCTTGATCTTGCGTCACGGTGCTCCTCGTGTCATACTTAGTGACCGTGGAAGAGCTTTCCTTTCACAAATTTTGGAGAAATTGCTGAAAGCCTCGGGCACCAGCCAAAAGACAACCTCCAGCTATCACCCCCAAACCAACGGGCTCACTGAGCGCTTTCATCGCACTCTGTCCGACATGATAGCCATGTACATTGAGCCATACCATACCATCTGGGATGCGATTTTGCCGTTCGTAACATTCGCTTATAATACCACCATACAATATACAACTGGCTACTCGCCGTTCTACCTTGTCTACGGCCGATCGCCATCTTCCTTTCTGGTCGTCTCGTTCTTGACAGCCCCGGTGACACCATCTGCATCCTCCTGTGAACAGTATCCCGCCTCCATCACTGTCACCAGCGCGCCAGACTCAACACTGAGGAGAGACAACAAGCCCGTAAAAATCTGCATGATGCGTCCCACACCACTGTGACCTTCCACCCTGGCGACGAGGTGCTACTCCGAACACCAGTTCGCACTCCTGGCTTGTGCGACAAATTTCAGTGTCGGTTCCTCGGCCCATACACAGTCTTAGAGCATACCTCGCCCGTTATTTATCGCGTTGAACCTGTGATTGCTCCAAGTGACCGGCGCTGTCGTGGTACCGAGATAGTGCATGTCTCGCGTATGAAACCTTTTGCAAGGCGTTCTCCGCATCTATAAGTTGCGGCCAGCATAGCCGCTCTTGTGCGCGGGGAATTAGTGTGGGCATTTAAAGCACGCTTCTTCATCACCTGTACAAAACCATGATCACCTAGTGCTCTTCATCATCATCGTTAGTGGGGATGATTCTTGAGTCGGTTCTGTGCTTCAAAGGTAACGGTTTTGGTCAAGTCTTCCAGGCCTAATAAAGGCGTGTAAAGGACTACGTCGCAATATATATATATATATATATTCAGCCTCATTTCATGACGCGTCGCTCCACAAAAACATTGCCACATGGTCACATTCCGGCCACATGCTTTGCATAACGTTGATTCCCAGGTACGTGGAATCGGCCGATTTTTTTTAGGTTACGAAGGCTGCATCAAAACATGTACCATGTAGATGGTTCGCGGAACATTGTATTTTAGAGGCATCACTTTTTTCTCTGCGTGCCCACTCTGTTAATTCCGACCCATAGACCAAGCTTCAATCTCTCATCTTTTCATTCCATCTGCAAAATGAGAGAGAAAGAATGAACTTTATTGAAAGATCCTGTAGGAGCCTGAGCACTCAATACGAGGGCTGGCCCGGTGGCTCCGCCCATGTGGGGATTGTGAGTTGGAGCTCACCAGCCACCTATTGGGCCTTCTGGACATCCTGGTGTTGAAAGGCCCTGTCAGGGCTCCTTAGGTGGTTGTACCAGTCGTCCTCAGTGGCAGGAGACCCGAAGCAAGCGTTTAGCGCGGTACGTTGTATTGAGAGTAAACGACCCGCTCCTGATCAGGCTCACAAAAGCCGATACACGGCCATTAATATACTTTACTACATGAAAGCTTACGAATGCACTTGATTGAGACACTAGCAATATTTTTTGAAGAAAGGTATCTTTTCACATTTTGTCAATTTCGTTACTCGCGTCTTTCTTCGTGCGCAACACGATTTCAGTCACTCTAGTTACAAGAGGAAGTGTTCTTCAGGTGGCGACACTTAGACCCAAGCGTCCTTTTCGGCGAAGAACACGACCATAAGGAAACCGATCAAACCGAAGTATACGTTGTAGTAGCCGGGGAAGCCCGAAGTTCCCCCGCTCTGCAGCTTCGCGAACAGATCGTTCTTGTTTGCGGGGTTGCGCCATCTGGACTGCCAAGTGGCCGCGATGGAGTTGTCCCGGATGCCGGTCTTGTCGAAGCCCAGCGCGTGCACCAGGGCTTCGGCAGTGCACGCGGCCAAGTACGCTCCGACTGGAAACACGAAAAGGTCGAGCGTTTAAAGAGGCAGAGGAAAACAATCTAATACCGGTGTCACACGGGCACTTTTAATCACGATCAGTGTCGATATGGATTAACTACGATCCAGATTAGGTGCTGCCACACGTTTACTTTTAATCACGATCAGGAGTGATCCGGATCAAGACTATCGTGAGCCGCGCATCGCGATCTACATGAGAGATCACGATTTCACTGTCGTCTGCTCCCCCTAACCGAGCTTGTTAAAAGTGCACAATCAACAAGAACATCAAAAATAGTTCAATAAAAATACTTTAAAAACAGCTAGATGTTCATAAAAAACTAATTCTAAACTGTTTAATTTGAAACAATGAATATTTTAGGATGCGCATCGACCACATGTAGCTATGGGAGAATCGGGCGCCAAGTAGTCGACAAGCAGTTGACCGTTGACTTCGGCGCTTAGTTCAACTTTCGTCCCGTCGTAGCTGTTGGAGCACCTCGAAGCAAACTCATCATGAGTGTCGCAAGCCTTCCGACTATACCTCGCAACCACGGTGGAATTTTCTTCCACCGTGCTCGCAACGTACGCGCACTTCGTGGTCGAATGAAGAGACAGTAATTGCCCGCTGGCAGAAGCGGCTGGAACAGAATTGAGGAGCCAGAAGTGGCACATTGGCGCGTACAATGAGATCGACGCTTTGCTGCAAGTACACAGCTACGAGCGGGGGCCATCAGAAATATAAGCGAAGGTTAATACTATACAGCAATACACGTATAAGTGCTAGGAAAATGTTATTGAATGATGTATTTATGAAATTACTAGTGTAGTGGCATGCGAAGTTTCTGACGTTCGAACGGTTCTTGCACGAACTAAAATTGCCGATAAAGGGTTCTATAAATATATACCGTACGCCGAGTTTTGTCAGTGGCATGTTTTACGGCACGCAAATGCCACCTGAGGCATTTCACCTGACCCAAGCTCGAACCGGATTAGGTTGGTCCGTGTAGCAGCGGTCATAAAGTCGATCGCGATCAAGAAAACTGATTCGGATATCCCTGATCGCGACTAAAAGTGTCCGTGTGACACCGGTATAAGTGAGAAAAAGCCTATGCTTATTGCGTCGCATTCCCAAAATAGCCCTTGTCACTCGCTATGGAGGTTGTGGTGCTCTGTATGGCTGACCCACAGGTGCTGGGATCAAATCTCGGCCGTGGCAGCCACATTTTTATTGGAAGCGAAAATGCTTGATGCTAATGTACTTAGCTTTATACCATGACACCGGTATTAGGTGCAAGTTAAAGAACACCAGGTGGCCGACATTTTCGGAGTTCTCCACAACGGCGTATATTATATCATCTGGCGGTTTGAGTATACGCAAGCACCAACAATCATTATTGAAGTATCTCTTGCCAGCCAACTATATTCTTGAACAAGACGTAAAAGTTGGGCGACTTGTTTCGGATCGATGTCCTTGAAGACTAATCGGGAGATAAACGAAGCTTTTCACACCAGCCGGGAAGATTCTAGGAGCACAAGATTCTCCCTGCCTCGATTAGCGTAATTACAACAAACCGACACAGCGCTCCAACGACGTGTACCACTTTGATGCTTCGCCACTTCGGATGACAGCTGCTTTATTGGTCGTCGTGGTGAGGGTTTTCTGTGATAAGCATTTCATAAACGTATGCTCTGATTAAAAGTTTCAGTTGTTGGTAGCATGTCTTCCTATTTTGTGTGTCCTTCTTTCATGGTTTTCCTTTCGCGCATACTCAATTACACTCTTCAAAAGTCAAGGTTGTGGCTGATGCAGCTGACGCTGACATAACTTCTTTCCACTGTGTCATCCCTACAAGTGTATATTTCAGCATACTCGTCGGGATCAAAACAGAGAGAGAGAGAGAAATAGCGGTTAAACCATGTGACGAATCTCTGCAACTACGCTCGTTCGTTACCGATAAAAAAAAATTGCGGCAATAGATTAGCGACGCAATACTGAGGATATATGATTGTAACCGTGCTTCAGGACTCTCTTACAGAACCACGGATGATCAAAGTTATTCGAGAGTCCACCCCTACGGCGTGTCTCGTTTCGACCTGTAAAACCTCCTAACGCAGCGTAACACCATGTCTTAAAGCACGCCACGAAGGCTTCCCGCGTTTTGGGGGGCAACAAAACACGTGTACAAATGACACATTGAGCTTGAGTTAGTAGTTAAAATAACGTAGTTTACTACAGAAAAAGCTGATCATGAGGGATTATTTGCTGGTATATCCAAAAAAGAATGTTGATCTTAAACGCGCGTTTCAGGTTGTTCCTGTTTCTATGTGAACACCATGGTCCGAATAGATACAGTGACATTGATGCCATGGCTACTACACCATAGCTTTATCAAATTTAAAAGAGTTGACTGTTGGGCGAGTCAATGCTTGGGCATTGAAACAATCGTGAGAGCGCAACTTTCTTGTGTGTCGTGTTTAGTTGCGCTCTCACGATGGTTGCTATGGTTATAAAATTCCGCTATCTGAGAAGGAAAAAAAGAAAACAATAAACAGATAAATTTTACATTGCAGCTGTTTGCTTTCACCTAAATAATAAAAAGCGCCCCGCCGTGGTGGTCTAGTGGCTAAGGTACTCAGCTGCTGACCCGCAGGGCGCGGGTTCGAATCCCGGCTGCGGCGGCTGCATTTCCGATGGAGGCGGAAATGTTGTAGGCCCGTGTGCTCAGATTTGGGTGCACGTTAAAGAACCCCAGGTGGTCTAAATTTCCGGAGCCCTCCACTACGGCGTCTCTCATAATCATATAGTGGTTTTGGGACGTTAAACCCCACATATCAATCAATCAAATAATAAAAAGCACGAGTTTTCAAATGAATGGGTGCCCGTTAAAAAGACTGTGAGTAATTAGTGTGCAGTCGCACGAACTATACTTCCTCATGCTAAACGTAGAAAAAAAATTCGCAACTCTTGGACCATGTACACAGGAAAGTTTAAATGTTGACATGCAGTCTTAATGTGTAGCATGAAGTATGACGCTATGATGTGCTACTAACTAAAACCAGGGTTGAAAACTCCACCGTAGAACTCAATTGAACTCATGCGTGATATGTTCCAGACTCGTTGTACTAAACGCAGTCTTACTTTATTCACAAATATGTATAGTTTGTAGATGAGCTTTACTTCTTTGACGCCCCACGTTTGCACTGTCCAATATATGTCGAGCTCGCCCGATTCAGAAGGGCTTCATCTACTCACCTTTTGTTCTGGTGAAAACGAACGAAATCATTTCTTTCTCAAATATCACACTTCTTCTTCGAGACATAACATTAGTTCCTCAGTAACTTCCAGTCTGTCTCAAGACGTGTAGAGCACTTTCTCAAAGGTTCGATTTTACTTGAGGCAGCCCGCGTTTTTTTTTTTGGGGGGGGGGGGGCGTTGGGTGATTAAGTAAAGATATACGCAAACACAGTTGTGCGCCAACGACATGGGTTCAAGATTACCCATTGGACCTAACCGAAATCTGATCGCTGCAGGTGTCTATCATGCCAGGCCTGGATATTAACTCTCAGACATCTTGATTGCGCAGAAAAGTCAAACTAGCCATGTTTGTAATTTCTCCATGGGGCTTATATGAATGCGTTGAGCAGTGTGAACATTTCATTGGTGATGACAGCAAGTTGTCAATTGATAGTCAATACTGCTGTTTTCATTATACTATAGCTCCCGTCTTCCGTTTCGTTTTTTTTTTTCAATTCTTTACTCGAATCCTTTATTCATCATTAAGAGAGAAGGAGGTCTCAGAGTCCCAAAACTGTTCGGGGGACCTCCTACTACTCATTTGACGATATCCATAAATTGCATACAATGGCTGCATAGCGGTTAAATTGTACACGATATAGTTTCATGGTATGCGTGCGTGCTAGAAAATACGGTGGTTCCGAAGCTTTAGAACGTCATTTTCGGGTAACTTACCGAGAGCATAGATCAGGAGCAGCATGGGGCCCTGAAAAAGACGCAATGAACAACTGAGTGTTTGTATTTCGCGACTTACCAGCAATAATTTCAACGTAAGAATAAAAACTTGAGAAACTTGGTAGGCGTTCTTCTTTGGTTGTAGCGGCGCACATGTGACGAGGACAAAGAAAGAGAACCAACCAAGCGCCGAGTCACAACTAAGCTTTTATTGGAAAAAAAAAATAATCAAGCATATGTATACAAGATGTACGGTCTGCGTCAAATTAAACCCGACCAGCTGGTTCACGGTGGCATAAAGCACAGCGTCCAGTTATCGCGATCAACAGGCGCGTGCATCCCGTTCCACAGCTCTGTGGATATATACTTGTCTGTACATGATGCTAAGTGGACGGCGAGCACTATACCACCGAGAAGGCTCACCGCTGTTCGGGTTTCATTTTCCACCGATAGTACACAACAGCAAAAGGCCCCTAGGCAAGGCAACACTGGCAAACCCAGGTATCACATTTTGCAAGTGCTACTTCGGTGCATAAATTTCACGTCACCGGGTGAAATGGACGGAAGGCTGACACACTTGCGGCGTTTCCTTCGAACCAAAGATAATTTCAACAGTTCTTCAACGAGCGACACTCCCGGGAAAATCATCTGCAATACATTGCCCTCATTCCACCCAAACGAAAACGACTATATGCTCATATGCTCTGGAAACTTCACGAAGAACACCGCAGCAGCTGCCTTTCTGATACTTTGTGTTTAATCAGCGTTTTCTTTTCTTTCGCCAATTTTGTAGCAACCACGTTTCAGAGTATATATCTATTTCAACCAGCAATGGGGACCACTCAGAAATGCTGCCCGAATTTGAATGTTTGTGACATGCCCGCTACTTGCCAAAGCTAGGCTATAGCAATATTTCCCCGAAGACCGTTGTTATGCATATAGTCGATAGCGTCAGCTTGTTTTGTACGCCACAAGAACAACGTTTCAAGGAATGAAAAGAAACTCTTCTATTGATCATCGAAAGGTCTGATCTAGCAAGAGCAACGAAGAGCTACACGACGGAACAATGTACAGCGTAGAGGCGTTGAGTAATGGTCGTGTAGTAGACAGTGGAGTAGCCCGTGTCACTTGCGATCTCCTTCGTATCAATGCGCAATATTCCGTATCTACGATTCCTCAGTCTGTCCGAGTCAGGCCAGTACACCCGCCCACACAATTTTACGGAAAGAGAGCTCCGCTTTAAATGAGAATTTCCGCTCTGTCAATGCACGGTAGAGACACCTTATTAGATTATCCAAGGTACGTTTCCGGCGTATATAATTAGTTTGGATTCGTAATTATTATTGCGGCGCTCGTTTATTTTTACTTTTGTCTCACTCGATTTTCGCCCACAACACTGTATCAAACTGTATTGGTGGAAATAAATTTACTATTACTATTAAAAGGCCTGCCAGGAATGCTCAGCGCAAACTGCGCTTCATTGTTAGGGAGTGTTTGGAATTATTGTAGATTGTTCCGTTCAGATTGCGCACAAGACACGAACACTCAAGCTCATTCCCGAACTTGCGCGCCGACCAGTGACAAGGCTGTAATATTGGACAGCCCTTGTATAAATGCCGACGCGCTTCTCCACTTGTCTGTTGATCGACGCCCAACGATCTGTTCGCTGATATTAGTGCCAGTGTGTATCACTGTAACCTGACTTTTCGTTACCGGCCACAAGTACGGCCAAATAAACAGTTTCGTTTTAAACAATCCGTCTCTCCCTTCGTCAGCGTCAAGATTCTGTGACAATATTGTGTTGCGCAACACAACAGGGACATACAAAAAAAAGACACACACGGCAGCACAACGACTGAGGACCTATGAATATTATGAATATTAAAAATGGACTACCTGAAAGTTTCACACGTCTTCGCCGTATTCACCATATAGGCCACTTAGACTTCAGGTGCGCACGAGTAGACTTACCGATCACGAAGGAGTGGCACACCTGAAAGTGCTTAGCACAGGGCGCTAACTCAGCCTCACGGTAGCCTCTCCCTTGTCCGCTTTTCTGGAAACAGGTGACCCCTCCCTACCTGCATTGTCAGAAACACAGTTGTTTTAAAGATAATGTCAAGTTAATTCGTTAGATCGAGACGGAACGAAGACACCGCTGTATTTTTTTCGGGGTTTAGGAGTCACCGCGTCGTATTTAAAACCACAAGCCCGAATGGGGAATCCGTTGGTGAATTGAGAGCAAAGCAGAAACCGGAATCGAAGTGAGAGAGCGGAAGTAAAAAAAAAGTGAAACTGAACTACGAGCATGGAAGGAGAATAAGGAAGTGAAGGCAAGAAGTGCGTAACCTTTACTTTCTTCAAGTGCGGCGCACTCTAGGCGCCAGGACGGTAGTACGCTATCGTCGATTAGTCTAATGCAGGCAAGACCAAGTACGAAAAGTGAAATACACTCGAAACATGCAGGAAATAAAATAGAAGGGTAAACTATAGGCAGAGAAATAAAAATAAATCGAAATAAAGAGGGGAAAACACAGAAAATACAAGTAAAAGAAAAGGAAAGAAAGAGAGGAGTAAAGAAAGAGAAAAGAAAAAAAGAAGGCTGCCCTGCAGCTCGGCATCTCCTTGGTGCTTGGTTGCCCTATTAAGAAGCTGCCTAATTGTTTCGCAAATAGAATATCAGACATGGTCCGTACTCCATTATACGATGTGCTAATAGAGGTCTACGAAGATACTGCAGGCAATGGCTTACCAGCGGAGGGGGAGGGTGAGCGGGTGGTCCTCAGCCCTCGCTCTCCCTCTCACCCTCCCGCTGCGTAAAATAATGGCCATGTACGAATACATTGTTAGCGCTTGTGCTTGTGCCATTCTGTCCTCGTCTTTTCAGCAGTGCGCAATAACGTAGCAACGAATGGATACCAACTAGCCCAGCACTACTAAGCATTGTAGCAATAAAGATGAATTAGTGGCGTGAACTATTTCTTCAAGCGGTATGTGCAACGAAGGATTGTCACTGTTTTAGAGATGCAGAGCCACCTTTGCAAGACACTGTGACTTCTCTTAGGTCACCCCGCCTACGCGTCCGCCGCACATATTTTCGCGAGGGTGATTTATTAGCGGGACATGAGGTGCAGACAAAGGAGATTTCGCGACACTGTTGGACCTGCCAGATAAACTAAACGCGCGGCAGACGCAAACACGGACGTCGGCAACATAAAAATTACAGGGACATCCTTAATTGACACTGTGAGCACATTCGCATATTCACAGAAGGTTAAACATTCGTGACCTGGTACCCCAAGCAAACTCACCCTTCGGTGCCCTCGTCGTCTTCCTCTTTTGTTGGGCAGAAGAGAGCCCCGTCGGTAGCTTTTACTTTCGCACCGTTTCCTTACTGTTGCGCCCTTTATAAGACGCTGGCATAGACCAGATACAACTAAACACTTGGAAATTTTTATAGTTCCCAATATTAGATAAATTGAACTTCAGTTTGAAACTCACGGCAATGCAAGCCGGAATGCGCTTTCAACAAACAACAATCTCTTTCTGCTTATCCTTATTATTACGTTCACGCTCCGTTACTCTGCGATACCTAGAAATACTATGAACACTTAACTGATTACAAATTATAAAACACGATTGTGCAATATTTGACTGGATTATCTTTGTCCGATCATAGGTGCGCATAGGGCTAGTACCACCACATGAAACGCAGTCACAAATGCAATTACTAAAGTAGCAATCCTAAAATAGGATATCTACGTAGACAAGAGCCGGATAGAAATCTAGGCCCGTGATGTTAACGACCTTGTTTCACGATTATAGAAGTGAGTCAGAAAACAAAGAAAAAGTAAAACGCACGACGTCTGTAATCGCAAATATATTAGAGTATGAATTACCGATAGCCACCCCCTCTATGCTCAAGCTATGCCCTCAAATAGACCTCCTTTTTGTAACATCATGTATTAACTATCGAGACTGTCCATTTATCGCCTAGGACATCACCTATTACAAGACATGAGTTTGATTCATTTTTACATATGTTTATGTTCATATTATTCTAAAGCACCAGCTAATACGTTTTCTTCTTTCCATAAAGAGTTTTTTTTTTCCTTTCTCACTCAATCTTACTCGAAAGACATTGCAGGATTCGACAACCGTATTAGCAGCAATGACGCGTGCTAAAAGCCGCTGCTGCTGCGACATCTGAGTATTCTATGCGGGAACTAGGTTGATTTTACTAGTGTTCTTATCAGTACCTGCGATTGAATTATCGCTTCAGCGTGCGGAAGTGCTTATCAGAAGTGACAACCACCTCTGCAGTTAAGCGTCGGCACGCCTTATCACACCTGGTGGTTAAGCTTGTAGAATATAATCTCTTAAATGCGAATAACTCTCCAGCGGCTTTAAATGTGTCCGCGCTCAGATCCGCTAGAACTGAGTCACCTCACGCGCAGCCGAAGCGGTCATTGCATGCACATTACTTCAGCGCGGTTGTTGACCTAAATAAGCAGACCAGTGACAGCAACGGCGCCAGAAGGGGGGGGGGCGACTGGGCTTCACCCAGTGGGCATGTTGTGTTTGTGTGTGGAACACAGCTACAGCAACACACAAGTGACCCAACTCGGACGCACTTCCTGGGAACGCTCACTGATTCCCTCGCGAGGCACGTCTATTACGAACGGGCACGGGGAAATCCCCTGGGGTGGGTCGCAGTTTACTCGGGCGCTGCTGCGTTTCCTAACGACGCTTTCAACTGGAGCAGTAGCAGTTAGCGTATAGTGAAGGGCTGCGGTGGTCGTGGCACAAGCAACTTCTAAATGTAAGCATAGGTCGCGTAGATGATGCTACGGATGAAGGATGGGCGTGGGAACAGGAACGAGAGGAACGGGCGGTCCTGGTTTCTACGTACTTTCCCGGCCTTTGGGTATCTTTAGACTTCGTGGAAAAATGACGGATACACCTATAGCGCATACATGTATTCTTCTCTGGAGTGTCGTGCGCAATCGCGTTTGCAACGAACTCATTGTGGACTAGTGCGCAACAACAAGCACACACCCCGATGACGTGCATTGCCTCTCAGTTCGTAGGTGAAGCTAAGGGCCAGTGACACTTCTGGGTACGCAGAGATCTCAATCTCCTCCCGCCGATTTCTCGCTTTCAAGCAACTGCTCTAGTATCAACTCACACATAATGGTGCTCACGACAGGCGGCTTGGCCGATTCTCTGCCTGTGGGAATCGCTCAGTATGCGCATGTAACTGCACAAAACACATTTTTAAGAATAAATAGAACTTTTAAACAATGTTCGGCTATGCATGTTTGAATCGACTGGCGTTTAACGTCTAACTTCTTTGATGATAGGAAGGACGTACATTTAAAATTAGCGTTTTGATCTGTCTGTCGCAAACGTCTGGGCGTTCCCGTAGTCCCATCCTTAACATGTTATCTACTAAAAGTGGCATTGGAGGGTGCGAGTGTATGACAAACATGACTGATAGGTCATGACATGCATTTTGCGTACGTCATGAAACCCTTTCGTGTGGCGCATATTCATATACCAAGGTATGCCAGTATACGCGCCACAGGTGATTCAGTCTCTACGCCAACCCAGAACATGGAAAACAGGCATTGTAAACTGCAAGACACTTTGCCTGGATCAAACAAGAGAAAGGCCTACCATTTGTTATAGCTGGTGCTTCTCATGTGGCGCAGAAACGCTTGCGTGATACTCCCATACGACGCAGCAAGCTAGTCTATAGAATTGTTCGTCTCCGCACGAATACCAACGTTACACTTAGTTGCGATTAAAGTGGCGTCTGCTTTGCATCGTGAGTTCCGGAGTGATGTCAAACTATGAGCTAACTTCTTGATCCTATAGTTAATGCACATGCCTGGTAAGCCCCGGGTGTGCACGAAATTACGTAAAACTCACAAAAAGGTCAATAAACCTAACAATACCTGGCTCAAATAGCAGAATAAGCAGCTTCTTGCCGTGTCATCCTAACCAACAGCGATGCTGAAACGGACAATGAAAATACGGGGATGCATGGCGCAGCAGAAACTTTTAGCTGAAGTTCAGTAAAAAAAAGAACATAGCATACCAACTGAGCATTTTGTGACCAACCCTACGTTGGCGTTTTCTAGCCAATCGCCTAAAAATGCTATGCTAACTGTAAGAGACGCACAGGCAAAAAAAAAAAACTGCTTCGCATGAAATAAATTCGCGCAGTGCTTGAGATATGCCTAGCTTTTTACTTGCACGTCTTTTGCGCGATATTGTTGACATGCACCCAAGGTTTAAACCGCAAAGAAGCCTTGAATATAATTCTTTTTTGCTTCAGAGAATTCATCCACTGGTACAGGTTGCATAACAATAAATAGGGACTGCTGCGGTTGTGCGTCATTATCCACTGGTGAAGATTACATATTAATAAATATTAAATGTTGGAGGTGTACATCCCAATATTACGATATGATTGTGAGGGACACCATAATGGAAGGCTCTGTTATTTTTTACCATCTGGTATTTTTTAACGTTCCCATAAATCTAACGGCCTCATTGCGACCGCGTTTTGTCTCCATCGAAATGTGACCTCTGCGGCCAGGATCCGATCCTGTGAAACTTGGGATCACCATTCGAGCACCATTACCCCCAAACCACCATGGCGGGACACAGGTTGCATAATTTAACGCTCCGTCCCTGCTTTGTATAACGCTATGAAGTTAATCATTTCGTGTAAGTCTATCAATGTTTGCAATCTGCAATATCCCGATGTGTTTGCCACGGTGTGTCGGCGCCTACGGCCGCCACTTTTCCGAGTAACAACTAACGCCAAGCTAGTTCGACTTCATTTGCATTGAATACGAGAAAACCTAGAGAGGAAACCAGCTTCCTCGACGAGGCGCGTGCGGTCAGTAGGTCATCATTGATCCGCTCACGTGACCGCAATAACGTATGTTTACACCAATAACATGCTGAGCACGGATCTAAAACCTTATAAACTGCCCTTCTTCAAGTAATAAAGAGCCCTCAAAAGTCTTTGACAAGAAAAAAAAAAGTAAGTATAGATATTCTTTTCTGCTCTAAGCGCTTTCTTTCTGCGAATGGGTAACACCATTGCCGTTAAGGCCATAAAAATGTTATTGCAACAACAGTGACCGAGCTCTACGCAATGGCCTCGGTGGTAATTAAGGTTAATAAATATGAATGAAATATGGCTGCTGCAATTGTTGCAACAAAAAACGCAGTTACAAAAATATATGAAAAATACTTGTGGCCACCGTGAAGTATTGGATACCAAAGTTTTGCAATGGCGTTCACGAAAACTAATTTAATGCGCGGTTAGAACGTTGTTTTTTTTGAAGCTATTATTTTTTTGCAATAAAACCTAGCCAAACGATACAAAAACGTTTGTTCCCTCTTAAAGTTATAGTTCATACCTATAGACTTTATAGCCGTGGCACAATGGTTATACATATATGTTTTATGTTTGCGTGGAAGTTAACTAAACCTCACGGTGAACTCAGCATGCCCATAAAGGGCAACACAACTTTTTAAGCGTGTTTCAGCTACGGCACCTTCATGTGGCCAACATGACGAGGAGGTGTATCCCTTGTTGGTGGATTGTCCGAAGCATGTCCCGCTTAGAGAGCGAATGGAACAGCAGCTTCGTTCACTGGACTCAGAGAAAGCCTTCTGACATACCAAAGTATTACTTCCATGGCCATCATGAGTCCACCACAAGGCAATTAAAACACTTCAAAGCCACTTTGAAATCAGTTTTAATAGCATATTCGACAAATATTGACTGCAGGGGCTACATCGCGTGTGGGCCCTCTGTGCACCGGACATTCGCGTACTCTGTAAAACGAAAACTTCAGTATTTAATCACACCGATCATAAGCCTTTATGTTTTAGATGCGAAGCAGCTTACGCTCCAACTCAACCCTGTGCGCATGGCCACCCTCACTTCTGGTAGCGCTTGTGCCAGCGCTAAAGCTGGCCCAAGCACTACTAGAATGCTTTCACGTGCTAGCGCGTTCGGGCCTGCGTAAATGGCTGTGTAAAAGGCTGTAGCCTATCTCCCTTACAAATGGCGTCGGGAAACGAGATTCTGCAGATACATTCATGCATACTCATGCATACGGAGAGGCACCAAGTAAGGTGACGGCTTTCTGCAGATACAGTGTACACTCTACTTCAGACGCGCGATGAACGCATGTGCTCCCACATGGCACGATTATGAA
Organism: Rhipicephalus microplus; assembly: GCF_043290135.1. Taxonomy (NCBI): domain Eukaryota; kingdom Metazoa; phylum Arthropoda; class Arachnida; order Ixodida; family Ixodidae; genus Rhipicephalus; species Rhipicephalus microplus. The sequence goes on from NC_134703.1 coordinate 73,720,583, forward strand.
CTCGTGCGGCGTGCTCCAACAAGAGGTCTGCACGAGTAAAAACAACAAAAACTACAGTGAATTCCTGGTGTGCCCCAGTTGCAAAAAGTAATTATAGCAAACATTAAAAAAAAACGGAGGTTGCCAGGAAAACTAGCCTTTAGCGGATCAGCTTCCCTACAGTACTAGGCGGAGTCTCTAGTCAGGAATCTTATTGGTCGTGGCCGCTGTCCTGGCTCGTTTGACTATAGCTTGTTGGGCCGGAAGGTCCTGGCAATCGAGCAGGGCCACGTCCCAGTCTTCGCTGGTTGGTATAGGGTTCCTGGGTAAAAAAAGGATTGAGCTGGCATGTCCACACCATGTGGTGGTGTCAGCCACCTCCACGCAGCAGAGGCCGGAAAAGGAAGAGTCAAAATGTTTGAGCCCTGCCGGGCACAGCAGCGTATTGGTAAATAGACGGAGAAGAATTCTCTCATCCGCCTTCCTGAGTCCTTTGCAGGGTAGGGTTAACGCGTTGCTGGGAGTCCCGGTAATTGGTAATTATCTCTCTATAAGTTAGAAGAGGAGCGTTTTCTTCTGGAACACAGGGGTCATCGGTGGGCGAGGCAGTGGCCCCGGGAATGAGTGCGTGGGTGGTAGCGTGCACCGCCTCTTTGTCTGCGACGCCCTGAAAGCCAGGAGACCGGTAAGGTGTTTGTGATGAACGGAAGTTTAAGTCGCCTCAATCCTTGACTCACATGGTACTCATGGTTCCCTTTAGTTGGAAATGGTGTAATTCTTTCTACCTTGTTCAGTTAAAAAAAATAAAAGGACGCCCCCCTCCCCTCCACCAAATCGGGAACGATAAGTCTTGTTTGTATTTACTTCAATAACATCAAAAACAGGATAGCCCCACATGACACGTCAAATCATAACATTGGAAGACGTTCAGAACACACACGAGTATTAAAGGTATACATGCACTTTTTCCTCGTTTATTTTACATGCTTTCCCTTTTCCATCAGAGAGAGTTCCTAATATTAATTTGTTTGTTCACCATCAGTCCCTGCTTACTCCTATTTTAATTTTAGTCAACTCGATCAGCGTGTCAGGCATTTCGACAAATTGAGGCCTCCCGCATACATCAAAAGTTTTCCCTATTTAATTGTTCCGCGTGTTTACGTCTTGCGCCTTTATTCCTGTCAATGTATTTTGAGATGTTTTATTGATCAATAATCGATGACCAAATTGCGTAAGCGTGCACCTTGATCAATTCTAAACACCACGCTAAGACCGCGCATTCCCATATTGTCCCTCTGTACAGGTCAGGCAAACGCGTCATGTACATCACCGTCATAAGGAGCTCCTTGCATTACACCAGTTACGAAAGTCCGTTTTGAATTTCGAGCGAGCTAGCGGGTGCCTCCAGGACAGTCCCCTGGAAAGGAGGTAGATCAACGCGCACGGTGCCTTATGCATTTGCCTAAGACGACTTGAAGGCGAGAGCAACCTTATTGTTTTTCTTTACACTGATCCTCTCCCACCTCTCATTCTGAAGCTTCCCGCCCTTCAGTAATAATAATAATAATAATAATAATAATAATAATAATAATAATAATAATAATAATAATAATAATAATAATAATAATAATAATAATAATAATAATAATAATAATAATAATAATAATAATAATAATAATAATAATAATAATAATAATAATAATAATAATAATAATAATAATAATAATAATAAAAATAATAATAATAATAATAATATAAATTATTGTACACATCCATACAAAATACAAAGAAACGGGCCTGTCTAAGTCTCGAGGACTTGTGCGACTAGGCCCGGCAGAGCCGGTTACAGCGATGTGGATACTAGGTAATAAAAACCAATTGTTTATTCTTTGCCAACGAACAAACTAGTGATTGACACCATTGCTTTTTTTACAGGCAGTAAATAAAAAACAAGAACAAAAGAGAACCCAGCGCATACGTGACATACAAGTAGACCATGTGATTTTACAGCCCAGCGAGTAATTTCTTCAATTGCTTTTTTGAGCTAGCTAAAAAAAACTCTTCGGGTAGTTCATTGAATTTTTTTGGACTATGTACACTATATACACCACACTATATGCTAGCGAATGAACTATCATTTTTTTTTCACTGGTAGAGGCACCAAGCTTTTTATATGGAAAAGTAGACATGCCACATTTCTCAGTTTGAAACAAGTAAATACCATGTGATATTGCCAAGGCATGCCACTATGAAAAATTACGCCTAGGTATCTGAATGTTTAGATATTTTGCACTGCAGAACATTTGTGTGGGTTGCAATGCTCAGTGTGGAGAAAAATTGATATGTCTATTTTTTGTGTTTTAGGAGGGCTTCGAAAGCAGATCAGTTTTGTTTTCTTTTCGTTTACAATTAAACTATTTTCTTCAAACCATATCATTGCATTAGGAATTTCACTCTGAAGAGCATAATTCGCCCCTTCATAACGTATGTGACGTGTTAATAACACCGTATCATCTCCATACTGGTACACATTGGCTTTACAAATTCCTAAGGGGAAGTCATTCATAAATAATTTAATAACAATGGTGACAACACCGATCCTCGCGGCATGCCAGCTGTAATATGTTTTATTTCTAATTACTTCCCTTCATCCCATAATGACCTGTGACCTGTCTTGTAAGTAATTATAGAGTACATCATAAAAAGGTCCCCTAAAGACCAAACGAAATAGCTTTTCTAACAAAATGGAATGGTTCACTGTTTGAAATGCTTTTGTCAAGTCTATAAACAGAACACAACAGAACAGGTTCTCGTCTAAAGCCGAATATATTTTTAAATTCTTCTAATAATGTTACAGTACTGCGATTAGCAATGAAATCAAATTGCCGCGGTGTTCAAGAATTTCCGCAAGAAGAACGTCATACATAGAAGCGAAAATTTTTCTAGTATTTATTATAATATAGGTAAGATAGAAATAGGTATGTAATTTTCTATATCATTTTTTCCTGCTTTAAACAATGGCTTAACTCTTGCCGTTTTTAAATTCTCGGGAATTGATGCACGGGTAAAAAGTCTATTCAACATTCATTCATTCATTCATTTATTTATACTGTTAGCCCAGAAGTGGGCCGTTACAGGGTGGAAGTACAAACAATTATTTGCAAAACAGAAGTACCGTACAGGTCTCGAGATAATTTCTCGGTATTATTGTGACCAGCAACTCGAAGTTATACATAACATACATAAATGGAACACACATGCGATGCAATACATACGCGCAGAACAGCACATGACGCATTTGAGGCGGCACTTTTGCACCGCGCTGAAGATTTGAAAGACAACTACTGCAGGATCATGCAACCAACAAAAAGTACACACACACGCAAAAAAAAACATATGTCACTGTTATTCGGAAAATAAACGTTTTAGATTCTGTTCAAATGATGTAAGCGAGGAACAACCAATTATAGACTCTGGCAGCATATTCCAATCTTCAATAGCACGTGGAAAGTAACTGAACTTAAAGCAATCGTTACGTGGGACTAGGGGTGGTATATACATATTATGGCGATGTCTGGAGTGTTCTTGTGTGTTGACCTGGAAGTAATCTGAATAGTTTAGTTTAAATTGATTATGAATTAACTGGAAGAGGAATTTCAGACGCTCAATCCTCGTCCTAAGTTCAGGACTATCCAGTCCAGCTTTTTTACAGAGTTCAGTAGGAGAATGATGTCGGCTATATTTATTAAAAATAAATCTCGCACCAAGTCGCTGTATTTTTGTTATTTTATTGCAGTTTGTCTTTGTGTAAGGGTCCCAGACAATTTTAGAATATTCGATAATAGGTCTGACAAGAGTTTTGTAAGCAAGACACTTTATATCAGATGGGGCGGTATAAAGGTTACGTCTAAGGCTATACAATGCCTTGGTAGCCCTGGAGCATACATTATCAATATGAGTGTTCCACCGGAGGTCGGGCGTGAACCATAACCCAAGATATTTATAGTTTTGTACACGCTTGAGGAAAGCATTGCCAATCTGGTAGTTGTAATCTAGAGGTGCTTTCTTTCTAGTTATAGTCATAAAGACTGTTTTTTCTGTGTTCAAACTCATTTGCCATTCTTCGCACCAATCCTTTATTTTTTGAAGATTGTTGTTTAGATTAACTTGGTCATGTTCAGTCTCGATTCTACTATAAACAACACAGTCATCGGCAAACAACCTTATCGGGACCGTAACACGGTTTGGTAGGTCATTTATATATAACAAAAATAAAAGGGGACTGTTAGGACCGGCGCCAGGTCTGACAATGGATCGGCGTTCCTTTTGATGTTCCTTTTGAGTCGCCAAACGGGTGGGCGGCCGGTGTCCGCCATGTATTGTTCCCACCTGGCCGGAGGGTGCGGCGTCCTGCCGCCGCGGCGCCGTGAGCAGTTCGGGAGACCACCGGTGCAGCTTCTTCTTTGGAAGATGACGGCGGCGGCGGCGGCCGGGAATCGTCCCGCTAATTGAACGAGTCGTTCGGCACCCTTTGAAGCTTGTTTACGGCGGCCCTTTCGATGGATGCAGTCATCAACTCCAGACCCCTCGCCCAGCGACACACCTTGACGGGGGGGGAGCCGCGTTCGTGCCACATGGCCGTGCGGTGACCACGCTTCAGTTTTGAACGTTCGCGTGGACCGTGCGTGCTCGTCACCCTCGCGGGTAATGTGTGGTCCGTGATTGGACGGTGCCATCTGTACGCGGTCCCCGATCTAGGGATCTGGGGAGGACAGACCCTTTATAATGAGCCCCCACGGCTCATTCGGTGCTTTTTCGAGTGGAGAGCTCGCCATGTACGAAGAACGCCACTATATATCTAAACTTTCTTATTGACCTCTCTCTAATGTAAATAAACGTCTGTTCTCTGTTTTCCCATATAAGCATTGCTTCTCGCTATAAGGGACGAGTCCGATGGGAGCCAGCTACCAACGACGAGACCCACAGGACCCAGACCACAACAACAGGATGGCAGCGGTGGGATCGAGCTCATCGACCAGGAGGCAATGCTGAGACCTGCTGTCTGGAGGACCTAGAGTCGGACAAAACTGCTTCGTGGCATCTCTGACAACACGGGAAGGAACGCGTCCGAATTCATGACTGCATAGGGTGAGTGCACTGCTTTTCTTTGCTGAGATATCACCAGGCTTTGCGTAGGATTGTAAACAAAGCAGTGATTTGGTAACGGTTGACGGAAGTATTGATAGTACGTCAAAGTTGTTTAGTTAAAAGAGTTAGCAGCACCAAGGACCGCCATGAATTTGAAGGGACTAAAAAAGCCAGAGTTGTTAGAGTTGGCCCGAGAGCTGGGCCAGGTAATTGCCGAGACGAAAAGAAAGCAGGAGATCATTGACGCCATCGAGAAGATCGGGGCAGATGACGATGAGCTGAGCGAATGCTTGGAGGCTATTACGCAAAGGAAAGAGGAGCAGAGGCTCCGTGAGGAAAAAGAGGAGCAGAGGCTCCGGGAGGAAAAAGAGGAACAGAGACGTCGTGAGGAGAAAGAGGAAAGAGAACGTATCGATCGTATGGAAATGAAACGCCTAGAAATTGAACTAGCAAAGGCTCAATCAATGAACGGAGCTAGCGCAGTGGCACGAGAAAGAGAGCGCCGAATGACAGATTTGATGCCATCCTACGCGGTAGGAGGGGACATGGGTCTTTTTCTGGTGCACTTTGAGCGCACTTGCGAGAGGGAAAATTTTGCTAAAAACACGTGGCCCCAGCGCTTGCTTACGCTGCTGCCGTGTGAAGTAGCTGACATTATAGCCCGTATGGGTAAAGAAGACGCAGACGACTATGACAGAGTCAAAGCGAGTCTGCTCAAAAAGTACAGACTGTCAGCGGAGGCGTTCAGGCGAAAATTTCGTGAGATCGAGAAAGCCAAAGACGAGTCATACCCAGAGTTTGCGTACACCTTAAAGGTAAATCTGGAGGAATGGCTTAGAGAGGAGGGTGCGCTTGGCGACGCGGAAAAGACTCTGCAGTGTTTTGCGTTGGAACAATTCTTTCGGCGTCTACCTGAAAACATTAGGTACTGGGTTCAGGATAGACAAGGAGTAGATACTATCACGAGAGCGGCAGAGCTCGCAGAGGAGTACGTAAATCGCCGTGCCCTCGAAGGCAAGGATGTCCCTAGGAGGGAGATTAGTAAATATCGGGCCGACAAGCCTCCGCGATGGACAAAGTCGGGTCGGTATATGCCGAAGGAGGGTTTAGACTCCAAAGGAAGCGGTGATGAGAAAAACAAGAGAAAGGAAGAAGCACCCGAGAAAAGGGCGGAAGGGCAACAGAAAAAGGCGTTCGAGGCCAAGAAGCCGATAGTTTGCTATAACTGCCAACAGACGGGGCATATTTCTTTGGGTTGTAAGAACCCGAAAGTTGTGTTAATGTCACTCTGTAGTAATGACGAAAACATGAAATTGCTAGAACCATACATCCGAGACCTAGTCGTGAATGGCCAACCGTGCCGCGTGCTCCGCGATTCGGCCGCCACTATGGATGTAGTGCACCCGTCCTATGTCGAGGAGAGTCAGTTTACAGGAGAATGCGCGTGGATAAGACAAGCAGTAGAGACAAACAGTGCCTGTCTCCCAGTAGCAAGAGTCCGCATCGAAGGCCCTTTCGGTGTTCTAGACACTGAAGCTGCCGTTTCGGCACATCTCCCAGTGCAATACCCGTATTTGTTCTCAAATAAATCAGAGTACTTGCTGCGACAAAAAGGAATTGGGTTCAGTGAGGGTATCGTACAGGCCTTAACTCGATCCAAAGCAAGGGAGCTCGCCGCTCAGACAGTTTGTAAAGATCCGGTGGCAGACGAAACAGCTTCAGCGGCAGAGCCTTCTTTACCTGGCACGAAACTGGACCGCCCTATAATGGAGCCTCAAAACACAATATCTAAAGAAAGATGTAAGAAACCGGATGAATCCGAGGCATCTCGAGAAGTAGAATGCACTATAAAGCTGTTAAATGTAAGTCCTACAGAACTGATAGTGGAACAGGAAAATGACTCCACTCTCCGTAACTTAACGCCAGACGCGAAGGAAGGGGTGGCTAAGCAAAACATTCAGTTCACCAAGAAGGGGGGCGTCTTGTACAGAAAGTACACAAGTCGAAAAGGAGTTCGGTTTAATCAGCTAGTCGTACCGTATCCTTTCCGCGAGGAGCTGCTGCACCTGGTCCACGGAGGTTTGTGGTCAGGGCATCTCGGCATCAAAAAAACAAAAGAATGTTTGTTACGGGAGTTTTACTGGCCCGGCTGCTTTCGGGAGGTGGAGGCATTTGTAAGAAGCTGCGACACGTGCCAACGCGTTGGCAAGCCAGGGGATAAGGCTAAAGCACCTATGAAGCTGGTCCCCATTATCACAGAACCGTTTCGCAGGCTAGTTATAGACACAGTGGGTCCACTTCCTGTAACGCAGTCCGGGTACCGGCACATACTCACAGTGCTCTGCCCGGCCACGAAATTCCCGGAAGCAGTACCGTTAAAGGAGCTCAGCTCGGAGGAGGTAGTTAAAGCGCTTTTATCTATCTTTGCACGTGTAGGCTTCCCCGCAGAAATTCAGTCCGACCAGGGATCTGTTTTTACAAGTGCACTAACCTCGACATTTCTAGAAAAGTGTGGCGTTAAAATCATCCACAGTTCAGTGTACCACCCTCAGTCAAATGCTGTAGAAAAGGTACATTCAGTCATGAAACGGCTGCTACGCGCCCTTTGTTATGAGCAAAAAGAGGATTGGGAGGCTTGCTTGCCCGCAGCTATGTTCGCGCTTCGGATCGCTCCTCACGAATCAACAGGGTTTTCGCCTGCGGAGCTTGTTTACGGACGTGCTCTTCGCTCCCCACTTCGCATTGTTCGAGAATCTTGGGAGGGCCGGGCGGACGACCCTTCGGTAGTAGCATACGTGCTTGAGCTGTTAGACCGACTTCACGCAGCTCAAGAACTAGCGGAGCAGGAAATGCGCAGAGCTCAAAACAACGCTAAGCGCTATTATGACAAGACAGCCCGGACGCGAAGCTTTCGAGTAGGGGAAAAAGTGATGATACTGAAACCCTCACTGAAGAATAAACTTCAGGTCCAGTGGGAGGGACCTGTTGAGGTAGTTCAGAAATTGTCAGACACAAATTACTTGGTTACTGGACTGGGAAGGCGTAAAACGCAACAGGTGTACCACACTAATCTGCTCAAACCGTACCAGCAGAGGCATGCCGTTGTAAACATGTCGCTCAATCAACCGGAAGAAATGCCTATTGATTTCCCGGAGTTAACAACAGAAAACAAAGACATTGGCGAGACTATTAGTAACCTGGTAGAGCAGGCGGAGTTGGAGCCAGATCAGAAAGCGGAACTGAAGGAACTATTGTTTGACTTTAAAGAAACATTTTCAGACACACCTGGCAGAACCAAAGCCCTAGTTCATGATATTGAGCTGACATCTTCGGAACCAATTCGTTCTAAAGCTTACCGCGTTTCCCCGAGGCAACGGGAAATAATGGCCGCGGAGATAAACCGAATGCTCGAGCTAGGAGTGATCGAGCCAGGAGAGAGTGATTACACCTCGCCTCTGATCTTGGTTGAGGTCCCAGGGAAAGAGCCGCGACCGTGTATTGACTATCGGAGGCTCAACTCGATTACAAAGGACCAAACTTATCCAATTCCGCATATTGAGGAAAGGCTTGAGCAAGTCAGCAGTGCCAATTTCATCTCGACTTTGGATTTAGTCAGGGGATACTGGCAGGTGCCTCTAACTGAAAGGGCTAGTAGGCTTGCGGCGTTTATTTCCCCGATGGGAACATTTCGGCCGAAGGTCCTTAGTTTTGGATTAAAGAATGCCCCTTATTGCTTTTCTGGCCTAATGGACAAAGTGTTACAGGGTATGGAGGACTTTGCCCTCCCGTACCTAGATGATATTGCTATTTTTTCTTCTTCCTGGATAGACCACATGAAACACTTGCGAGCTGTGCTATGTCGTCTGCGTGAGGCCGGCTTAACAGTGAAGGTTGCGAAATGCCAATTGGGGCGCGCTGAGGTAGCTTATCTAGGGCATGTAATAGGCCAAGGCTACCGCCGGCCGTCAGAAGTAAAGCTGGCCGCAATAGACAACTTTCCCCAACCACGAACCAAGAAAGACATTCGGTCGTTTCTTGGATTGGCCGGTTATTATCAAAGGTATATCCCGCGTTACTCTGACATTGCAAGTTCCTTGACAGACGCTCTTAGAAAGACTGAACCCCAGACCGTAAAATGGGATGGGGCCAAGGAACATGCATTTTCTACGCTAAAGAAGGCACTAAAAAGTCAGCCAGTGTTGAGCGCGCCTGACTACTCTAAGCCGTTCATTCTTCAGTGTGACGCCAGCGACCGGGGTATGGGTGTCGTGCTTTGTCAGAGGGGAGAGAACGACCAGGAACACCCTGTACTGTATGCCAGTAGAAAGCTTTCTGTTCGTGAGGAAGCATACAGTGCCTCAGAAAAGGAATGTGCCTGCGTTGTTTGGGCTGTGCAGAAGCTAGCTTGCTACATCGCCGGTTCTAGGTTCACAATAGAGACTGACCACTGTCCCCTCACATGGCTACAGTCCATGTCATCGAAAAACGGCCGTCTTTTGCGCTGGAGCTTAGCTCTTCAACAATACACCTTTGATATCCATTACAAGAAGGGTAAACTCAACAGCAACGCAGATGGTCTGAGTCGTTGTCCCTAGTACCCCGAGGGCTTCAAAGCGATTTTCTGCTTTCTATCCTCGATTTGAGGCCCACTAGTTTTCTGTATTTATCCAAACATGTGTCAAGTGTTTTGTTTAATGTCTTCAAAAGTGGCTGATGTGGTGTTGCGACTCGGCGGGGGCCACAGGAATAAAGTTGAGGTAGAAGGAAATGCCTTCCACAGGTGAATCTAAGTCTGGTGATTCTGAGTAGGGAATTGCCGTGTGCTTGCTCGTGTGTGGGTGTGCTTTCGGCGCAGTTTCCGCAGTTCCTCATTGGTGGTGGGCGGAAAATATGGTGGAGAGGGGTCACCTCATCCCTGCGAGCAACGCCCTCTTGGTCAATGATCATCGGATCCAGTGTTCGGGACAAAAATAATAGAGGAAGAGCCGACAAGCTGCAATACAGATCCCGCTGCACAGTACCTGCTGGCCACTGCACCTCGGGATCTTCTTTCCCCGGCGGAGAGGCTGTTAGGACCGGCGCCAGGTCTGACAATGGATCGGCGTTCCTTTTGATGTTCCTTTTGAGTCGCCAAACGGGTGGGCGGCCGGTGTCCGCCATGTATTGTTCCCACCTGGCCGGAGGGTGCGGCGTCCTGCCGCCGCGGCGCCGTGAGCAGTTCGGGAGACCACCGGTGCAGCTTCTTCTTTGGAAGATGACGGCGGCGGCGGCGGCCGGGAATCGTCCCGCTAATTGAACGAGTCGTTCGGCACCCTTTGAAGCTTGTTTACGGCGGCCCTTTCGATGGATGCAGTCATCAACTCCAGACCCCTCGCCCAGCGACACACCTTGACGGGGGGGGAGCCGCGTTCGTGCCACATGGCCGTGCGGTGACCACGCTTCAGTTTTGAACGTTCGCGTGGACCGTGCGTGCTCGTCACCCTCGCGGGTAATGTGTGGTCCGTGATTGGACGGTGCCATCTGTACGCGGTCCCCGATCTAGGGATCTGGGGAGGACAGACCCTTTATAATGAGCCCCCACGGCTCATTCGGTGCTTTTTCGAGTGGAGAGCTCGCCATGTACGAAGAACGCCACTATATATCTAAACTTTCTTATTGACCTCTCTCTAATGTAAATAAACGTCTGTTCTCTGTTTTCCCATATAAGCATTGCTTCTCGCTATAAGGGACGAGTCCGATGGGAGCCAGCTACCAACGACGAGACCCACAGGACCCAGACCACAACAGGACCCAGCACGCTCCCCTGGGGAACTCCAGAATTCACTGCAACTGCTCTAGACTGTTTATTGTTTATTTGAACAAACTGCTGACGGCAGCTGAGATAGGATGAAAACCATTTTGTCAAGTGATTATTTTGAAACGTTTTGTCAATTTTAAACAGGAGCTTTGAGTGCGACACTTTATCAAATGCCTTTGCGAAATCCAAATATACCACATCAGTTTGACCACGCAAATTGATTGTTTTTGAAAGATCATGAACAAATCCGATTAACTGAGTTGTTGTAGATAAGCCTCGGCGGAAGCCATGCTGCTTCGAAGATAATAGATTGTGCGTATCAAGATAGGACATCAAGTGTTTGTTAATAATGTGCTCGAGTATCTTTGAACATGTACTGATAAGCGAAATAGGACGGTAGTTGCGCTCGTCTCGAGAGGAGCCACTTTTGTGAACAGGGGTAATTTTAGCCTGCTTCCACGCTAGTGGGAAAGAGCCACTGCGCAGGGACGACTGAAATATTTTTGTAAGGAAGCGAGCCGCCCATTCAGCGTATCTGTACAGAAATTCGTTTGGTATACCATCAGGGCCGGGGGTTTTTCTTGTATTTATATTAAGTAAAAGATTTAGGACACCCTCTTCGCTAATTACCACATCATCGATCGGCCGCTGCAATGGTGACGTAGAAAACTCGGGCAAAATGCCATTATCATGAGTAAACACAGAAGCAAAAAAAGAATTGAAATCATCAACACGTTGTTGAGTAATTTCAGGTGGCCTCGGAGAGCTTGCTGGGGGAGTTACAAAGCGCCAAAACCTTGAGGGGGCTTCCTTCAAGTATTTCGTCAATGTCACATTGAAAAACCGATCCTTCGACTGCTTGATCAGACGTTTCAGTTCTTGTCTCATTGAAGAAATGCAAGCTGTTCCTTCAGGGGTACAATTTTTTGCACAAGATTTCCGTTTCCGTTTTAGTTTTCTTTTTGTATGAATGATTTCTCTGGTGATCCAGGGATTGGTTTTACAAATGCGTTTTCTAATCCTAGGTACATAGCTGTCTATGCACTTCCCTACAACAATTGAAAAGAAATGCCATAGCCTATCAGTGCTGCAGTCAGTGTTGTAAAGGACCTGAAATTCATCAAAGGACCTTTCAAGATAGTCCAGAATAGACACATCATCAGCCGCCATAAAATTCAATACAGTGCTAAGTGTGGGTTTACCCAAGGTGTCTGGGGACAATGCTAGGTGCGTTACTACCATTCTGTGGTCGGATAGGCCTTCTACAACTTCACAACGGCTGAGTAACGGCAACAGCTTTGGGGACACAAAAACCAAATCAAGGATAGATGACCTTGTAGTCCCTATCCGAGTAAATTCAGTGACAGTTTGCGTTAGCCCGTAGCAGAATGCCAGCTCCAGTAGTTGCTCAGCACTTGCAACCTGTTCCGATCCAGGAGACTGGGATAGCCAATTAATATCCGGAAGATTGAAGTCCCCTAATAATAATACGTTATCTTGGAGGCTAAAATTAGAATCCATAAAATTTCTTAGCTTTGCGATTATATCAAGAGAGGAATTTGGCGCTCTATAAATCCCTCCAATATACACAGTTCGCTCGCTGAACCCACACCTAATCCACAACATTTCTATGTCATAGTTATCATCCAACACTGAAAACCTAATGTTGTCTTTAATAAGAAACGCAATTCCACCACCTCTTCCTTGCCGGTCTTTTCTAACAATTGTGTAACCTGTAGGTGTTGCTTCAAAATCTGCTACATCCGTGTGTAACCAAGTCTCTGTTACGACCATTATATCCGGTTCATGCTCCAGGATTGCGGCTTCAACTGCATCAGCTTTATTCAGCAAACTTCTGGCGTTTACATTAATAACCTTAACAGATGCGGTCGGTGTCGATTGGCGTCAGTCAGAGCTGGTAATACCTGGGCTAGCATACCTGAATCGCTCGTTGGTAACCTCATTCCAGCCATAGAGAACGTTGTTTACTTTCAATTTATCGATGATTAGTTTAACCTTTGCTCCCTTTGCTCTTTCATCCGCTGATGAAATCCATAGTTGTTTTCTGATTTCAACTACTCGTTTAGAGTAATCTTCGCTGATACTGAATTGTGTCCCCTTGAGGTTGCGGCAGTTTTTCAGTATTTTGGTTTTGTCCCTGAAGTCTCCTACTTTCAAGATGACTGGACGGCTTCTTCCAGGTATTTTCTTTCCTAGACGGTGAATTCTCTCAATGGAGCTACACTTTGAGCCAAGTAGTTTGTCAAAGATATCGTGATTCACCTTGCTTAAGAGTACTGCCTCATCCTCAAATTCTTCTTCTTCCACTCCGCGTACTAAAAGGTTGTTGCGTCTAGAACGATTATCTAAGTCATCGATCTGCCTGGCAAGAGCCGTCAATTCACTGTCATGGCGACCAACACTTGATTCTATCATTGTAAGCCGGCTCTGTATTTCACCCAACCCTTCAAGTTGTTTTTCAATAGTCTGGAGCCTAACATGCATGTCGGAAATGCTGGCATCCGTAGATGTCTGCTTGGCCTGAATTTCATTAACTTTTGCTAGTAGTTTAGTCTGGTTACTTAATATTTCCTCCAGCATTTTTTCAACCTCGGGCCCAGGATTTTCCTCTACGTCACCGGACAACTTCAGTAACAGGCTTACAACTGAAACACAGTCATTTAAGCAACCAAGAACAGTGTGTGGACACGGCAGCACAATCAGGCAGGTACAGTTACTACGAAAACCATACTTTCGATCACCAACCTGCACAAGTAGACGCACGTAAGGCGACATCATCACGGCGTTGCTGCCGCGTCCACTGATGGTCGAGACCATGGCCCTTGCTTTTATATGCTCCGGGCAGCTTGCTATCGGGGAGGAGGAGGACGTCATCGTGCTCCACGGGGGTGCGCAGTCGACGAAGTCCACGTGGCACAGCATCGTTGACGCCACTGGCGTTGATCTAGATGCGCAGTGGTTGAGTTCCTTCGAGGGCTGGTGCGCATTCTCCATCGGGGTCCATTGATAGTGTTGTCCAGCAATAACATAGGCCGCTGCTGCGTCCGCGAAGAACCACGCCAAAACCTGCACAAGTAGACGCACGTAAGGCGACATCATCACGGCGTTGCTGCCGCGTCCACTCGGACATATTTTTTCCTAACATGAAGAGAACTACATCTGTTAATGCTTGAAAGTTCCGTCGAAGCGTGGCCACAGCTGCCCCATTAATTTCTGGTTGCTAATTTGGACGAAAACTGAAAATTATTCTCCTGAGATATTCCTTCGAGAGCGTGGGCAAATAAGCAGATGCAGGAACAGATTGTTTAAGCGTTCACGTGCGTTTATGCGCATGTGCATTTTTGGAAAGGAAGGAAGGAACAGGAGGGAAAGGAAAGGCAGGGATATTAACCAGTCTGGAGTGACCGGTATGCTACCCTACACTGGGGATAGGGATGAGGGAGTTTGAAAGATGAAAAAAAAATGAAGAAAGGAGAGCTCACACACGCATTGGGTTCACAAATGCTGATGACTTGGAACATGTTGACCCACACTAATTGGCGAAAGTCCGAAAAGACGTGGTTTTATTCCACTGTAGTTGCACTGAATTATGGATGCTTCCTTGACTTCTTTGCATTTTGAAAAAAGCGTGAAGAAGTGGTTGAACTTATCAACCACAATCTCTGGTTTCTCCAAAAACGATTTGAGTTGATCAGTGGGCGTGTTCTTTTTGCCTCGCAAATTATCTATCAAAGCCCATGTCTTTGCCGGATTTTAGTATGCTTGGTTGAATAGTTCCAAAAAATACCGTTTTTCCGAAGGCCTTAAAAAAACGACACCCCTATTCCTCGAAATCTTGTATCAATTTTCAAATCCTGATTTTTCGGTGCCCGTCTGCTACGTTTCCTATAGCCAGTCTCTATGAAAAGTAGCGCTCATAATATCTGCAGTGAAGCACGAATATTTTTTCCTAAATTTTTTTAGTTTTTACATATGTACTTGCCCGTTCAAATTTTATTAGCTGCTCCCAAAATTTTTCGTAGACTGTGGAATAGTTCAATCCCACAGTTAACTGCATCCAGTCAAATAATAATTATTATCATTATATTATATAATAATAATAATAATAATAATAATAATAATATTATTATTATTATTATTATTATTATTATTATTATTATTATTATTATTATTATTATTATTATTATTATTATTATTATTATTATTATTATTATTATTATTATTATTATTATTATTATTATTATTATTATTGCTGCTGCTTTAGAGATAGACCCACCTTGAAACAAAGGACAATCTCCCGTTATGACGTCATCGCATGCCGTCTTGTTATGCGACGTCATAACATGACAATGGCACAAAAATTGTGTTATCTGTAACGCCATAGAAGGCATAATCTGTGATCACGTGTCTGCATCGTCAGAGCCCTCAACGGCCAATTTTTGTGTCTGATAACCATCTGAAGTTTCCGCCTCAAATTGATTGATAAGTGGGGTTCAGCGTCCCAAAACCACTTTATGATTATGACAGACGCCGCAGTAAAAGACTCCGGAAATTTCTACCACTTGGGGTTCTTTTCCAAGCACCCAAATCTGAGCACACGGGCCTACAGCATTTTTGCCTCCATCGGAAATACAGCTGCCACTTCCCGCGTTACATGTTCATGACCAATGGACCATAGCCACGACAAGACAATAGGCATCAAAAACCCGCTAGAACAGGCGTGCACAATCTGTGGCCCACGGGGAAGTTCTATACGGCCTCCGTCAGACCCTGCCCCCTTGTATGTTCCTATCTGAAGGCCATCATAGCAGCTTTGACGTCAAATGTAGGGTTGGACACGAACAAAGATATATCACTTTCAGTTGGCATAGTACAACGTCTTCAGACTTAGCCAGATAACGTATTACAATTGTTGATAACTGGCCTATTGTATTAATATTAGATAACGATTATTTTATCCATTCATGCGTACATACATCTTTTAATCACAGATAATGGTTATTGCTAATCAGATGAATTGTTGCTGTCAGTAAAGCCGCCTCCTCACACTCTTTCGACTTCCGTGCGGTCTCCGCCTTGTCGGCTTCATGTAACTTGGCACTGCGCCTCAAAATGTGCGAGAAAACGTGTTTAAAGAGTTAAAATGATGTTATGTGCCCGTTGAAACTACTGACATGCTAGTTTGTCGTGTCATTTCGTTGCTATTTTCTCATTCCATTAAGGTTGTGTGACCACTGTGCGACTTTAAACCATTGGTATAGAATCAATCACGAGGTTCTTGCGAAAACGTATTTAAAAAAACCAACAAGGTCGTCAACTGGTATTTTTACCAGTTTACTTTGACTGTCGTATCAATGGTCCCCGAAGAATACACCGTTCTAACGCGTATCTCAGTCGGTCACAGAAATACACATTTCTAATCAGTGGGAACCAAGTGCAAGAAAAAAAAATAGCAGAGGCTTAGCTCGGCTATGCCAGGACATACGTAGCGTGAGGCCCCGCCGCGGTGGTCTAGTGACTAAGGTACTCGGCTGCTAACCCGCAGGTCGCGGGATCAAATCCCGGCTGCGGCGGCTGGATTTCCGACGGAGGCGGAAATGTTGTAGGCCCGTGTCTCAGATTTGGGTGCACGTTAAAGAACCCCAGGTGGTCGAAGTTTCCTGATTCCTCCACTACGGCGTCTCTCATAATCATATGGTGGTTTTGGGACGTTAAACCCCACAATTCAATCATACGTAGCGTGAGCTACGAACGAGCGGATGGACACACGGATGGATACACAGACAGACACATGGACGAATGGATCGACGGACATGTAGACGGACGGACAAGTGGATGGACGAACAACCGAACGAGCTCATGCCAGTCAAGCGCCAGTAACACCCTCTAAGAAATTTTCGGGGCCCACAACTGACACGTCATTCCTAAAGCTTTCAGGCCTTCCCCGTGGCACGCCAGCTTTGCGCCGTGTGAAGTCATTGCTTCTCGGGCGTGCGCAGTACGACTCCAGATAAGCCACGCGCAACTGCTCAGGCTCAGCCAGTTTAGCTTACGCCACACAAACAAGGTCAAAGGACGCGCTGCAAACGGTAGCAGCCATCAGTCAGCAACTACACGAACAGCCTCGCTCGAGTCCAAGTCTCGCTCGCTCCACGCTTGCGCTGATACGCTGGAACATGGTATTGGCTGCTTCGGTGCAACGGTGCCACCTCGCGTGTAACGACTAAATATGTACAGGCGGTGAAACTTTTATTTCAATCATAGAAAAATGTCGAGAGGGGCTCTCTGTCCAGATCTCCAACAGCCGCTGCTGCGTCCCACGTACGGTGGAAGAGAGAAAGGGACGACCGAGAAAACCAGCGTCTAGCAAACCAGAAATTAAGAAGCCAGGCTTTCCCAGGTCAGAAGATAAAAGAAAACGAATGAGGCTCTAGACGCCGCTAGATTGCAAAATACGTGGTTGCATGTATATATAAGTAAGTCTCCTTGACAAACTGCACAGGAACAGGCACACATATGCGATTACAGTAGGTGCATATATAAAGAATCTCGTGTCGAAGAAATAAGAAAAAAATTATAAGGAGCCCTGTAATAATGGGACCAAGCCTGAAGGAATGGTGGACCTGGGCAGCTTTCCTTGTTTCTCTTCTATCTATCTATCTATCTATCTATCTATCTATCTATCTATCTATCTATCTATCTATCTATCTATCTATCTATCTATCTATCTATCTATCTATCTATCTATCTATCTTTTTTTCTTCATCTCTTTCTTCACCTGCTTTTTAGGAGCGAAGCTCTTTAAGCCGTGGGTCGTGCGTCCGCAATGTATGTATAGTAGTAGTAGTAGTAGTAGTAGTAGTAGTAGTAGTAGTAGTAGTAGTAGTAGTAGTAGTAGGTAACACTAGAAAGAAAGAGGCTTCCGAACTGTAGACATCTAGAGTGTATACGACCGTCTAGGCATCTAGACGCTCGTGCATGACATCTAGAGTACACGATACACATGCCAAGAAGGCTGGTAAGGGCTTCTATCGATCAATTCTACGCAATACTCCATGCTGTTCTTGCCATTCCTCGCACTTCGAGCTACGCATACCCCAGCCGGCTGCGACCTTGGCACTTTCCTGGCGTAGAAAATAAAGGGGGGCGTGTCCTGTTCGACGCCGCGGCTCGTGCAGCTAAGATTTCAGCTGTGCATGCTCATATGACCTGGCGTGCAACACCGAGATCCGATCCTCTTTCGTCCGGCGCCCTGCGCAGCGACGTCGTTTGTAACGCTGTCGTCACAGTCACAGCTGCGAACGTTTGCCAACGAGAAACGCCCGCGCAACCCCGATATTCCGGCAATCTATCTCCACGGAAACAGGAAGCCCGATGAACAGCGGAAGCGTGCGCTCTCGGTTATCTTCCGGAAGCCGCTTATACGTGTCCTTAGTTCGCATATTCGCGCTTTGATGTCGTTTTTTCTCACTTTATTTCTTTAAGCTAGCGATATTGTTAGCTAGCTTTTAAGGGCGAGCTGTGCAACTGCCGGGCTGACTGATCGCTGTCGCAACGCATGACGAATTCTCTCGCAGTCGCCGCGACTCGTGTGACACAACCGGCCACGCGGCGGAAGAGACAACGACGTAGAGTTAAACAAATCAAAAACTTAAAACACGAGGGAATGAAGTCGCGCTGTAACCCGCATAAACAGTTTTGCAAGGGCTAAACGATGAAAAAAAAATTTTTATGAAGAGTTCGGACCCGTCAGATTTCCGGTATAGGCGTGAAAATTTTGCTTGAGGCTCGGATACTCAGATTTGAATGTCCTTTAAGGAAGATCAAGAAGTTTGCGGGTGTAAATTGGCAGCAGCAAGTACAGGACCGAGTTAACTGGCGGAACATGGGAGAGGCCTTTGTCCTGCAGTGGACATAGTCAGGCTGATGATGATGATGGTGATGATGATGATGATGGTGATGATGATGATGATGATGATGATGAAGGAACCGCACGTGGTCGGAAAAAATTTGGAGCACCCTTCTTCGGGTGCTCCACAATAATCATATCGGGGTTTCAGGACGTAAACAAAAGCCCCGACAACTATACATATTAATATAAGTCCCTGTAATCATCGTGGATGATGGCTGTTTTGCGTCCATGAAAGTGTCTTGCGCTGTGTGCGGTCGCACGTGTTATGCGAGAAATAGCGCTGCGAACTCGGTGACACGCGTGGCCGACAAATCCAAGCTGCGCGATGACAACAGCCGTGTCGCTGAACGGAAACAAAAGCACTAGCGGCACCGTTCGCCCGTTGCCACGCGCAGCGTGACGCTCAAGGCGATCGTACAATATACGCTTGCGTTTCAGCGGGTGCAGTGTCTTTTTCAGCTCTCTTTATACATACCTTTTCACAGGAAGGAAAAAAACACCGCCATGATGGGCTGTACGCGGGAGTACAAATGCCAAGGGCGCAGCGTTGTCAGTGCATTTTCGAGGGGACGCGCTAATTTGCACAGCCCAAGGAGGGCTATGGCGGCGCCCAGGGAGGCGTTTATGAAAAGGTGCATATAGAGAGAACTCCTGCATGTGGTAAGCTATGTAGGCCCTGGGGGTTCCAACGCTAACGCGCAAATCTACGAGTGCCGGTGCTTTTAAGCCAATGCATATATGTAGAAAGTGGCAGCGGTGACACCATGACGCTACGTTTAAGCTCTGACAGTCAATTATCGCGTATAAAAAAAAAACACTAGTCACCGTGGATGGCTCGCTGAATAAAGCGTCCTGTTAGGTGCATCCTATTAGTGGCATTAGTGGCGCCACCATTCTAATGGATGCGAGATGCAGAAGAAAATTAATTTTAGTACTCGCAAAAAAAAACTTCATGTATGCAGTCGAAATGCCTCATACATAGCTCACCCCCGAGACGTATTATTATTATTATTATTATTATTATCATTATTATTAGCCCCAACGCGGTGCTCTGTTGGCCAAGGTACTCGGTTGCTGACCCGCATGCCGCGGTATTGAATCCTGGATACGGCGGCTGCATTTTCGATGGAAGCTAAAATGCTGTAGGCCCGTGTGCTTACATTTGGGTGCACGTTAAGGAAACGTAGGTGGTCAAAATTTCCGGAGCCCTCTATCAAGGTGTGTCTCATAATCATATGGTGATTTTGGGACGTTAAACCCCGCATAACAATTAATCAATCAATTAATTGATTGATTAATAATTTAATTAATACTGCGGCTCTATGTAGCAGGTGTTCTTGCAGTTGTTATTGTCGAATTGTAACCTCCAAGATCGCGCACCGACGCCCAATCTCAGAGGCCACGGCAGAACAAACACGTCATGGGATATGATATCGAGGTCTCGTATATTCACAACACGATAAAACGCGTGGCTTATCCATGCAAAAAATCAGTGGCGCAAGACTGCACTTGAAATCACCTTACTCAGTGAGGAATTATTCAATAGACGAAAAACAAAGCATTGCTGAAAATGAGCTTACGCTTTGTATTAAGCATTTTCTCCGAACCCTCATTGCCTTTTCACCGCCTCGTAAATAAAAAAAAAATATACACGCATCTCCCCGTAGTGAATGATGACGAGTGGGCGAAACTGAGTTTCAGGTTCTAAAGTCCTTAATTCCTATGTTGAAGTCGTCGACTAGCATAAAGTGTTTGTGCTTGTATGTTTTTTATATTGTTCCGTTGCAATTACGATTGATATTAGTCTATTATTCAACCTTTTTGTGTGCCTTCCAGCCACGAATCTCTCCGTGACAGACGCGGACGATGACAAAGGTAGGCGCTATAAGGAGCTTCGCCCAATTTCGTTCGGAAGGCCCTATAGTCACTGCCTCACCGTCCTTGAAGATCTTGGGCGCTGCTGTTAACGAGACTCGAATCATCGGAGGCTTGGGAGGAGGCGCGACGGTGAACAATAGCTGTTACTAAGACGTACGTGCCGGCACGGCAAACAACTTTACTCGGCCTTGGCACCAACTTAGTGGTTGTTGCGGTAGGTTACAGACTACAGCGGTGGCGACCCAAGAATTACTATCAGCGAGCTATATATTACGAGAGAAGTGCAACGTACAGAGGCGCTGCACTCGCGAACGAAACTGCAGGTAGACAATTGCTACATTGTTACTGTTCAGCACGCGACTCAGTGCAAGATAAATAAGCCTCGGCATGATTAATTCATGAACGTCTCCAGCAACTCTAAGGTGACTTGCCGGGACAAAAACCAGGAAGTCGTTGCATTGGGCCGCTTTCTTTTTAATTAATGTACATCAGCAACCACCTTAAACTGTATCTATGCGAGATCAAGTGCGATCGGAACAAAATCGGCTGGACGAGTCAACTTCGAAGGTCTGTTGGCACGAGTACGCTTTATTAATTATGGCGATTGTGCACTGCAGTGCAGTTTTTGTCTACTTTTATGAAACCGAAATTTCGTTTTTGTTTTTACGCTTGAAATTGTTGTTTTGTATGGAGCTCGATTCACGTCAAGCCATTACTAATTCATGATCCTTCCTTGCTTCTTTCCATAGCCAGGAAAACTTGGCAAATTCACGTAAGAAGCAAAATCAAATCTGTCAGTGGTGGGTCGCTTATAAGGTAAGTGCGCACTCCACGCATGAAGTTCGATGCTGAGCTGTGTGTATTCTACCACACACAGGGAGGCATCCTTAACCCGCGAGTATGTTTAGGCGGATGTACTGTCGCGGAAACGTGTTAGCGACACGAGTATTTGACGCGCATCAGCAAACGGCGAAAGCGGAACGCGATTTGCAATTCTATTCGCCCCGCCGTCTTCGCTAGGCTCACTCCAAAACGAGTGCTTTCGCAAAGATCACTCGCCACTCTTTCGTGCTCTCAAAGTGCAGCCTCCGTATAGAACAAACGAACCGGATGGATGATAGGACAGGCTTTTGCGAAGATAAAAGATACAGTGCCCAAGGAACAAGCGCTATTGCTTCGCGACCTTCCTTCCCATTTGTAGAGCGTTCTGAAATGTCTTTTATGACAATACCAGTTAAATTCATTGAAATTTTTGTGGATGTCGATCCCCAGATCCAGTGACACAAGACCGACCTGGGCTATCGGTCAAACACCAGGCAGTTTATCAAAGTAGCACGTAAAACAATTACACTATTTCAAAAGAAAGGGTTGAATCAATCTACTCCGGTTAGAGAAAGTGACTTAGTGAAAATGTAAAAATTCTCCTAAAGCATGCTAGTAAAATCACTCACTTTTATTTAATAGCTAGGGAAGAAGAAAACAAAACCTTGTTCTAGGGAAGTTGGTAAAGGGTAATTGAAAGGGTAAGTGTGATGCCTGAAATCCAGGACTCCACTGACTTTCGCCGTCCGGAGGTGGAGATCCAGGAGCGAGAATTGAATTCCATGGTTAGGCGAACTGAGAGAATAATACAGCTGAAAATATGAATTGATTTGGGATTAAAATTTCAAACAATGGATGGCTATCGCATGAAACGAGAGATGCCTCAATCGACAGCGAATAACCGAGTGCATACCTTTCGGCATCGTAGAGAGCTATTAGGTTTAATTAGTTTTAAGAGGTTCAAATATTTGTATTCATATAGGTGGGAGTATGTGGTCGTGGTTAACTTTCGGTTTCACCCATCTTTTTCGCTGACAATCCAATGATTAATTACAAGCTGATTACAATGCTACGTCATGATTCCTCTCTTCATATCCGCACTATACAAGACAGTTCCCGAGACAGTACGAAGTTGGCAGAAGTTCTCGTCGTGAAGTGGCACGGGAAGTACTCTGCGTCAGGTCGTCTTCGAAAGTTAGCTGGAGAAAGAGTTGGAACGTGCCCCTGTTGCCGCATGGACGGCTCGTTCCTATCATGTTGTACGACTCAAGCGGTGTGGCTTACGTCGTATGAGCTGTACTCTGCGCAACAGTCATCAAGAAGAACGAGTGAAAGTGCCATAGAACAAGCAACTACAACGCTAAGAGGTCAACAAGCGGCACGGAAAGTTCATTGTCCCAAACGACCCCACGGTCGCACACGTATACGCAAGGCTCGCACGTTCATACAACATCGTGCGTACTCGTTGGACAACTGCCACGGTGACCTCAAGCATCCGCTAGCGTAAACTATCTGCTGCAGAATACTACCATATGCACAGGCGTTCGTAGATATCACCCCTGCACGGGGCAGAAGGTTCAGCGAGGACGGCGGAGTGCTCGAGGAGACAACTCGCTCAAGGAGTGTCCGCTTGACACATGCCGCGATAACGTCGCAGAGAAACGGGAACGAACGCTGATATCATTGTTCCCCCAATCTCTTCACCACCGTACCTCACCAACGATCTTTGCAATCTTTCTTCCTCACACACCTCAGCAGCAATCGATCGCATGGTATAATCGCCACGCGCTCCAGTCGGGTCTGGGCCTCAAGCTACGCGGACTAACGCCTGCCGGCTGCTGCTATCAGCGCTCAGCACTTTTCTTCTGGCTCCTCCAACATCTCTCGGCTACTTGTCTTCGAGTCTATCGTTACTAAAGTGCGCGCAGTTCCACGAGGCTTCAGCGCCGGTACGCTGATCAAATTCCTGCTGTTGCGTCGAAGCAGGACTTTGTGAAACGTTACACTTCCGTCGCATGAGACCGAGGGATTGAGGCCAGCATCAAGCTGAACATATTAAAAAAGTCACCACAACTTTCCGTGCAAGACCAGCTTTGCGAGGACGCCTCAAAGGGCAAGAAGCACCCTCCTGGACACTACCACACAGTCAGGCGTCGAAGTTCGGCTATAGCTCAGCGGACTAGTGAACCGATTAGAAGGGACTCCACGTAATCAGTGCCTTTATTTCGTTGTTACCCGGGTAGAGATCGCGTTCGCACTGCACAAGAAGACGTGCTGAACGCGTCCCAATCATAGTGCTTGCATGCGTGCCTGGGTGCTTTCCGTTGAAGTGCGGACCTGCAGTCGAGAGCCGTGTGCAGGAGGTAGGACTAAGCTTCATTGATCGAGTGCTGCTGGCCATGTCTTCGACGTCGAGCGTTCGCAGGCTCTCGCTACCACCGAGTGCACTCGACCGGGCAGGCCGTCGTCGCCGGCGCCAACACCGAGTTTCCTGGAGCGACCAGCAGAGCAGCGCCGTCGGAACGGGTTCGAACCGGAGTCCACTGGACGAATTCTTACGGGAACGGTCATCGAGTCTGATGAGCCATGGAGGGCTTGATTATGTGAGCAGCGCAGCCAGCTCCGTCGCCAGTTCCGCGTACTTCACAGCTGCAGGTCAGTACATTGGACTTTTGGGACACTGATAACGTCTGCATGCACGTGGCTGGGGTGATGGTAAGAGTATGAGGCATGGACATGGGTGTCTTCAGATTGGGGGGTTTCTTTGCGAGCGGACCTTTGTTTGATCGTTAACGTCAGCGTAGTGTTGTGATACGTCAAATGACTGTTGCGTAGACTTCATTGGAATTACGATGGTTGTTACTCAGGACACCAGCGATCAAGCAGGCTTATTAAAAGTTAAAGCTTTCATTAGAATTACTAGCGCTACACGCTTCTTTTTTATTTTTGGTGTCACTGATGCACAACACCAAATGTTTAATAAACGAATGCCAGTTTCTATGTAAAGTAACACTCTATTGGATGAAAGCATGGTCTTCCTGAAGAACCATGGAAATCCAGTACACCTGGGAAAAGCCCTTCTTCGGCAGGTCTTCGAGGAATGTTCATTGCAGTAAGGTAGCACCCGAATGACCAAATGTATGATCGTTACCATGAAAAACCAGCACATATTTCATCTGATGTGGCTATGCTTGCGCAAATCTAATGTGCCCAAGAGTCATAAGATTGTGTACCTGTATCACCACTGTTAAACAGCAGCGCTACATTTTAACTGCTGTCATTTCAGGGCGTATTCACAGGCAGATTATACGCTGCCATGCGCAGGGAAAAGGTGCAGCTGTCTTGGATATTATAATAATGTCTTTAAGTGGCGGGTAATAAATGCGCAGTAAGCCATTGCAAAGAAATAACACGCTCATATTGTATGACGTCATCAATACTCTGCTCATGCGCACGAATGAGTGTAATGAGTCTTGAACGTTCACGCAAGTTTTCTGCATTTATGCGCCATTGGTTCTACGAAAACTTTGTAATTCACCTCTAACTCGTACAAGAAAATCTGGCGCTGATCACGCGGCCACGCCTTTGCTTCATCGCTCTGCAGATAAGGCCGACGCCTCGTGTTTAAGTGGTAGACTCTCGGTCTAATATACGTGCTTTGTAAGCAGGAAGACCTCCAGCCACTTCAGATTGGAGTCCTCCACATTGCTTTCAGCAATAAATACATTTCTCACTATTCTCTTCGCGGCTATAGATCTATAGTATACCAGTGTTTGACACTCAGTGTTGCAACAGCGTTACGCAACTATAGTAACAGCGCAGTCATCAGTCTTTCTTTTCCTCCGCCCCCCTCTACCCCGTTTTGCATATATTCTTCAAATAAGCAACCACATGTTACCGTTCTCCGCACCAGCAGAATTCGAAGCGCTTTGGCGGCGTCTGCTGATCCTGATCATGTCGCAAGAATGTTCTCTCCCAGTCGCGTTTCAATGATACCCAAGATTTCTCGGGCACGCTGGATAATGTGCTGCCTTGGACCATAAAGATGCGTTCACATATATTTACAACAAGCAAAATTAACTACGCTATGAAATTCGCATTCATCCGCAGATCGTTCACAAGTGAAGGTCGTCTCTTGAGAAAAGGCGTTCTTGGGCCGTGGACAAACAAACTGTGAATCGTTCTCGCGCTCTGAAAGCAATTTCGATGCTTCTTAAAAACACTCGTATTGTTGCAATACTTTCATTTGTTGAGTGTAGCGGGGTCATTTGGATACGGCTTGTACTTGTCGTATACTGTGCGACACTTCCTTCATTATACTCATTCGAAGAAGCATACCCGGCTTGATGTCAGGTGAACCTTCCAGCATTAACTTGAGAGCTTCTTTCTATCTCCTTCATTTCAAATTACCCATGTTATTTACGCACCCAATAAATAAAAACATGCATATATAATTACGTACATAAAAATACTAATTCTGGAGCATGACTGCAGTCACTTGGGAGAAAATAAACATATCAAAGAACAATAATCATTGTAGACTGCGTTTTACGGAGACAGGTGAAAAGACAAAAACTTCCGAATCGACACATGCGGACGTTTCGCAAACGATGGTTATCTATTTCGTCTATATACCTTGGCTCCATACCCTGTGTTCGCAATGTGTTCAACGTTCAGTCCATCGCTTCCATTTCGTTTCGCCACGCCGGCAATCAGCCGGACACCGCGTGAACAAGGTGTGCTCCTGCAAGGTCACCGACGAAACGGCCCGCGTTGGCCCTGCGGTCTTAATACCTTCCGGATCTTTATCCGTAGCGCCTTGAGCTGCCTACGGAGACCGCATGGCGCCGCTTAACAACCGGCGCGGAAGGCTATTCGGGCCGAGCGCACGTACGTACGTACGCACCCTTTTCTTCTTTCTAGAAGCCGAGCACATAGGCCAGGGACAGAATTTACCGGTTGCTCTCCAAGCGGGGCAGTTTCTTTTTTTGCTTCTTTGCGGAGTGTTTCCTTCACTACACCCGGCAGCCACCGATAAGGTCACGAGATAAAGCTTCCTCCGGTAGGAGTGCATTGCGGCAGTTGCGGACGTATAGCGTCACAGCAGTGGCCTTACGCAAATCAACCTTCGCAGTTGAATAACAGGTGTGATGAAGGAGTACCGACAAGCAGCATATGGAACAGTTGCTTTGAAAAAATGCCTGCACTTTCGTGCACGCTATCGGTTTGTTTTTATGCGAAAAATTACATGAAAGGTAAACTTGGATTTCAGATGGCGTTATTGTAGGTTCCACATAAGAAACACAAGTGCCCAATCTAAAACCAAGAAAAACATATTAGCGAAATAAATAGGTCATAACTATTATGCATAAAACCATAATCGAGACAACGTTTACATTCATTTTTTATTTAGGTTTGAAATAAACATCACCAGGCAGCAATTACGGGTATTATATGAGCAGTGAGAAGATGCTGTATGCGAATACCAATAATTTCTAAACATTGGCCAACTGTTGCCTAATCTTGTACGCTTGTGAGCCCTGACTAAAGACTGGCTCCTGTCGGCAACGGCTGGCGACTGTTAGGTTATTGTCGGCCAAAGTCATCTAGTGCATTGGGGCGATACATGCGAAACTCATCAATGCACTACATGACAGTTGCACTTCAATAATCCACCGCAATGTTTGGTATCTTACAGTGCAGATGTGCGCTGATGTTTAGGCACACACGGAAGAGGAGGATGAGGCAAAGTAGAAAGGCAAGAAAGGGAGCTCAATAAGACGCACGCCCCACCGAAGTGGTCTAGTGGCTAAGGTACTCGGCTGCTGAGCCGCAGGTCGCGGGATCGAAGCTGCAGCGGCTGCATTACCGATGGAGGCGGAAATGCTGTAGGCCCGTGTGCTCAGACTTGGGTGCACGTTAAAGAACCCCAGGTGGTCGAAATATCCGGAGCCTTTCACTACGGCGTCTCCCATACTCATATGGTGGTTTTGGGACGTTAAACCTCACATATCAATGAATTTGACGTGACGCGCGTCTGCTTTGCTACCTTACACAGGAGTGAAGAGACTAAGGAATCAAAAGAAAGAAACGTGCATTTCAGCAATCGAAAAAGAGCTGGCCTTTTTCTCAATAATCAGGAAAGCATATACATCTGTACAGCCACTTGTGGCTGCCGATGATTTATTAGACTCAAATAATTAAAAATCATAAAGTTATACCTTAGGCGTTGGAGTTACAAAATGTCGGCGTTCGACGCGAAGTTCAACCGTAGCGCTGATTCATTTGATGATGATGATGTTGATGCCTCCAGTATGGCTCTTGCCCACTCAGGGGAATTGGCCAAGAATTGAAGATATGAAATTTAAGCCCTTTCGAATGATAACTAATGCGAACAGAAGGAGATAAAGCACACGTAAATACAAAAAGAGTGCAATATTTTTTTGCCATTTCGACCAGACAGAATAATATATATTTTGAATTGAAATTGCAGCAATTTCGAACACATTTAAAATTGATGTTTAGAATTCGCTTAATAATAATATATTAACAAATATACAAATTGGAATTTAGAGGCGCATTCGTTTTGTTTCATGAAGCTATCTGCAAACGGCATCAAAGGCATTCCTGTGGCTGTAGTCCAGAACCGAAGCACCAAAGGAGAGTGTATTCTCAATGGTGAAAGGCACCCCAAGGTTAGCAAATGGAATGACAAGGAGACGTTTTCTTAATAGACTGTAACAACGACATGACAGAAAATAATGGCCTATTGATTCCAGATCTGTACAAAAGCTGTATAGGTGAGATATTCCCACACCAGCCCTGTGTGAATACATATTTAAATGGGACACATGACATCGCAATCCTGTTAGCATGACTTCCAGTTGTCTAGTACGACCGCAGTCGGATTAATTTGCGTGCCCAACTTTGTTGTCGTCTTCAGGTGACATATCAGGGGTACTTTACATGAGCACAAAGTGAAGGCAGCACACGCTTCACGAGGACACAATTTTATCACGCAAGTGTTTTATGCCGGGGTCCACCGCATTTTCGCTGAAGTATTTCCGTCACGAATATGACGTTGTAAAGTGCATATTGGCGGAATGCAAAGAAGGAGAAAACATGCAAAGGCCTTGTCGCAGGGCGTCGAAGCAGTGACCTCTCGCACCGCAGCGCGCGGTGCTAAACTCTACGCCACAATGCGCATATATTCAAAGGCGCTAACGGTGATTCATATACCTCGGGCTCTAAAAAGGAGGGACGAGGGTGGCTGTTACGACACTTTGACCCCATTCCCATTGGAGAACCTCACGCACGTTATTGTAGCGTAGGGTGGGGTAAAATAGACATGTGGCAAAATGGGACATTCTGACTTTGCGTGCTTCTGTAACAAAAACTTTTTTTTTGTTTCTACTTTCCAGCTATAGGTGGTGGACCCTGTATACTTTTTCACCTTTAAAAGTTTGTGATTGATCACAGCGTTCGTGCGGGAAAAATTACGTGTTTGTGGTCAGTGTGTTCATGACCCGTCAAAAAGCGGTGAAATTCTGCTCGGCCAAATTTTAGGATCCATGCATAAAACTACTCGTGCGTCGGTATAGCAACGTAAATAATTATTTTGTTACTTTAGACTACGAGCTACATACGATCAAAAAGTTAGTTCATTTGGATCCCTGGGACAAAGCGGAATTTTTTTTTAATTATGGCATATGAGAGGGGCAAAACACGAGAAAAAGGCATCCAATTGCGTTAGAAAGGGTCTTACTATTGGACCATTACCTCGCAACTTATTACATACAATATTTCTATGTTGTGGAAGGTTTTTACTTACAAGAGAATATCACGTAGAGCTTCCTGGCAGAAAAACGACGCGAAAAGCACTGATTGTCGTTCGATACATGACTCCCTCCATTTGCGCTGCATCGAGATATTTCGTGTTCCCAAGGATGCATAAAAGAGACGCATAAAATATGGTGGAATCTCCAAGTCATTTGTTCACAAAAGCATCTTTGGATTGAGTTCAAACGATGCTTATGCAATGCTCCAAATTAAAAAAAAAAACAAGCGCTAGAAAATCTGAATCTAGCACAGTTTCAAATTTATTGTCTCACAAAGCCTTGTGGACGATGTTAAAAACCATAAAACGTCTGAGCAGCTCTGCATCAAAACGACAAAAAGAGGTGAACAAGTTACGTCATACTATATCTAACCTCCAATTGTTGAATAGCTGAATGAGGTGCAGACGTTCAACAAAAGACAACATTTGCACGAAAGAATAGTGGCGGTGTTTGATCTGCAAGGAGTTTTGGAGCAACACAACACCACGATCTATCTAGATTCAATGCGTGAACTCCATAGACTGCGCTCCTTAAGACCGTGTAAGAGCCCATAGAGTGAATTTCAAGTCACTATCCTGCAAAAACTGAAGGATTGGACTTGTTTTCACGCTGTCTCCTTCGGACCCATGCAGCGTCTGGAGCATTTCTTTTTATTTTTAAAATAATATTTTCAATGGTAGCAACATGGCAATATTTATGTAGCACATACCTTGTACCCAAAGGAGAGATTCTTCATTGATGTTTAATTGTAAGGAGTGAAATAAAAATAACAATTCGCCATTTCAAAACTTTTGTCACATTTTACCCCATCCTACTCTACATAGGCAGTGCTTTTTCTAACTTTTAGTGCCGGCAAACGTGAGCGTGCGCGCGCGCGTGGACAAGTCGCGGCGTTTTGCGGTGGGCCCAGTAACGACAGAGTGCGCCATGCTCAAATCAGTCAATGGCGGATACAATGGCTGTGATGAGTGATTTTCTAGCTCTTTCCGTCATTTGTCGAGAGAAGGGAAAGCAACTTTAAGGGGACTTTGAGAATTTATTGTGAAATCGAGGCCGCGTGTTGCGCTATAATATTTCACTCACGTGTTCTCGCTAGCCTCGACCACTGATCGGCAGCGTTTTTTGGTCCTTATATAGCTTTGCAGCGCTGCCTTTACTTACAGCATTTTTCGACCATGATCAAGGAGTGTTGCAGGGCCCCTTTAATAACTAACTACGCAAGGTCGTCGATATTGAAACACATTCTGCCTTACTGTCATGTGCTACTGATTCCCTGGCATCGCATTTTTTTAAATCAAGATGTTTTTCCGGGGAGTATTTATTTAGGGCTTGTCAGTCAGGATCAGATCAAGTAGGTACCACACAGAGCCCGCAGAATAGAAGTCAACGAGGCGGCCTAGATGATGATGATGATGGTGCTTGGATCATTGGCACCTACCCACTCTAAGGGATCGGCCTAGACCCAGCCCCGCCACAACAAGGTCGTCGTATTCGTCCACTCAGCACCATTTCAGAGGCACCGCCGGAGTGACATACCCGACCGTGACAATATTTATGAGACCTTCGCAAGAAACCACTTCAAAACAGTAACTGTCTTATGAGAACAACTAAGCGCACGAAAACGCCAATTCAAAGGACCGACGAGAGCTCACAGTGACGTCTCCTTCGACGACGTTCATCTTATGCGCATTTAATGCTCCAAATGCTGGGAACACATACCCGAAAAGCGCTTTCGCTAAGCTAGAATATTGACGAGCATCTGACATATATTTCAGCTGCTGTGGCACGTAAAGTGCCGGCACGTAAAGCTTGGCACGTAAAGCGCCGGACTTCTGAGCTCGAGGACATGCATTGATCCTCGCGAGCCGCCTTTCGGCGGCGTTAAAGGGGAAAGAAGCCGCGCATGCTAAATTTAGGAGCAGACTAAAGAAGTCCGGGTGGTCCAAAGTAGTCTGTAGACTTTCACAACGGATGCTGTAAGCTCGTGTGCTCAGATTTGGGTGCATGTTAAAGAACCCCGGGTGGTCGAAATTTCCGGAGCCCTCCACTACAGCGTCTCTCATAATCATGTGGTAGTTTTGGGACGTCAAACCCCATATATCAATCAATCAACTTTTAATACAGAGTTTTTCCCAATCATATTTTCGTTTTGGTGCATGGCGCACCGCCATTTATTCTTCACACCTGCCCCTGAGGGTTGCACGGCATCTGCAAAGGTACACGACATCGTTTGTGTTGCTGCTTTTTATGCTGGCAAAACCGTCCATGGTGTCGGTTAAGTTCGCCTAGACCTTGAACAACCCTGTAATTGCCGCGTGTAGGAGGCATAGGCGAAACTTCCCGAAGCCACTAATGGATTCTAAGAGCCAGAATCAGGTTCCTTGCCAAGCTGCGCTTCCTATGTGTGAAGAGACTGGATATTCTGTCCATAGTTTTCCGTTTGCACGATTTGGCTTCGGTGTGTCTGCTCTGATGAAAGCGTCCAAATTAGGCCGTCCAACCTGCTTATCAGCCGTTAAATATGCAAGTCTACTGCGAGATATTACGAGTAACCTCAACTGGTCAGTGTGGGGCATCTTGTTTTCTTGTGCAGACAGTCGACGCAGTGCGCTCCTGAAATAAAAACTCCGACGACAGCTTCAACTGCGCCTGATTATAGACGCACACGAAATTGTAAACAAAGAAAATTCAAGCCAATCGAGTGAAATCAATAAGGCGCTCGTGAGAAAATATTGCAGTTGAGGATCGTTTATCGTTAAACAATAGACGTTATACGATTCCAATCAATGCCCACGCGCCTATTCCACGTAATTGGCTTAAAGAAATAAGTGGGTTTCGTCACTGCGTAAAAGAAAGACGTTTATGAATGCCCAATGCTTTGAAAAAATAACAATCGCGACAAGTGACACCCAAACGCGCGTTCATACAATGTGTATACCCAAGACCTACAGCGTTCGTCAGACATCGTGTGATGAGAGGACGCAGCGACGCGAGTTCCAGGAAACACATCCTTTGAGCGTTAGTTGTGCTAACGAAGTATAGTGCACACAACAGCGGCTGTCGCCACTCAGGTGAGGAGAGGGCGCCTGACTCCCATGCTGTCATACCTTGATTGATGATGATCGCTATATACTCAAAAAAAGCTTAGCACACATTTCTCGGAAAACACGCCCATTTCGACACCTTGTGTAAAGAACTTGTTGCTGGGCCAGTTGGTGAATACTCAACGTCTTCATACAAACCATTCAGAAGACGAACACACGAAAGATGACAGCGCTCGTCCTGTCGTCGTCTGTCATGTGTTTGTCTTTCGTGGCGCTAAAATGACGATATTCTACTGCGCACCTCTTAATGTGCATTGACTCCGTATAGCGCGAAAGGCTGCTGGCTTGAGGAGGAGAAGGAAATAACTTTATTAAAGAAAAAAACGGCAAGATGTGGAAGAATTGTCTCCTTCCCCTAGGTGGCGGCCATGAGTCCTTGTGCTCTGATGGCATCCTCGGCTTGCCGAAGATTTTCCATTTTTATCGAAGTGACCCAGCCACTTTAACAGCCATAACCCAACGGTTTTCCGAGTAAGTGCTGTCGTACAATGGTGTAGCGGGGACGTAGGGTCACTGGGGTGTTCAATCCAACTCTTCCCTCAAGTTTTAAATTCTGCAAGTGTATATACACATACGCACATATTAAAACGTGCACGAATACACGCAATAGCTAATTGAACCCCCCCTCCCAATTGAAAAAAAAAATTTCTGCCTACGGCGTAATTTATTTTTGAAATATTTTTACGTGATTGATGAGTCGGCAGACCTCAGTACGCAGACTTTTATACTATATATTTACAATAGCGCTTGCAACGCTGATTGGTTCAGCTCAGACCCCGAGCAGAGAGAGATAGTCCTTCTTTTCATCCGGCGTACACGTGCATGGTTCGAAAGGCTGGCAATATGCATGTCTGTATGACGCCAAGAGGAATCGAACCACAACGTATTATGTGCGTTGATATTGTATGGTTATTGTTACCTAAGATCTACTTTTCACTTTCCACATGCATCACGAATTCGAGGTGCGCGCCGGTCAGTTGTCCAGCAGGTCAGGCGCTAAAACCCTTCGCTTACATTTCGGCATAGACGCCCGTGTACTCAGTGCACGTTAACAGACACCAGATAATCAAAATTTCCGGAGCCCTTCCCTACGGCGTTCCTCAATGATATTGTGCTTTTGTGACTTATTATTATTATTATTATTATTATTATTATTATTATTATTATTATTATTATTATTATATTGCAATAATACTTATATCGACACTCTTGGCTAGATTTCGCCGCCGGCGTCGGCGTCGACGTCATGCATTGTATATATGTACGTTTCTATATATATAAAAAGGCACGAAAGAAAAAAAATGCCAAAAAAAGACTCCGGCACACCGACTCGAACGTAGGACCTCCGCGTCATGAAGGCGAGGCGTTAACCACTGAGCCACCGAGAGGTTTTTTGTATTCTCTTCTTGACTAGGTCAAGTTAATCTGAGAATTACACATAAGACGCGTTTTATGTGTGTTAACACATCAAACAAAAATATTACATCTTCAACGCAGTCGGTAGTCTTATACACATCTCGCACTTTGATAACAGCTTCCACGAAACACTCATGAACAGATATAAAGAACTCTTACATCACAGTGTTTGTACGATAACATACTACGCCAAACCGAATGAAGACCGAGCAAGAAAATAACGTCCAAAGGTTGAACAGCACTTTCACATGGAAAAAACGACTTCAATGATGAGTAAGAGGTAAATGTTCTTTTTTAAAGTCCTCTGTAAAATGTCCTAAAAATGGCATTCTTACACTCAATAAATATATGTTCAGTGGTTTCAGGTTTGTTACAAAGGAGACAGCTGCTGCACAATGGTACATACATCCCTTTCTTTTCAAGTCATGTTTTCACTGGCAAAGTTCCCGTATGAAGCTTGAAAAAGAAAGTTTTACAATTGGGTAGTATTGTGATATGAAGTAGCCGAGGCAATAGGCTCCTCAACCTCTCCACAGCAAAACAGTTAAAACAGAACAGAACAGAACAGAACAGAATTGGGTAGTATCCACATCTTTTTCACTCCCTTTAGTACGTCTTGCCCATACGATTTTTTATACTTTGAACTGTAAAAGGGCACAGGAAAACCATTCTGTATTAAGTCTTTCATGAGGCGCTTTCTTTTCACTTTAGTTAGGTAATCTATCGAAAACCTCGCCCTCAGAAAACGATATGAGAACACAACTTCGCGCAAGAACGGCGACAAGGTGTGTCGTCCTCCCCTGACTGAAGATACAAAGAAGTCAGGCATGTGGTGTAATAGCGTTGTTTGAAATAAATAACATGAAAAAGCGTCTCTCTGGTGTCTTATCAGCATGAAACGTGAGACTACTTGGTTAAGAAACGGACGGCATAAAGACAGCTCTCCTTGCTGAACACGCCGAAACAAGTTCGTTCCAGATGTTCGCTCCCACGTAGAGCTCCAAATGAACGTGAGGAGTATCCTGGGGATTTTAGGGATGCTTTTACGCGTACAACTAAGTTCTTGTAAAAGGTATATTATTTTAGCAGCTAGAAACACGTTGCATACAGTTGACCGAGAGAAAGTGGATAAGTCACGACCGTCCCATCCTTCGGCTGTCGCGCGCAGTTCCTCAGCCTCTTCAAGCCAAAACACTTCACTGTCTTGATACCTGTCCTGGTACACCTAGGTAACGACTACGTGTCGTGAACCACTGAATATTTTCAAAAGAACTGGGCGTGATGTTCCAGTTACAATGCCATAAGACAACGCTTTTTTCTTTGTTCATTAAGCTTCCACTCGTGTCACAAAACCTTTCAGTGATTCCTAATAATGAAGTGACACTCTTTCTGTCAACAGCCAGAAAGGCAATATCATCGGCGTATGCCAACACACCCATTTCACATGACTGCAGCCTTAAACCGTTAATCCCAGCGTGGTGCATCACTTTCTGACGCAGTGGTTGGAAAAATAGAGCAAAAAAGTAAAGGACTTAATGGACACCCCTGGCGCACGGAGGAAAGTACTTGTATGTGCTGTGAGAGGTTTCCATTCACAATTGAATTTGTGGTTGAACTTTTGTATGTCAATCTAATACCATTACATATGACCGTACCAAGACCAACGTACTCAGCTAGCGTGAAGAGTATATTGTGTGCAACCATGTCGAAAGTCTTGGCTAAATCAATTTGTAACATGGCCACTTTCAGAAGTGAAGCGTCACAATACTCCAAAATGCTCCTGGCAACACGAATATTCGTGAATATGTTCCTACGCTTGATCCCACAATTCTGGTGTGGTCCGACCAACTTATTTGTAACTCCTTGCAACCTCCTAGCCAGAACTTTCATGAACAGCTAGTAATCTACGTTTGTTAGTGTGATTGGCCTGTATCCTGTCACTTTGCGTAAAACATGTTGCTCTTTTCCTATAGGAATCTGCACAGTGTGCGCACGATTAAACGATGGAGGCAATCTAAGGACACCGAAAAAAACTCATGCAATGTTGTGGCCATATCCTCCTGGAACGCCTTGTAAAAGGCGGCATTAATGCCATTTGGACCGGGCGACTTGCCCATGCCAAGATCTTGGATAGCCTTCTCAATTTCCTATATGCTAATAGAAATTTCTAATAGATTTGTGTCCTCAGCATTAAGTGTCGACATTTCTACCAAGAACGCATCTACAAAACCCGGCTGTTTTGGCTCACGATAAGCAAACAATTCTTATTAGAACATTTCAAAATATTTTATGATCTAATTGTGTTTTCTCAATACTTTACCATTCAATTTTATCTCTGGTATGTCGTGAGCTCGAGCGTATGTCTTTTCATCTGACAAGACTTGCTTTGTCGGGGCTCCACCCACGAAGCATTTCCCAGCTCTTGTGCGTATCATTGCGCCTTTATATTTATCCTCTTCAAGACCTTCAATTTTATTTCTGACACCCTGCAGTTGATGTGTCAATAGGCCTGTGTTTTCTGTTTCAATTTTCACCTCCTTCAATGCTCAAACGGCAAGCTATTCATATCTACTACTTACCGCAGTTAGTAGGCATCGGGGGGGGGGGGGGGGGGACCATAGTGTTTTCAGCAATGTCAGCAAGATGGCGCAGTGAGGTACGGCGGCTGTCATCTCTCACGCGCACTTTGGCCCACGTAGAGAATAAGGGGGTGTACGCTCGATCGCGCGCCCTTATCTTGCAGTGGGGAGAATCGTATACGTCTTGGCTAGCCTTAGACGTTCGTCGGAACGATTCTTTTGTAGTTACCGGGCGCACAAAGGTCACTGCAATCATTGCACAGCCTCTGTTTGCGAAAAGGGCACGCTTTTCAGACACAGCGAAGTAACAACTGAGAAGCTTAATGCGTTAATCTATACCTATGAGCACGTTCCGTGCGTTCTTTGTGCGTGAGAAACGTGGGGCACGTTTCGATCTGATTGCCATTCTGCATGTGACCTTCCAATTTGTTGCTATCGCGTTCGTTGCTTCGTCTTTGCGGCATAGCTATGACTTTATTATTATTATTATTATTATTATTATTATTATTATTATTATTATTATTATTATTATTATTATTATTATTATTATTATTATTATTATTATTATTATTTTCTTCATTGCCACTACAACCACCACTACCTCGCGGGCCTGCTGTCAATATCAGAACAAAATGCTCTAGGACCTTAGTTACAAAGTAGCTCTCGGTAGAAGGCGACACGTTTGCTATCACAATCCACAGGTCTACAGTATTGCAAAACATTCCCTAAGAACGTCGCCTGGTACCACTGTGTCGTGAGCGTGGTTTACTCCTTGCGTACTCATCTCACTCATTCTCTTTTCATTCACGATTTTTTTTTTTCATTTTATCTCGCTACCTCTTCCCGCGCATAGTTATCCCACGTATTGTATTCCTCGTTTCAGGGTTAGCTTGACCTTATCTATTCCACCCTCTCTTATACCGTCCACTGCAGAAGACTTCCTACATGCGCGCCTAAAGGTCTGTTTTTCAATCGCGAGGCGAATTTTGCCGCATCGTGAAGACACACATGTAAAAAAAATTCCGTTTCTGCCACCACTAAATCACCACGGTGGTTTAACCGCTACTGTGCTCGAGCCTCGAGTGGTGACCAGCAAGTCGCGGAATGAAATCCCGGCCACGGCGGCTGCATTTTCGATTTAGGCGGACATCCTTGAGGCCCATGTGCTTCGATTTAAGGGAACGCTAACGAACCCCACGTGGTTTGAATTTCCGGAGACCTCCACTACAGCATCCCTAATAAACATATCATAGTTTAGGGACGTTATTACCCCAAAACTGTTTATTATTATTTCGTCGCTGCTACAGCGAAGAGGCAACAATCAAAGTGAAAAGCTTTGAAGGTTTCTTTAAGTAGGAAGCACGTTGCTCACGCCACCCTGTTGACGTCATTCCCACACTTCCACTATATCCTATTTCGATCGTACATGGGGTCGTATTGACGTCCTGCTGATAAGATCCAAAGTTGGTCGCGCATCCGGCTTTCATGCGAGCGTAGCGAGCGATTATTCGCATTTGTCAGTGACCTATTTGTTCATTGATGACCTGGCAATATGCAAGGTCTAATTATATTCTTCCACTACGGTGACTAACGTCGCGTAACGTTAATGACGCAATATTTTTTTTTGACGCACGAGGCTATAATTCGTGTTGTCTCACGAAATATACATACGGAAAAGGTGACCTTTCATATGAACCCACAGAGGAAAGTGTGGGTGCCGTGCGACATTTCCGCGCTTGGACCGGGCTACCAGTTTCCCACGCATAGGCAACGTGAATCCTTCTTAGCGGCTGCAACCGACGAACGTCGCTGTCCGCGGCACAAGTTTGGTAAGTTATGGATGCGACCTACATACTTCTCCGCCGAAGAAGCGCCGTATAGTAAGCGCTTCCCTCCAAGCGGCCTCCACAGCTAATTTAGCGCCGTAGCTGATGCCGAATGCAGACACGTTACAGCTGACGTAGACTGACCTAAGAGTTTGTCGCATGTGAGAGGTATTTACAAGCAAAAAGTATAGGATATTGTGCCTCACGTAACGTTTCATGACAGTAAAAGAAAAAAAGAAAGGAAGGAAGGAAGAAAGAAAGAATGAAAGAAAGAAAAGAAAAGAAAAAAATGAAGGAAAAAAAGAAAGAGAATAAGAAAGAAAGCAAGAAACAAAGGTAGGAGTTATTACACTCTCTGAAGGTGGATGACTGGCCATACTGTGTAGCCCAAGGATTATTTATTTATTTATTTATTTATTTATTTATTTATTTATTTATTTATTTATCTGATCCAGGAGCATAGCGGTGCCAACTCTGTGCCAGCGTGAAAAAAAGACGTTGATGTTCATGTGGCTTATGTGTGCCGGATTTTTTTCTTGAGACAAACGCGTCGTCAAGAATAATATCAAGTGTTCGCAGGAAAGCTTCGTTGTTGCATCTTACTAAATTATTTATGTATTCGTTCATAATTAACGTACATTTAATATACTACATTATTAAGTGCAACACATTTACATATAATACTTCATTTTACCGTATGGTCGTTAAAATCATCTCCACCTCGATATGCATGGTCTAGAAGTGCAGCATGCGCATATTTATTTAATTTATTGATTCACTTTAAATGTATTTGGTTTTAGCCTATACCAACGGTGAGTAATGGTGTTTGGCTAATTGCTATGGCGCATACCTGCTAAGTTATCGAGTAGGGCCTTCCGATTAGCGAGCTTCTCGCCGAGTTACGATATGTTCATAGTATTAGCAACACTTTCAGGGTCACGGCGATGTCAACCAATTAACCCGGTTCGCTAGCTGTCACTTGTGCTCGGTACGGGTGGCCGCGGCAGCTTTCACCTCTTTATCTCTGTATAGGTAAAGGAATACAGTTTCCTATATACACTGTAGGGGATTCGGGCGCTAGTGTCCAAGGGAACTATACAACTCGTGGCGCTTCGAATAGCATGCATGGGAATGGTGGATAGTCTAATCATTGTTCTTTCGGCTCCATTTGGCTTCATTGGGCATGAATTCAGCCGTTACGCTTCACCACCTTGATCTTGTTTAGGTTTGCCAATAGTAATTGACTTACAAAGTCCACAACGGTTCGTTCTTCTATTTCAATCAAAACAAAAACCCACAAATGCGTTTGAAGCCCGCAAGCACGAAGGTACCAATAATTCCTGTGCTGGCTGATCACAGCGCCTGAGTCCTCTCGAGTTAATTTTAGAAAACTTTAAGGGTAAAGGCAGTTCGTAATAATGATGGCGATGATAGTATCCTGTTGACTACGTAACTGTTCGTGCAGTTGCGAGGGACCTAACATGCGCTGTGAAAGTAGGCGTTATAGATATACGTTGATTTTTTTTCATTTGGTAGGTAAATATGCGGCCTGTCAAAGAGCAACGAGAATGCCAATACCGATTTCTCGGTATCACACCTCCTTCATACGTTCATAAAGCTTCCCGTTAGTCAAAGGACGAAGCGCTTCACTCGGATACACTTCGCCCAAGGCTGCCGACGCAGACAGTTTTATCAACTGCGGCGAGATCATACAGAAAGAAAAAATCTATGTCTCTTTCTTCTGTCCCACCCACGGGATCTTCTTTTTTTGAGTACATAAGTGCTGAGAGGATTAAAATGGACAAAATAAAGCAGGTTCAATTTATTCTTTCGCACTGCACGTCACGCGTAAATCATACGCCCAAGGCTTACGAAATAGGACCGAGGAGGCAATTCGCTTTGAGCAGCCGAATGCCTCACGGAGGTCGTCAATTCGCTGTGCTAATGGAATAGAAATGGGGGCATGAATCTAGGCAATACAGAAGTCTCTGCCGTTTAAGTTCTTCTTTTCCTTCCCTACCGCAGTAACCGTTATCGACCCCAAGCTCTATAATTTCAATAACTATAATTTGTGAGGCGAATGAGCCAACGAAAATGATGGTTACAGAGTGGGCTCGAGGCGGGCTTGGTCATTAATTGCAGATATCTATTTATTTATCACATTTATATATTTATTTATTTCAAGTGCCTGAAATTCACCTGTTGACAGTTTTTAAATCGGTGATGAGCAACAATGTAACACATGTCTTAGAACATATTTAAAAAGTCTAGAGCTGGAGTCCTCCACGGTGCTGGTACGTGTTTTCGTTACGCGTGTGGCAGCGAATCATGTCAGTGAAGGTTTGGTTCTTTTTTTTTTCAGCTGTAATCTATGAATACAATCAGCGCACGTTAATTCAAGACCTTGTGAGATATCGCTAGGAGTAATTCTGTAAGCTTTTATTAGATTTTGGGACAACGAAAGCAAGCAATAGGAGTGAGTACGCGTTCTTGCCGTTCTCAGCATTGCATTGTTCCTTCGAAGTCCGTGCACATTCAATTCTTGAAAGGCGAGTCCATGTCAGCAGACGGCTTCAATGGACGCTATGCAATGACAGGACTAAGTACGAGTGAGTCCGGCTGTAGAAAATTTTCGCGAGTGTGAGTCCGAGTAAGCCCAAAGCGCAAGATGTATTTCTTGAGTGAGTCTGAGTGAATTCAACATTATTTTGCCGACCTATTGTTCTATCTACTTCTCTTCAGAATTACTATCAGCCTTACCTGTATCCAGGTTTACACTCACGTCTACTCACAAGTATTACAAAGCGTTTTATACACTCACCTAAATGTTTACTGATCAGACGCGAGAATTACGTGCCTTGACCCCCTCCCCCTAGCCAACTCTGCTTTGGAAGTTCTGGATAAATATATCTCATGGGAGTCATATTTCTAAAAGAAAAATCTTCTGACTTGATAACAACCCTTCATAACTTGTATTCGAAGGTACCTCATGAAAAGGTGCCAAGAGGGGCACCGAATACGTGAAACATTCACGTTAAACAGCATTTACACCATGGTCGGAAAATCTACTTCTAGGCTAACGGATTCGTGAGCCGACTCACTCAGACTCAGATGGTGCCGTTAGTCTGAGTGAGTCCGGCTGACTCATATTTCGATGAGTTTGAGTCCGAGTGAGTCGGACGAGAGAAAATTTTCGTAAGTCTGAGTCTAAGTGAGTCCGGCTCACAAAAAAGTTTGGTTAGTCTATGAACCCGAGTGAGTCCAAAGTGCATCATGTATTTTTTGAGTGAGTCTGCGTGAGTTCCACAATTTTCGTTTACCCGTCCACAGGCCAACTTAAAACTTGATTGATCATTCGCGAAAGCATCAGCACACTAATAGATGTAGGAGATGATGCAACAAGGCATCTTCGAAGAAAATCGCCTCTTGGGAAAGAAGAAGAAAGCAACGAAAAGTTGCGCATAAATTACTGCAGTTAAAGCCCCGGAACAAAAAAGATGGATCGAATTGGCTGAATGCCAGCGCCTAACCCATTGACCCTATGTTGTCGTGGAGCGAAGATGACAAGGCGGCCGGAGGATGAATCATTGTTGGACCAATAACCAGCGCACGGCAACAACAGCCAGCAGTAGGCATTGATCGCCTAAGACGGATCACGCTTCCCGACCTGCCCTTTTAAAATGTCTCACATTCTTAATCACGATCACGATAGGGACAGCTAACACCTATCAGTCCATCTTTCATAAAAGTCTTACGTCATCTCAACAAAGAGTTACGTCACTGACGCCGGTGCACAGACCGCGCATGCGCGGCCAGCGGAAGGAATCGGTGGCGAGGTGCGTTCCGCGGTCTGCCACCGACACGGGCTGGGCACGGGCGGAGGAGGACTTCCTCCGAACCGGCGCCGGAAGTCTCCCCCCCCCCCTGCAGCACCCATACTTTGGGAGCCTCTACCCTCTCTCTCTAATTTTTTCCCATCCTCTTCTTCCTCGCTGACAGCGGCGGCGTGGCTGCAACCATGACGATGGCGCACGTTTTTATTATGACTATTGGCCCCGCATTAC
This sequence comes from Rhipicephalus microplus, assembly GCF_043290135.1. Taxonomy (NCBI): domain Eukaryota; kingdom Metazoa; phylum Arthropoda; class Arachnida; order Ixodida; family Ixodidae; genus Rhipicephalus; species Rhipicephalus microplus. Next base: position 73,762,967 of record NC_134703.1, read on the forward strand.
CTCCTCTCCACGACGACTGCGCATGAAGTCCCCCGGCACCCCAAGCAGCTGGCTAAGCCCAGCCTGGCCCTCCAGCGCTTTCATTCGCATCCGCCGCCGCTGCAATCGGGGAGGGTACCGTGGTGGAGTGGGACCTCGCTCCCAGCAGTGTCGCTCCGCCGGCGTCGGACATTGCGTAGCGACCTGCGCGTTGCTTGTGCGGGCGCGCGAGCGCGTCGCGGCGTTTTGTGCCGTGGCCTCTTCCACTCAGCTGACGCGTCTCGCCGGAGTGATTTGCGTGGCGCGCGCCCGTGTGTGTTGGCAGCCGTCGCCGTTCGCTCGCTGCGCGTGAGCCGCCAGCCGTTGCTCGAAAGACACTGCCCGATGAGTGCGCGCCCAGCCGCGGGTTGGGCAGAGCCACGGCGGAGCCACCCTCTTCGCCGCCACCACCGCCGCTTGGGCCGGGGCGCCGGGCCGGGCGGCCGGCGCGCTGGCTGGCTCCGCGGTTGGTGTTGAGGAGAAACATTGGCGGGCCTACTTGTAGCGGGCCGGTGCGCCGTCGCCGCGCCGTTTCTGAGGGCGACCGAGGGGATTTCCAGGACTCGAGGCAAGCAGAAGACCGAAACTTCGTCAAAATGCCTCCACTCAACATCAGTGAGTAAAGCTATCTTTTTATCTGTATTTGGATCTCTCGCATCCGCTTCACCTGCGCGGTCACAAGCTCTCCTTGTTTTAAATCAGCCCACAAGCTAACTTCTGCCATTCATTTGGTACGCGCGGTGTTTTCCAGCCATCGAATTGATCGCTGCTTCAGAGAAACGCACCGTCGTTGCTGGGACGGCGCTAGGTGTTCTGTGACGGCGCGAATGAAAACATTGCAGCGGAGATTATTCTAGAAAAATAACTACACCATCCGAATGCCGGCGACAAGTTGATCTCCGCGTCTGTGAACAGTGTTTCGTGACGATTTTTTTTCTTACTTACGGGAATCCCGGACACGTTTGTGCTGTAGTGTCCTGACCAGCGCGAACACAAGCGCGGTTACGCTCCAACCCGAGCTGAGCGGCGCGCGCAGCCTATGGCTACCTGCGCACCTTGCTTCACTGCAGCGCACCGGAGAAATCGCTCCTGTCGTCAGGGGTGGCGCTGGTGGCGCCGCGCGGGTTTGACGTGCACAGTTTCGGTCACCTGACAGCCGAAGCACCCGATCACTGTGTATCCATTTTCAGCAACGCGTTGCTTTGTCTGCCTGCCCCAGTAACGCGGTAGTGTGGCCACAGTGTAACGAAGTCCGCAAGAACAGCACAAGGCCATTGCACAATCGAGGTGTCGCTTTTCGTAACAACCGAGCCGCTTCGTTCGTCCTGACGCCGTGCTCTATCAGCACTCTTGCGCGCCACAGCTGACGCTTATACTATGTTTTTGCTATAACGTGATGGGAAGCGAAGGCCGCTGAAAACGAAAAGAGATCAGATGCCACGTTTCGTTAGTGTCCGCCGCTGTCGATGAGGAAAGTAAACGAGCAATGGTGTTCACCGAGGCCTCTCATCAACGCGTCAGCGACTGTAGATGTGCAGAATCAAAGTGCTGATGCCGGGCTGCGATTAAGCCGGTAGCCAGCAGCAATATTTTTTTAGAGGTAGGGGGGGGGGGGGGGGAAGGGGTAGGCTCTTTATACTGAGCCTAAAGTTTGTTAAGCTTTGATGTCCATCGCCAATATGAGTTCGTTAACTTCGTATTGCTGGATAAAAAGGACATCATGCAAATATGCATCAATACGACGAAAATAAAATGCGTTCCAATGTAGACGACTGCGGTCGCAATCTGTTCGCTATACAGAAAGGTTTCTTGAATTGAATACCGCTTCAAAAAAAAAAAAGAAGTTTACTTGCGAAGCAACAAAAGCTGCGAAATTTGCGGGTGGAAATCAGTATGAGCCTGCGCGAAGAGACACAAACCACGAGCCCATTTACCGCACCATCAGGTTCGCGCCGTGTGACATGTCTGCTTAGGCCAGAGCCCCATCAAGTTGAGGCCCATGGGACGGCTCTATGTTCTCCCATATAGAGTACCGAGCACTCTGAATCGTTAACCACTTTTTCTAAACACACAAGAAATGATCTTGAGGAAGTAGCCACAGAGTGTAGGTACCTTCTTTATGTTGTTTTTCCTCGGTTCTTGCTTGACGTTCGATGTCATCGCGGGTAGCTCAACCACGCACACTTTGATAGTCTCCTGACCGCTCACCAGTGCTTTTTAAAGGATTGAAAAAGAAATCCCCTAAATATTGTGTGGCAAAGCTCGGTTCACGCGACATTTTCGTTAGAGTTTGCTAATGATGCATTTCTTTTTAGCGAAAGGTTTGTAAATAAGACAGTACATTTAAAAGAATCAGCCCACTCTTTTTGTCGCACAATACAAACAGCCAAGCACAGCACCCATAAGTCACGAATTGTTCATTCGTGACCAGACTCTATCGCCTTTTTTTACCGAAGTTCAGGTTTTTTTTTTTTGCGTCTGCAGATGTACACGCTCACGTACAAACATACGGAAGAACCTACATAAAGGTTGAAATCGGTAGGCGACCGGTATGGTCGGACGAAACATATAATGAAAGAAAGAGAGAACACCGACCAAGTAAAATTTTATAATGTGCGTCTCAAAATAAACTACGTCTCACTATGGAAGCAGAATTGTCTTTTTTCTTTCAAACATTCATGTGGTGGATGTTCTTCCTTTCTGTCATCCGTAAAAACAGGTATCGCCACTCATAGCAGATCAGCGTTAGGAAGAGTGATAATTACGATAAGGACGAAACCGCTGTCGCGGGCAAGAATAGCATGACACTCATCGCAACCCGTAGCATGCCGATAAGCAGCGACATTGGCGATAGGTGCGCAGAGGCTGTTACGGGTAGCGACAGCGTGTTAGATATCTCTGCCCGGCAACAGATCCCTGTCACGCATAGCGATAATAAGTATTTGAAAGATGACAGCGACTGTAATGGGAAGTGATCTTACAGCGCGTGATAGTTTTCGCCTAAAAATTATGCTGCATCTTCAGTAGGTGCACGTTTTGGTGCGATAGTTAAACAGCATAATTGATTGATTTGTGGGGTTTAACGTCCCAAAACCACATATGATTATGAGAGACGCCGTAGTGGAGGGCTCCGGAAATTTCGACCACCTGGGGTTCTTTAACGTGCACCCAAATCTGAGCACACGTGATAGCTAAAGCACATAAGAAACGAGTGAAAATATAAAATATATCGCATAAAAGTGACAGCAGGTCTCTCTCTCTGCCATGCCTAATGCTAGAAACGCAAGCAAATAAAAAAACAAATATTCATCTTTGCGATGGCTCAGCACACAACGGATATAAAAAAACAATAGTCCTAATGAACTTTCATGAAGAGGCTTGCTGCGAGTATGTTGCAATTTGCTTCAACTCTGTATAGCCAATCCGTGTATAGTTCATTCGACGAAGACTGGAAGCAAAAGCTGTCCCGAGTTGTGCGTTGCATTATATTCCGGCAATGCCGACAGTTTTCGCAAATGACCGCTAGAAAAGAATGGGGCGGAGAAAGCGTAACAGGCGGTGCGCGAGAGAACATCGCCGCGTATTGCTCGCCGCCTCTGGTCTCACGCAGAGAGTAATGAGAGAAATCAAACGACGTCGCAACGAGATATCCGCTCTCACATTTTCACCTCGGGGCCTGCACGCAGTTCGCGCGTGATTCTCGGAAAACGCAGCCTGCGCGCTGCGGCGAATTCGCATTGCGAACCGCCGCAGGCCAGCGTAATTGTTGACCGTTGGGGCAGCGACGCCAGGCGAGCATGTAATTAATCCTTGTTATCCCGGACGATTGCCAAACGAGTCGGATGCAGAGTGGGCACCATCTGGGCGCGGAAAGTTTTTGCCATGCGAACGGGACGAGCCGAGCCGTGCAGAGCCAGCAACAACTACGATCCTTGGCGACGCGTAGGTACCAGCAACAACCGGAGCGAACACAGCGCCCCCTTTCATCCACTTATCTCTGTAAAGGTGCCCAGTTCCCGTGGTAAACAGAGAGGGCAAGGATAGGCTTCGCCGGTTCGTGCTGGAAATCGGGTTCTCCGATCTCGCGTTGTGATGCATAGTTAGGAGCGACCGATTGGTTTGTTCGTCTTACCTCAGATCGATAGCTGACCGGTTTCGGTTTGTCTCTCCAGCTGCTCATATAACCCGTCTGCGCTGAAATAAATGGACTCGCTGTCAGACATGTGCCTGACAAATGCATTAATTGTCGTTATATATAGTCACGCGCGCACGTTGTGCTACCCGAACTTTGTTAATTGCGCTCGCGTGATCGAGTATCTGTTGTGAGCGTACACTACAGCCTTGTAGGGCAGGCGCTGCCACGTGGAAACGGGAAAACTGTGCGAAAACTGATCGTGATGTTTCGAGGGATCGTACTTGTGCGCAATGCGAGATATGTAAGCGCATTTTTAATTAGTCCATGACCCGAAGGAAGGCATACATACATTGCCGAGACCCACTCATTTCGTGCCAGAGTTACCGACGAGACGTCAGAACGGCTTAACCATGACACCTTACTGTACACTCACTAATGCGTTTTATTGACGACTGGAATTTACTATTTGGTTCAACTTTTGTGACCATCCCGTATCTTTGTTCACGCCGTTCAAGATACACGATGCAAAGCACCTGAGGTTCTAAGCTTGTAGGCGTCTTCTGTAGTCACGGTGTATCGTGTAGCCACGGCCTATCATAACGTTAACTTCACATCATGACGCTATCTTATCGTAGCATCACGTCGACACAAAGTCGACAAATTTGTGAAGCAGTTATGACGCGACCATGGCGTGGCAAATTACCTGTAGGTCATCGCTTGCCGCATCTAATGTCGTCACGGTGTGTCATGTAGTGACGGCTCCTCATAAAAAATTATGGACCATCTCCCCGAAAAGAACCGTGACGGGATCCGAAGCAGCAGAGGTGCTTGATTGATTGATTGATTTATATGTGCCGTTTAACGTCCTAAAACCACCATATGACTATGAGACGCCGTAGTGAAGGGATTCGGAAATTTCGACTACCAGGGGTTTAATGTGCACCCAAATCTGAGCACACGGGCCTACAGCAATTCCGCCTCCATCGGAAAAGCAGCCGCCGCAGCCCGGATTCGATCCCGCGACCTGCGGGTTAGCAGCCGAGTACCTTTGTGGCCACTGGACCACCGCTTTGTGGCTTTTTCCACGTGCTGCCTGTACTGATAAGAAATTAGTGCCCCGCTGCAAGAAGAGCACAGAAACAGTGGGCACTGAAAAAGAGCTCCATTTTTTTCTCTCGATAATGTTAACGCTATAGCTACCAATATAAATGCTGTCAAATATGGCCGCAGGTTAGTATGGGCAGTTAATAAACGTAGTAAATATTGCGCGTACTGCATGTCCATGAAAAGGGAAACAAAGAAAAAGGACAAGACGCACGAGAGAAAACTGGCCTCTTTTGAGAGAGTGACAGAAAGAAAGAAATAAATAAATAAATAAAGAAAGAAAGAAAGAAAGAAAGAAAGAAAGAAAGAGAGAAAGAAAGAAAGAAAGAAAGAAGTCACCTGACTGTGCAATTTGAAGCGTCAATTCCTTTCGGAGAAGGTATCTGGTCAACGGACCGCGACAGAGAATATTATGTCTTGAAATCCACTTGATTAGCTCAGGAAATGAACAGAAGTGTGTAGTTCATAATGATTCATTTTATTGAGGCGCAGCTTTGTAATCAGGTCGCTTTTGGCGACTTATTTCTTTCTCGTGTGCCTTGTCGACATCAGTCGTCGTTCCGACACGCGCTGCGACGAAGAACGCAGTTGGTCAATCGTCCGTTTTCCCTTTATTCTGAAGGTGTCGCCGCTTGAGTATAGAATCTAGAATCTAAGAGATGGTTTCTGCGTCGTTGTATTGCGACGTGATTTCTCCACAATCCGCGTTACAATGTCCCTACGGTTCCTCCAGGAACTAGCGAGTGCTCGGTGACAAACTTCCGTATTTCCATTAGTGCGTTCTGGCGATAGGCGAACGTATCCGCGACTGCCAGGCTCCGAATACCGGACGCGCGACCAGACATGCCTGTCCAGCTTATAATGAGCGGATTTGGGTGTCTTTTGTCGCAGAGTCGCTAGTAGAATTTTCCAGTTGCTTCTCGTGTATTTTGAGCTTATCTGCGCTATTTCAGCAAATACCGTTGTTTTAGTGATAATCATTAATTACGTTCACCAAACGCGCTTTTGTTGATTACTTTAAGTTGCTGAGTGTTGAAGTCTAATGTGCGTTGGGAGAATCGGCAAGTAACCGGAAAGCGTACATATAAACGAAAGGAGACAGTATGCAATGTTAACCAGTAAATATGTGCTTTCGTTCTTAGTATATAGCGCATATTTACGCTGTGCAATATAACTTAAGTGATTGTTTAAATGTTTCTCTCGTGTTTGAGTGACATTTCTTTATTATATAGATATTTTCGTGAATGGGAGAAATCGTTAAATTTTAGCTTCTTTGGGGCTTCATTGCGAAAGCCGAGCACCTTCTCTTACGCTTCTTTTGCGATGATTGTTTGCTTGCTGGCTCTGTACCAATATGAAAACTCCGTCCGCGACCCAAAAAACGCTGCCGCACTGATCGATTTACTTTCATTCTAATTTCAATGTTTGACGTTCATTGTTCAGCCCTTGCGCCCTGTCACGTGTTTCGGTATGCTAAAGAGAAATCCGCACTTTTCGTTGCCAACTCCTCTTGTTCACAGTATGGACAGATTTGAGAAACATGCGCTTCATGGCTGTCCACTCTTATAGGTTAGTCGAGCCTTTCTGTGTAGTGAGTCTGGTTAACCTCCCTGCCTTTCCTTGCATCTTTATCTCTCTCTCTCTCTCTCTCTCTGTGTGTGTGTGTGTGTGTGCAGTGAAATAGAAGACGAGGTTGCAGTTATGCCCTTATTTTTCTTTCTTTCTTTGTGCGTGCTTGAAGGGCGTGTTTTCCCGAAAGAGTTTACTTTTTTTTAATGGATATATTATACAGTGACTGGTCTTAAAAAAAAGGCTTTTGATGAATATATTTCAGTGAAACCAACCATCGTGAAATCAACCAGTTATATAGTTAGCACTGACTTGTAGTGTTTAAACGATGGCTGATATCAGCTACTGTTGGTTACATTGGTCAACCGGTGGCTTACCTCGAATATTGTTGTATAATGTCGGTTAAATATAGCTAAATGGTGCTGGCTAGCGTTTACACCTACTTCTGGCTGTTGTGGTCTAGTTCGTGCGAGATCTCAGTAAACCCTAACTATGCGCTGTTGCGACACCCCGACATTAACTTCAACTCAAGCTGAGCTTAATGAGTAGTCTGCTAAACTGATAATTTCATGACGCATTCCCAACCTCCCACTGTGCGCCATTCATTACCCTTTTATAAGATTCACGATAACACAGAGCACCAATTAGTGGGCGTATGTGCTCGTCGCACTATTACTGCACAGGTATGCTGCTCGTTATACTCAACACCCGGCTCTCAACAGCACGCACCATTTTGCCGGGAACAAAGAGCCTCGCTTTGAATTTAGTCCCGAGGGTTTCACGTTCCAGCGAACCCGCGGTCCTCGATCGCTCGGCTTACTTTGCGAAACGAGGTTAACTCCCTTCGGCTCCAGGCAGGTGTTCTAATTCCGGCCGCTAACGCCCCGATCGACAGGTCAAGCCCCTCCTTTTATATTGACGCGCCTCGAGGTTGCGTAAAGGTCGCAGCTTAGTGCGAGTGAGAGAGAGAGAGAGAGAGAGAAAGGAAAGGCCGGGAGGTTAACCAGATATTGGCATCTGGTTTGCTACCCAGCGCTGGGGGCGGGGAAGTAGGGGCAAGAAAGAGGGGTTAGATAGAGGGAAAAAAAAACGCACGCGCACTCATAAAAAAAACGAAAACACATATAGGAAGGGCGTCCTAGCTACAACCGTTCAGTAAGGCCGGTCAATCGCAAAAAGTGTAGTAGCGCTTTCAGGGCCCTCTTCTGTGAAGGCGCATCCTGACGATACTGCAGAATTTCCTGCTCCGACAGAGGTTGATCATATAATTTGTTCAGTTCCTTGCGAAGGCATAGTCGTTGTTTACTATACTCTAGGCAGTCACAAAGAATATGTTGAATGGTTTCCTCCTTGCCACAGTGGCCACAGGCTGCGGTGTCGGCCATCCCAATGCGGAAAGCGTAGGCGTTGGTAAACGCAACGCCCAACCACAGCCTACATAACAGGGTCTGGTCTGCTCGGCGAAGCCTCGACGGGACTTGAAGACTTAGCGTAGGGTCAAGCGAGCACAGTCGGGCATGCTTGAAGTGTGGCTGATTCCATTGCGATGTGGTTTGCTGGCGAGCAAGTCTGCGGAGCTTTCGTGCAGCATCTGTCATAGAAAATGCGAGCGAACGTTCGTCGATGCTGTGTGCCATGGCGTCGCGCGAAATCTTCACTAAACAACCGCACGAGGACGTCTCGCAATTGAGCCACCCTAAGTACCGTTTCGGTGTAACTGTGCGGGTTCGAGGGGTTAGTGCCTTTTGTGGAATGCCGTTGTCGACTTCGGCAACCTTTCTTTATACCGCTTTATTACGTGGTCTTAGTTCGCGTGTCGCCGTTCCTCGTTATGCCAACTCGACGCTCCATGGGTGCGTTTGGTGCGCCAGCGCTGAAAGCGAGCGACGAATAAAATTTGGAGGTTAAGGTCCAAGACCCTATACGCGTATTACAATTATCTGTACTACAAAGGCATATGTTCGAAAAGGCAAGCATTCTGGGCAGAGAAGAAACATTTATTCATATTCAGGCTAGTTCGTATCGTTATGGTAAGTGGTTCCCCTCTTCCAGAGCCACACTGGATATACAGCGGCTCGCCGGGCCCGGTCAAGGGGCGCCAGTTGGCTGCCCATTTCCAGTTCCGCGAGCCGCGCCTCCCACGACCAATTTAGGGAATTTCTGTTCAACAGAAGCGAGATGACAGCCTTCGGATGTTTTGTGCACTGAAATTTAGAATAATGAAGAGAAAGCTCTATTGTAGGGGCCTGCCCATTCTATCACGCAGTAGTGCACGATTATTATTTTTTTTTACTTCTGTTCACTGTATTTCTCACGATAAAGGCGTTGACGAAGTGTGTCACTGGCTTCTCCGCAATATTAATTTGGTTGCACGAATGTTATATTCTTCCCACGCGAATAAATCCCCGCAATTACTAAGGAGGTCGGTGTATCACCATTTCGTTATCGTACGGGGTTTTATTTATGACAGCTCGCCATATTCGGAGTCAGGCCGGAAGTATGTAGGGCTTCATAACCTACTAGTTTCTTCATCGAGTGTTTTTCTTGATACATCCCATTTACTTGTGAGTGTGACTCGGATCTCTCTTGATTAAGCTAATTTGGTAGCAGGGAAAAATTCGAGCTGCAATAAAGCAACTTTCTAGTCTTCTACATAGATGTTGTTTATTAAGGTTTAAAGGAAGACAGTTCAGTATGAACAGTTGTAATAACCTAGGTGAAGTTATTCACCCTATGCGGACAGCGTACATATCGTAAAAAACGTTCTGAGTGATCCCGGGAAACAAAGTAAACAATGTATGTAGGGAAATATACTTTCACTGTTTTTTACAATTCATTCAAACGTCATACGATAGTGCTAGAAAGAATTCCATGTGCACAAAGGCCGGTTGTGGAATAAATCTGCAACGAGGACCTTTTGAACGCTGCTCAAATGTCGGACTTGTTAGCAAGGCCGTCATGGTAACCCGACTACTTTCCACCATCAGTGTAAAGTGTTTGAATAAGTTCATAAATAAGTCACGGATGCATTTCATTTTTCAAGGGTTTCTTGGACAGCCTAAGAATTCTGTTTAGTTTTTCCTAGTTTTTTTTTTTTACCCTGACTTGCTTCTTCAGCGAAAGCAGAAGCGTTTGAGGTGAACTTTAACGATCCTTTGGCCTAGAGTCAAAAGAATGATCAGAACAAAAATGCGCACTCATGCTCATTATGATTTGATTGATATGTGGGGTTTAACGTCCCAAAACCACCATATGATTATGAGAGACGCCGTAGTGGAGGGCTCCGGAAATTTCGACCACCTGGGGTTCTTTAACGTGCACCCAAATCTGAGCACACGGGCCTAACACATTTCCGCCTCCATCGAAAATGCAGCCGCCGCAGCCGGGATTCGAACCCGCGACCTGCGGGTCAGCAGCCGAGTACCTTAGCCACTAGACCACCGCGGCGGGGCACTCATTATGATTTGCAGCACATTGTTCGCGTGTTCTCACGAGTTCAAAGATCGCTCTTGCTTCCACTAGTCTTTATTTCCACAACTAAATAATATTTTCTCATTTGGATTTGTCCCCAAGCAAAAGAACATAGTTTGTGGAAATAAGGAATAGCGGAAATACCGTGGGCTCTATCCTATAGGTTGTGAGACAGCGCGTTCCCATGTTGCAAGTCCAATCGAGCACTACTGTTCACCCTAAAAACGAAAAAAAAATGAGAGGGGGTGTACTTTGCTTTTTATACATGTGAGAGTCACATCTGCAGCACTCTCTTTGGTGAATCACACCGACTTTTTGTAAGAGGCACGGGATGTATAAATAACTCTTTTTAGTGTCACATGCATCGACTCTCTAAAGTAAAGCAAGGAAATTGATAGTCAGTTTGACCCTCTACACATGATACTGATACATCATAATCTCACGTGTGTATAAATGGAGAGTCAAAGGACACCCCTTTTTTTTCTTAGAGTGTACGCTCTGTTACCAGCTATTTCAACGAGCAGTGCTGAAAGGCATTCCCGCAGCGCTCTTCGCGACGCGTCTTTCGGGTGGGCGCGTGTGAACGAGCCGTGTAACAGCGCCGCGGTGATGCGGTGCGCAAACAGAGGCCTCGGAAGCAGGCCACGGGGAGTGGCGGCAACGACGTCGTCGTGCGCGTGTTTTTCCGCTCGCTGCGGAAAGAAGCGAAACCGCCGGCAACCCAGGGGGAGGTCACACTGCGACAGTCGACTGTCACGAGAGAGCGAAGGAGAGAGAGAGAGAGAAAAAAATGAAATGCTGTACGCTCGCGCGTTGTGTCTGGCTCACGCAATGCGAGGGAGGAACGCGACGACGGAACGTTGCATACGCTTCTGCACATGCAGCAGATCTCTGTCGACAGGAAAAGAAAAAAAAAGTTAAATACTTGGCGAAAATCAGACGTTGCCGGTATCACGGTTAGGGGAGCACACACCATATGCATGTTGTTATCGTGCACGTGCGGTACACAATGTTCTCAAAGGGGCGCGAGTCGTGCTGCTGTATAAGAGTTCTGGCCACTCACTCACTATCTATCTATCTATCTATCTATCTATCTATCTATCTATCTATCTATCTATCTATCTATCTATCTATCTTAAAGAAGCTATTGCCAGATGCAACTGCACTGGCTGAAACAATCGATGAAACAACCAAGCAGACTGCTTTTTACTTTCTACCTTGATGAAAATTCATTTGTAAAGTGATGACTGGGTCCTGATCGTTTATTATTGACTATGCGCTAATAGAAAGTGTACATAAAAGAACTCAGACGAGCACAAAAAAGCACAGTATATCTGCGGAGTGGATGATGATAAGTGGTTCTAAGCGTCCATCTCTCCATCCGTCTGTGTGCCTGTCTGTCCGCGCATGCGTCCATGCGTCCGGTCGCGTTCGAGAATGCAGACGGCATGCGGGTAACACCGACGAGACGCGAGCCAAGGAAGGTGAGCGCCAGCGTCTTCAACGCTTCCGCCGCTCTGCCTTGTCCAGGCTCCACCAACGATCCGCCACGTACGGCGGCTATCCAGGAGACTAAAAGAGAGGCACTCGTTCGCTGCGTAACTAGGCACAGCCCGCGCAGCAGCCAATGGAGAGTAGCGATGCAGTGCAATCTAGAATATCCTCACCCAACTAAAATTCGTATGTACTTTAATGAGACAGCGCCGTCTATAATACTCTTCGGGAGATGTTGCCCATTTTATTTCTCGTGTCTTCTCGCGGTTACGCATGACGCTTGACAAGGTTAGACTGAGAGGAGCATCGCCCCTAAAATTATGTTCAGTGATCGACTTGTTCCAAGCGAGACGAAGGATGTTTAGGTAAAACCGGAGAGACTTCAAAGCATCGATGTGCTGGCTGAATTGCCTTGCATCTGCAGATCTCACAGAAACTAACGCTAAAGTTCATTCTGGTACTGTCCAACTCATCGATGTCAACGCTTCGAGCCATTGTGCCAGCAGCGCGAGCATGCAGAGAAACCGATCCGCGCGTGCACGGTTGGCTTCAATCGATCCACTTTCCGAGAAGTCGAAGCAGCTCCCCTTCTGCTATCGCACATACATTAAACCTCCTCTCCACTGCCCCCTATTTATTCTACACAAAGGTCGAGGAATTATGCGACGCGATGCTGGACGGGGGTTTCCCAATCCACGTCAGTGCCAGAATAATAAAAGTATTCGAGAATGTGTTCGCGTAATTTCCATCCACGAAGTGCCCGCGTACACTTTGTGGGCTTGGCTGTGTCTGCATTTCGACATTCTGCAAGAGTCGTGCATAATATTCGATATAAACTTTCATCATCATCATCACCTTCATGATGTACTGTTGCTTGTGGCATTGGCCTTCACAAAATAACTGCTGGGTTTTCACGCACAAAAATCACGATATGGTGATGAGAAACAACAGGGCTCCAGACATTTCGAGCACCCGCGATTCCTTAACGTACACCTAAATATAAGTAAACAGACTCAAACGCTTTTGCCTCCATCGAAAACGACGCCACAGCTTCAGTGATTTGATCACGTGGCCCTTGGGTCAGCAGTCAAGGCAATCATCAGTAGGGGACGAATGTCACTTTTCACTGAAGGCTATGCAAGTCGCATGAAAAACGAATAATAAGAAGTATGATATGTAACTAAACCAACAATAACTTACACAACAGTATCACAGATCGGCGATTTGTAATATAACATAAATTGGTAATATGTGGTTTAGCGCTCGTGTGCTTCGTCAACGACCTTCGGACAGTATATATATGGTATGGAAGGCAAGGAAAAATATAGTCGAACTTGCGTACTATTATAACTTGTGTAAATTAACGAGGCTTGATGAGTGCAGCTGCAACTGAGTCGACGAAAAGTTTGAACAGAAACGAGATGTTTCTAGCCTCTGCACTTCTCAATTTCTCAACCACACATTCCCGCTTCTTTTTTATTATAGAAAAATAAGTATTGCCAGCACGGTCAGGGCATAGCACCATTTTCGCAAGACCGCGGGAGATAATATGCGAAGAATTTTTTGAACTCCGCTGTCAACGCGCACCTCTTCTTTCCCGTGACTGCAGCGTCGATGGTGCTACTAAAACATTATTCTCACGTTATTCGAACCTCACGCATTGAACCTGCGCGTACTAGGCGTGCCTGTGGGCACAGATTGGACGTAGCCTGTGTGACGCAGAAATACACTCGTTTATTTCTCACTTCCTTTTTCCTTCAATTAGCAGCGTGCAAGCGAACTTTAGCATGATTGTTATCCGACAAATGAAAGTCTACATAGAGCAGCGAAGTACGTCTTTCGCGTTTGCACCGAGCCTGGATAGAGGCCTGCAGTATCCACGAGGGCCTGTAAATGAATGTATCCAGTCCGGATCATCATCATCATCATCATCATCAACAACAACAACAACAACAACAACAACATCATCATCATCATAATCATCAGCCTAACTACGTCAACTGCAGGACAAAGGCCTCTCCCATGTTCCGCCAGTTAACCCGGTCCTGTGCTTGCTGCTGCCAATTTATACCCGCAAACTTCTTAATCTCATCTGCCCACCGGATCATATCGGCGTAAATTCCGACTCGAACGCGTCGTTCAGAGCCAAAATGATCTTTGCAGACCAGGTTCATCGTGACATGACGTTGTTATCTCAAACAATAGCGCGCAACAGTCGTTGTACAGAAAAAAAAAATTGATGCCCAGTTTATATACTTGAGTACTGTACTTGAGCTCTCCGTTTCCTTACGTATTCGGTGAAATGCAGCGGCTGAGGTGCACATGCCAGGAATAAGGTGTGTGACTTCGACGGCTCCACAGATTATGAAGGTTTGCTGTTTAGTGCACAATAAGCTAGTCTAATTTCAGAAAAGAGCCCCGAAAGTTATGCGCCTCGCGAGCACTACTCTAGAGCTCGGGCGAATCGGTGTCTCAGAGACTCATCAATCTGACCTCTAACGTAAGCCCGCCCTATTGGGTGCACGTTAAAGAACCGCAGGTGGTTGAAATTTCCGGAGTGCTCCACTACGATGTCTCTCATAATCATATATTGGTTTTGGGACGTTAAACCCCACATATCAATCAATCGACGTAAGCGCTATTTTTCTGAATAGAGAAAGAGCTTGCAATTTCTGGGTGAGTGGCTTAAAAACGGGAGGTCAATGACCCCGCCGCGGCGTTGCGGCGCAGCTGATTCACTCACGCCCGCACAAGCAAATGGGAATGTTGAACTCAGGTACTCACACATTGGCCTCGATAATTTAAAGATTGTTCCTACCAATTAGTGTTCTTTTATTGTTATCATCAACTCTCCATGGCTGGCCGATTCTAATGATAACGTGCACCAGGCACCGCTCAGACAATAAAACAATATCGAAAAGATAAAGTATGGCAACAGTATGGCTGCATCCTCTGGGTCTTGCGCGCGCCTGCACATGCATTTCAAGCGCAGTTCTTACTGCTAACGACAAGACGAACCTGCTGCAGCGCTCGAATAGTTTTCGTGCATGAAGTCTTCACATCACGTTCCAAAGGCAACACGCGAACATATTCAGTGAAGCGTCTCTTCGCAATGGCAGGCATCGCAGAGAGCGTTATCGGCCATTCCTATGACAAAGGAATACGATTTTGTAAATGCCACTCCTAGCCTTAAGCGATGAAGAAGGGTGGCCACATCCTGTGCGACTGTCCGTTGTATGACATCCAGAGACAGTCACTGGCGTCCATTCTTGCGCGCGTCGACAACAGCGAAATATCTGTGGACACTATTCTGTCAAGTGCCCGAGAGGAGACATTGCAAAAGAAGGCGACAAAAGCTCTGTTGAAATTACTACGTGAAGCGGACTTAAACCAGTGGTTGTAACAGCAATGTCACACACCGCGAAAGACAATACTGGACTATGAGTGTGCGTGCGTGTGCTGCCGAATGTGCCGTGTTTATCTCTCTTCCCTCTCTGCTCTCTATTTTTCATCTCCCCCATCACCCTCCCATACGCAGGGTAGAAAACCGGCTGCCTATAAGCTGGTTAACCTCTCTGCCGTTCTTTTCCTTCTATTTTTCTTCCTTCCTTATTCAGTGAACTCTTACAACGTGAACGGTTTTCCTAAGAAACCGCAGCGTCTACATCGTAGAGGCTCGCGTTGGAGTCCGGGTGGGTCACGGCTGTAGAACTGTGTTGGAACAAATGTTCGACGATTTAGTGTACGATGTACTCTACTATCAGAAAGCTGTCCGCGATGAAGGCTATGATGAAAGAGTGTTTAGAAAAAGTGGTTAACGATTTAGAGTACTTTGTACTCCGCTATAGTGGGAGAGCATAAAGTCGACCCGTGGGCCTCACACTTGTTCAGGCTGTGTCGGCAAAAATTAAGTCGTGTGTACGATCATCAAGGGATGCGTTCCTTGTTGAAGCATACACAACGATAAGGCCACTTTGTGTATGTGTTTAGAAAAAATTCGGCAGATCCCACGTACCTGGGAATTCACGTTATGCAAAGTATGCGGAAGAAAGGTGACAATGCTGAATTTTTTTTTATTGAGCGACACGTTAGAAACGACGCTAAATATATCTACAAATGTTGCACGCAGAGACATATGTTGAAGAGTTGCAGATGTTTATATAACCAGTTGTTTGCCCTTGCACAACAATTTCAACTGGAACATGCGCATTAGCAACACCAGAGGCTGATATGAAGCGCTGATGCTCGCGAAGATGCTGGCCCCGGACAATGCTACATAAATCAACTTCAGCGCATGGCAACTAACCACATCTGACGTTAACCCGATGTGACGGCTGTATCAAAACAGTACATATGAAATGTTTATAAAATTGGACAGGCGGCACTGCAACCACTATTAACTTTAGACGAAGATTGAAAAGGGAGTTCCGAAACCTAGCGTAGCTCTGTGGTGAAATGCTTCATTGGCACCCAGAATGCTTGGGTCCGATTCCAGGTGGGACTCGTCGGTTCGGTGCTACCGGTGTCGGGTATTTATCAGCACTCGTGCGTTAAAATTGACCATGTGTGTTCACGTCGTCCCTGGGTAGATACCAAGTGTTAATCACCTGTGGCACATGCCTGCATACCAGTGGCACATACCCGCCCGTAGGTATGTGCCACTGGCTGGGGGAAAGTGTTTGACGACGTATGTGACGGGATTGTGACATAACATGTCTTGACAAGCGCGTCTTGACAAGCGCGTCGTATTCGTCAAACTACCTTACCCCCTCATGCTAATTTTGGTTCACCCCAAGTAAATAAGGGGGCCACGAGAGCACCTAGACGTAATTGGACAGACAGACAGACAGACAGACAGACAGACAGACAGACAGACAGACAGACAGACAGACAGACAGACAGACAGACAGACAGACAGACAGACAGACAGACAGACAGACAGACAGACAGATAGATAGATAGATAGATAGATAGATAGATAGATAGATAGATAGATAGATAGATAGATAGATAGATAGATAGATAGATAGATAGATAGATAGATAGATAGATAGATAGATAGATAGATAGACAGACAGACAGACAGACAGACAGACAGACAGACAGACAGACAGACAGACAGACAGACAGACAGACAGACAGACAGACAGACAGACAGACAGACAGACAGACAGACAGACAGACAGACAGACAGACAGACAGACAGACAGATACGCTCAAAGTCACCGAAGTTCGCTAAGAAATTCTTCGCATTTAAAAGTGTTTAACGATTTCTAGTACTTGGTACTCAACTATGGAAGAGCATTAAGCCATCCCGGGGACTTCTCAGGCTGCACACTTTGTTTGGAAAACGTGTTTAACGATTTAGAGTACTCGGTACTCTACTGTGAGAGAGCTGAAAGCCGTCCCTTGGGCGTCACACGTTTATTCCCGAATATGCAGCGAAGGCGCACACTGCCCAGAACGATGCACAACGTGAATGGTTTAAGAGAATTTCATTTCCGGATATATCTTCCACAGCTTATGTGCACGCAGAAAAATGGACAATGGTGATCAATGCGTATGTACAATGCAAGCTGTTATATACAGCGAAAAGAACTTATAGCGTATGCAGTGACGTACAATGCAAAAATTGTACAACAAAGACAGTACATTCATAACATTGAGATGATTAAACTTTATTAGAGGTAAGGCTATACGAACAAACAAGGGGGGGGGGTCATTCACAGTGTAGGGTGACGTTTCGCATTCACCTGTGAGGACAGTTTGCTCTCGCGCTCAAGAACAATATTGCACAAAGAGGACATGTTGCTAAAGAAGAAAAGAAAAATACACACTGTAATGTCACAGTGGTACAAGATTTGGCCCACCTCCTCAATAGGGCTGCTTCACTTTACAATGTTACAGACCATTTTCTCATTCATTCTCCCGCGCTTTCCTTCCTCGTATGCGGTAGCCAACCAGACATCTTCCTCTGGTTAATCTTGTCATTACTTTATATTTCTCTCTATCTTTCCTTTGCTTCTTCGCCCACAAACGGGATGCGAATAGTGCTGTTTATCAGGACGCAGCGACCCTTTAAAATAATAGGGGCCATATATTGCCTTTTATATTTCCATGAGGCGAATTGCTGACTTTGTTGACGAAAACATGGGCTATAGCGGCTACGAGACATAAGACAGGTGAACGTCTAATATATGTAATGAACTATAGTCGTGAAAACTTTTCTTGGTAAAGCAGCGAAGGCTACGGAAAGTCGCAGAGCAGATACAACAATGGCGAAATTGCGTAAGGTGGGGGACCAGGTGGGCCGGATGGTCCTCCGGGTTTTTAATAAGCGCGGGGAGTTACGATGCAAAGATTCCTTGCGGCTGGCACATGCATTCGTAACCAGCTGAGTCCTCTACTCGGCTGCATACCTCCACCTATAGACACGCAAGTTCGACGAGAATGCACTCGAAGTCATTCTCCGCAAAATGTTCAAGCGCGCCCTCGACCTTCGGGTGAACACCTCCAACCAGTGCCTTCTGGGCCTGGGAATGGAAAACACCTTCAAGGAGTTGCGAGAGGCGCATTTGACAAACCAATATACCAGACTGTCCCAGACACCATCGGGTCATCGCCTCCTTGCCCGACTACAGATCCATCATACAATACGTACGGAAGAGCGCGTACACATTCCTGAAATTCGGAAATACTCTCTGCATGTGCGCCCTTTTCCAGCCAACAGGACCCGAGACGACCACAGTGGTTGACGCCACTATGGTCACAAATTCGAAGTTTTCTATGTGGACGCCTCCTGCCCGCACCATGGAGGTTGGTAAACGGCTGTGGTCGTCCACCGAAAACAACCCAGTAAATGTACTCACCTTCCGTGCACATAAACATCACGCACGCGGAGGAGATCTCCATCGCGCTAACCGCCGCAGATCAGGACTCGAGGGTCATTATCACCGACTCAAGGGCTGCCTGCCGCAACACTGCAGAGGGCTACGTTCCGTTCTTGGCCTACGAATTTCTGCGAAACAGCGACTACCTACCATGGTGCCCCCGCGCACCGAAGGATCGTATGGGCTCCGGCTCACGCGGGCCTCGACGCTAATGAGGTGGCCGATGCCACAGCCTGCGTGCTTACCCTCCGGGCACCATCCTCATCCCGTACCGATTCGTACCTCGAAACAAATCTTGTTTACACCTTTAAGGAAATCCTAAAATATTATCACTCTGGCCGTCACATCTTTCCAAAACTCTGTAAGAGCCTCACGAAGGCGGAGGATTGAATCCTCCTTCGCCTTTACACCAAAACTCTGTTGGGCCCGGCAATTCTAAAACACTTCCACCCCGCTTTCATGGGGAAGTGTTCACACTGTGAGGAAAATTACTTATATATTTTCTACATTCTGTGGGTGTGGGAATGCAAAAAAAAACCCCCTCACTATATACTCAACCTTTCCCGGAAGGACTGGGAGGCAGCCCTGCTCGGCTGCTTTGACCTGACGGCCTAACGGGTCTTAGTTGAGCGAGCCAGGGCCGCGGCCGACACCAATGGGATCCCGTAAGGGGGGGCCCACCTAGTTTTTGTACGAGGCGGTCCTTCATTGTACATAACTTCCATAAATGATCGTTTTTCACCACCACCACCACCACTAGGCTACGCAGCGAAATCGCGCTTATGTAACCGCTAATGAACGTAGTCCTACGATTGTATCCTTATTTTCGACGTGAGATATGAAAATTACTGCCTTCATTTTTCGCATGTAGCTTCGACATGGGACGCAGCTCACACCAGTAAGATATCTGTATTCGTTTTCATTCATTCGTCGTGACTTCGCGTTTTTGAACGCGTGAGAAAGTCGTGACTTTCACGTGTATACCTTGAACGCCAAGTGACGTCTGCGTCGATATGAAATGCTGATCGCGCACAGCCATCACTTTCCAGAGCGGAGCGAAACGCACGACATTTATTTATTTATTTATTTATTTATTTATTTATTTATTTATTTATTTGCAATACTGTCGACTCCAATGTTGGAGTCATTACAGAGGGCACATTGCAGGTAGTATACATTCATGAAGAACAAACAATAACATTCCAACTGACATACGGGATTCCTTACATTATTGGTGAAAAAAAATATATATATAGTGGTCTACTTCGCGTAGTAGTACATGCGCCGAAGCTCCCGCCCTGCAGCTTTTTTTGTGACGTGCACTTTCGTGTCCGTGTCTTTTTCGCGCTACATTCACGCCGTAACTCTATATAGCTTTCCCTTCATTGCCGAGAAAAACTGCCCGCTAGATGTTTTAGGGGCGAAGTTCCTTAAGCCGTGGATCGTGCGTCCACAATGTATGTAGTAGCAGTAGCAGTCGTCGCAGTAGTAGTAGGTAGCCAGCTCCATGGCCGGACTTGAGGAGCAGCACGCGCGCACTCTTCTGAATTGAGAAGAAAACCCGTGCATGTTAACCGTAAATAAAAAAGATAGTTGTTCCTGATTAAATAACCTACAGAGACGAGTATCGGTGACTCATTCTAAATAAAAGTTGCCTCGAATTCGATGCCTACTAAAAAAAAAACTAGTAATGGTAAGACGCACTTTAACCACTATCTGACCAGAAAACGTTGCCACGTTAAACTCGTTGGGCGTAACCTCCTTGGTTTTAGCAAGGCTTAGCGAGGGTAGGGCCGCAGTGCCATGAACTATAGCGGTGGTGAAAGGTGGCAACTAGACACGAAGCGCAGGTGGTAAGAGAGTGCGCGCATGCCGCTCCTCTAGTCCGGCCGTACCACCTCTCGTTTAGTCCTTGGAATGTCCGCAAGATGACAGTGCTTTCGATGATGAATATATGATGAAAAGATGCGAGATGGTGGTACTTGGAGTGTTCACTAGATGGACGGACGTATGGGCGGATGCACGGACGAACGCACGGATGGTCGCACAGACCGAAGCACGGAAGCAAGAACGAACGGGTGGACGGAAGCGTAGACGGAGTGATAGATGATTCGTCCCACTCATCATCATGCACTCCGTGGGCATGCTGTGATATATTTTTTTTTCTTAATGACAGCGCAATCTTACAGAAACCCTAGTTAGCCGGCGCTCGTGTTCTGCGAAACTGATCGTTGTGTCAGTGGAAATGAAAGAATAAGGAAACGAGTAAGGTATAGGGTAGGAGAAGTACCTCTCGCCAATGTCATTAGACATGTGGTTATTTCGGGTCTCTATTACGACGCGATGAGAAGGGCATAACGAAAAGAAAGATTTCAATTGTTACAGCACAGAATGGTCTCGTCCATGATGCCTGCACGTAACCAGAAGTACATCACTTGACTGCAACAGACGTCCAACCAGATCATCAGAGTTGGTCTGTGTTTCGGAGGTTGCAAAAATGGGTCCCAGTTGTCTACCTAATACATACGTATTATTCGCGCATCGTACCAGCATAACTGTGCCACTGAATGCACGCAGATATATTAGTCGGTATATAGCAAAGCCCGCTCAGCTCATCCTGCTGCCACGAATGATGGTGTTTTTCTCCGCGATGCAGACGGCTATACCGCCATCACCTTAATGACTGTCACTGTTAGCTGCAGGGAAAACCATTAATTGAGGGAGCAACAGCCTCGTCTTGCATGAGCCGTAACACTCGCAGGTTCTTTTCGGACGGAGGCCGCAATTCGTTTCTGGAAGGGGCGGAGTGGCGACCGACATTTCGAGTGTTATTTTAGGCCCGCCCCTTGAACCGGTGGCAGCGACATTGCTTTCCGCACCTGCGTGTTTGCGTGTGTGTGCACGCGCATGACGAATCCACTTGTCCGCTCGCTGGCTTTCGGAATGGCTGTCTCGAGTGTTGGTTCTACGCCTTCTCCCGAGCTCTCCGCTTCAAAGGCCGTGCTTAGGGCACTCACTCGGAAAGAAGAAGCGTCGACAAAGGCCGATAAGAGCTTGACCTCATCTTTCTCGAATGCAGTTCAAAAGTGCGCTGGCGAGTGGGCCTGACATAGAGCTGCTGGCCGTAGGAACGGTGGCTATGCTGCGATCTCGATTCCGACTTGCAACTCTACAGACGCAAATCGCACAGAATTACATCAGTAATGCCGTTTACGTATTCGAGGTTGTCTGTTGTTGTTATTCTATTCTCCTTTTGAATTGTGAGGCGCATCGTAAGTATGGGAACGAGTGCCATTGTTTTCTGCCATTTTCTCGCGAACTGCTTACACTGATGCTCCAAATGCGTTGAGTTTTATATCCCTTAATGATACAACCACGGCGTCATAAGATTGGCCGACTTGGGGACACGTAGGAAATAACAAAAATCGTCCCGTTTAAGGACGCGTATGCATTTGTTGTTCGATGGTCAAGGAAGCGAAGACCGCAGTTCCATGGCATACGCAGCGTGCTCTTGTGAGTAAGCTTAGATTATCATTGGAACGCGCATGATTGTGTTTAAGTATCCTAGCTATTTTGGCTCTCTATTCAGGAGGTTCGCTAAAACTTTTCAGCAAGTTGTGTTGCTATTGATATAACGTGAGTATTTATGAATGTTGGGCTGGAATTGTAGCCGGACATGTAGGAAATCGTGGTGTGTCTGTGGATGTCTTCACATATGCACCGACGATTTTGTTTTTAGTAATATACTGCCAAATTTATACATCTAGTGCGTGAAGAGAACGACATATTACGACCTCCGACTGGATCGCGCTCGTTGAAGCTTCCGGAGTCGGCAAATATTCTGCGTATATGCGGTTTATGTGAAGCTCGTAGACGTGTGCAACTAGCTGCAACATTACGGCGATCGCTTGTCAACCGAGCCGGGACTGGGAATGGCGGTTACTGCGTGCCTCGCAAGCCACAAAGCGAGTGGCTTGCAACTCGAGGCATATAAGAGTCGCGAGAGGGAGCCACCAACCTGTTCCGTGTGCTGAAAGCGATCCGCATGTGAAGCCGCCCTCCTCGAAAACTGCTGCACACCGGCGCCTGCCGAAGGACGACGCGATCGGGGCTTGCACAACTCTTTGCCAGAGACTGTGGATTCCAGCAATTCACCGTGCCAGCGCGCGAACCGAAATGCCTCAAAACCTGATGCCGTGCGACGCGCATCTCTCTGCTGAAACAGGCACGTGGTATCGGGGAGCTTGCTGCACTTCGCGTTTCACCGTCAAAGGTTTCGGCCCCCGCAACGTAACAAAGGACGTGACTGCAGTGTTTCCCAGCTTGAGACAAACCACGATCGCAGCCAACTCTTTTTACGTGCAGCAACGTAGACGTTGCTGCGTGTCGCGTAACACCGCCCGCTGCAACTTCACAACCACAATCACCGTTGGTGTTCAGCAAAATACAGATCCAGTTTTTCTACTGAAGTGCTCTGGCATCTCCGTACATAATAACGTTGCGTCCATAGTGTACAGTCAATAAAAGGAGGAACTTTTCCTTTGTCGTCAGCCCCGCCCTGGTGGTGGGTAAGGTACTCGGCTGATGACCCGCAGGTCGTGGGTTCGAATCCCGGCTGCGGCGGCTGTATTTCCCATGGAGGCGGAAATATTGTACGCCCGTGGGCTCAGATTTGGGTGCACGTTTAAAAAACCCCAGGGGGTCGAAATTTCCGGAGCCCTACACTACGGCGTCTCTCGTAATCATATGGTGGTTTTGGGACTTTAAACCCCACATATCAATCAACCAATCCTTTGTCGTCAATAGAACTGTGTCCAAGACTTCACAGTGAAACTAAGGATAGACAGCAATGCCGAACTGATCGGATCTTGTACTGATACAAGTGCAAAGAATCCGACAGCGTCACCTTGAAAGAGTCATACGATGGGGAAATTACGTTGATGGCAGAAAGCAGCCGACACTAATCACGGCTCGAGAACGTTAGGCGAAACTTAGCCAGAATTAGCCAATAGCGCCGGTAGTACACGATACAGTACACCGGCCGCAAGCCAGCCGTCGGCTTCGCACAAACTCGGAAGCCATTTTTTTTAATCGATTAGACCCGTCCTCACGCTAATGTAGGTTACGAAATTGCCGTGTCAGCGTTCCCTCACGAGAATTGATTCGCGCGCCCTCTGTATACGCACCGCCAGTTGATGTCTGCTGCTGCAGCGCTCTGTCGCGCCATCTATAAACGCGCCGCCGCCGCACTGGCTGCCGCGGTCCTCCGCAGTCAGCTGGCAGCTTAAAACGTTAAAACAGCGCAAGCGTGATAGCGTCCGCGTCCGCTACGTCACGCGAATGAGTGACCCTGCTCCAGCTACGTCACTTCCTTCCTTCTTCCAGGCTGGCGGCGCTGACGCCAGCTGTAGTCGGAAATGACGTCACTGAGGCTGTTGCGCGCGCGCTATTTTTCACTGCTCGCAGAGCGTAGCCGGAGCTGAAAGGTCGTCGTTGCAGAAGCTAGCGCAGACGGCTGTGGGAAAAAAAAAAATGCCAAGATGGTAGCATTATGAAAGGCCCTGGTGCACCAACCTTGAGGGTTGTTTTTTCCGTCAAGCGTTTCTTTTTTTCCATTTCAGCTATGTTAAAGTATTGAACGGGTGCTGGCCACGGAATATGTCGTCGCGCTTTAAGGAAATG
Organism: Rhipicephalus microplus; assembly: GCF_043290135.1. Classification (NCBI taxonomy): domain Eukaryota; kingdom Metazoa; phylum Arthropoda; class Arachnida; order Ixodida; family Ixodidae; genus Rhipicephalus; species Rhipicephalus microplus. The sequence continues at coordinate 73,787,330 of NC_134703.1, forward strand.
CCTGTTATTACCTGTTTCGTCCTAATTGACTCTTACATTGCAATGATTAGCAGGAATACTCAACTCTTATAACTTGTGGGAGAATATGAATAGCATACAGTGTGAATGTTTCATGCCACCAAGGCAGGGAAGGGAAATCAATCCGAATGATAACATCCGGTTTGCTACCATGCACTTGACAGAGGAAGGGGGAAAATTCGGAAAGAAGAGCAGACAAAAAAAGCAGGTGCATAACAACAAGTATCCCTGGTTTCACGTCTTAAAACCATTACATTATTCTGAAGAATGTCGTATAGTGAATAGCTCCTGAAATTTCGAACCGCCTATACTGTTCTTTGACACGCACAGGCATTGCACAGTACGCGGAATTCATAATTTCCGCCTTCCCCGAAATGGAACCACCGTGGCCGTTAGTGCACCCCACGACTTTCGGATCAGCAGCCGAGCACCGTTTCCACTTCCGGTGTGCCGACCGTTAAAATAAAAAAAGAGGTAAAAATAAATAAACGGTGCGTATACCGGGCGTGCTATGATCTGTCCAATAGGCTACTGGCACACAAAACAAATCGATGAGGCCTTAATTTATTTTTGTTGCGGCAATAATTCGGGTCGGCATACCAGTACTAACTGCTCCGACAAGATGGATGTATATGGATTGGATGGATTGATATGGCTCTACCCTTTAGATCGGGCGCGGCTAACGTCACCAAGCCGTAATACTTAGTAAACCAAATACTAGGTTTATTATTATTTTTTTCCTTTAAATAGCGAGGTTGAAGACTCGTACTTTGATACGGCAGGATAAACGGATGGATTGATATGGCTGTACCCTTTAGATCGGGTGGTGGCTAACGCCACCAAGCCGTAATACTTAGTGAACCGAAAACTAGATTTATTTTTTTTTCCTTTAAATAGTGAGGTTGAGGACTCGTACTTTGTAGTGAAGGGTTTAATTTTCACTCGTGCCTTGACTTTAGCCACCAATAAGATAAGCTCCTTCTGGTTAATTCTACCCGCTTAAAGTCTACTTTACCCTCCCTGTCCCTTTGGGACAGGGCCCTGTCCGAAAGCGCACCAAGGGGTCGGAAGCGTTCCCTCAAAAAACGGATGCCCATTCCTAGAAGTACTGACACACTGGCGATGAAGGCGGGCGAGGCGCTCAACAGCTTCGCCTCGACGTGTACTGCAACGGGCCACGGCCCCGACTCGGGGTTCGCTATTTTTGCGGTTCCCCCCGTTTGACGCAATCGCCACAGTTGCGGTGGTGTGCGTAGTGGAGAGTGGCTGAACGAAGGCAGTGATCGCCGTCCAGACGGCCAGGTATAAATAAAGACACGGCGCAGCGGTCGCTGCCAAGATCATCGAGGAGCGTCGACGGCTCCACGCAATATCCGAGCGCCTTTCATTACGGCCGTTTGGTTTGCTTGCTTTCGAACGTTTCGCCTAATTTATTGCCTGCCGCCCCCTGTGGTGCCAGCATTTTACCTCCCAGCGAGGTCCGGCTGGTGGAAAGGTAGGAAGTACATAGCTTAAAGGTAGCACTATATAAAACCATAAATTAGTTCAGACTGATAAATTATAACCTAAAAGCTTTACTATAGTTGTTTTGCCGTAGTAGCTTTATATATGGGTGATAGAATCAATGCCAGAAGTTTCACTTTTAAATTCCCAGCCCAATTTTTTCATAGTGCCGTCACGGATTTTAAGGTCTTTTCGTGCATTTTTTTCTTCACCGAATCGACTGAACGAACTTTCTGAAGCTTGGTATCCGGCTCTCTCAGAAGACGGTGTACTTCATTTTTTCCTATTAAAAATTAAGTAGGTTCTATATTTTCTTTTCTCTCTATTCCTTTCCTTTCTGCCCCGCCGCGGTGGTCTAGTGGCTGAGGCACTCGGCTGCTGGCCCGCAGGTCGCAGGATCGAATACCGGCTGCGGCGGCTGCATTTTCGATGGAGGCGAATATGCTGTAGGCCCGTGTGCTCAGATTTGGCGCTCGTTTAAAAACCCCAGGTGCTCGCAAATGTCCGGAGCCTTCCACTATACGGCGTCTCTCTTAATCGTGTGGTGGTTTTGGGACGTTAAACCCCACATATCAATCCATCTTTCCTTTCTGTTATTCTCTCTATCCCCACCCCAAGTGTAGGGTAGCCAACCGAGTCAAGCTTGGTTAACCGCCCTTCCTTTCCTCTTCGTTTCTCTCTCTCTCTAATGAACACCCCCAAAACGAATCCCGTCGCGGCGACTAATGCGGTAATGTCAAGGTGGCTTCGTACCAACCGCGTTTTCCTTTTTCACCAATTTTCTCGCTTACCGAGCGTCCTAATTCTCACAGTTTTAGGCGCGAAGCTCTCGCACGATGTCGGACTGTTATCGTCGATGCTCGCCGTCGTCCCTGGCCGACGCTAAGGTGCGAAACATCGGTACGCAATGCCGTCTATAGGGCGCACATAGCGCGCAAGTGGTTTCAAAGCATTTTTATAAGCATTATTTGTTTACTTTATCATTTCGTGCTGATGACGGTGCTTTGTTCCATCATCAGCATTTACTTCGTGGGTATGCAGCCATTTTGTTGGTATCGTTCTGAGACTTATTCAATAATACGAAAAAAGCGTATTATATTTTAAAAATGTTTCTCTATAAAATTGAAAGAAAACAGAATGGCCGTCTCAGCACATTGATATACAATGATTACGGGAGGAGGAGGAGGTGAACAACTTGGGTGATTACGGGTGATCGGCTGCTCACCCGAAAGTCCCGGATTCGATCTCGGATGTGGCGGTCGCGTTTCGTTGACGGCGAAATGGTAGCAATTACCGAGTAGTGCGCCGCAATATCAGTGCGAACTTAACGAAGACCGCACGGTCTAATTTTGCGGAGACCTCCGCAACGGCGTGCCTCACAATCATATCGTCGTTCTGGCGCGTAAAGAGCCCCGCTAACTATTGTTACGCGATAGCTGTTACATCTTGTGGTTTTCCATGTGTCTTATATATAGGAAATTATTGTCACCACGAACCGGTGCGTGCTAAATGACCACCCGAGCATTCTGTATACAGATAGTTATGAAGAGACGCTGAAACAGCTTTGCTGAAAAGCTTTGCTGTGACCATGACTTGCGCGACTTTGCGGAAGCTGCTCTAATCTTTTATCATAAAAATCGAACGAAACGTAAAAGGGCCTGTCGTAACTATGAATTAAGTTATTAATTAAGTGTGTGCTCAGCGTTCAAGGATTTGAAGAATGTGTAGGGAATAGAGTTGACGAGCGTCTGAGCTATGAGAGGTGAAATTACTAGGAAGCTCTTTCAGCATCAGCCATCATTAAAAAAAGCAACAAACTTATCAAGCAGTGTAAAGCTGACAGTGAAGTTATTAAATACGTAAAAAAGAAGGAGGGGCGACGATGTCTTCGTAACGAAGCGGTATACGGTCGCAATATGCTGTTCTGACACATTGTGTGAGCGGTACGTTTCAAACTGCAGAAACTGTCACACAAGCCGTGTTGTGAGATCTCCAAAGAACGCCGCCGTACGGCGATGACCCACGAAACAATAGCTTCGGAACGAACCAAATGAGACGGATATGTTGGAACAGCCTTGGCGGGCAAGCAGGTCTACATCGTACTCGCGGGTTGAGTGATCGATGACGCTTCGTAATTCGAACGGTTCATTGTTACGCTATTGTACAGTGATCGACAAAGCTGTACAGTGAGCGAATGCCAGCCCGCAAAACTCCATGTCGAACTGTAGTGACGCAAAAGTAAGAGTTCAATAGACTCATTACATTAGCCAAATTCAATGCTACAGCACGTATTTTTTTCTTTAATTCTATACTGTAAATAGCGTTCCTTCGGGCGTCGTGAAACTGTAGTGTTACACATATACAGTGCCAACAAAGGGCTAACAAAGTTAAATGACCAAACCTGCAATGTTTTTGGCGGGTACGTAATGTAAGAACGTCAGTTTAAGGGAAAAAAAAAGAGGGAGGGTGCATGTTTGTTCTCTCCCCACGGTGCTTATCAACTGGGAGCTGTAAAAAAGGCATTCATAGCCTATTTTGTATCTGTGCATAGTTCAAACTTTGTATTACTCGGGCCATTCCATTTTTCATTTTGAGATTTTATCTATGGGCAGTAGCATGCTTTACAGTGTGGCATTTGACCTTACAGGCGGAGGGTGCCATGGCTACGCAATATATACTCTTGTAGTGGTCTGGTAGATGAACCTGCTGTGACGCCTACATGCACATGAAAATCGATAGAAATGCAGTAGCCGAGGTTATATAAACCTCAACCTCTCCACAGCATGCGAATTAACACAGGATTGAGACGAAAGTTGACAACAGTCGAACAAGGAACGTCTCTGTAGAGAACAATTATAAAAGCGATCCAACAAGTGGAAAACGTTGGCCTCAGCTTGACGCATTCCTTTCACGCTTACAGTTAAATTGTTTTAAAGAAATTGCTGTGTATTTCGCGTATCGCTGTGAATTCTAAGAACCATACGAAAAGGTTCGTGTGAATATCGCTTGATGTACTGCAGAAACGACCCTGAACAAAGAAAACAAATTCAAACAAAGGAAATGAAACGCCATTTCCTCCTACCCGACAAAGTATCCGGTGAGTCACTTCGCGCAAACAAAGCTGACACTTCGTCATTAGAAAGCTGTTAAGCTTTACAAAGAAAGAAAAAAAGAAAAGAAAACAGGTCGCGTTCACCACATGCATCGCAGACTCGAAGCACGTGCCCAAGCCCGCGTCGGGTACAACGACATTTTCTTTGTCAGAACACTGCGGTGTTTCAGAACACTGCAGTTTCAGAACACTGCCCTGCTTACCGAGAATAGGTACTGCAGTGTTCGATGCACTGCTTATACAAGGACGTTCACCTCATGCACGGCGTTCTCTATACTGGGAATCATTGCGACGCCGGCTGCGTGGCCATAGGCGGAAGCCCAAGCCGCGGCAGTGGTGACTAATCAGGGGTTGTCCCAGAGCAAGTGATGCGAGCCAGAGGGTGCACTTATTATAATGGCACAGGCGAAGCAGCCATTGTGTTGCTACTGCATCTCCGGTAGAGAGCAATAATGCGGCGGGTTTATTTCACTGCGTTGGTGGAGTCTCAAGCAAGATTCTGAAGACCATTGCGCTCCAACAAGAACGAATAATTTTTTCCTTGCTCTGTGGCATAACATTGATTCAACACCGGGTATTTTTAAATGCGGAGCAGTTTTTAGTCGCATGATGTCACGCGTCGTGCGTCGGCGGCGACGGTGCGGGCCCTAATCGTGCGTATTTTTAAACGTCACTTCCGTCACGGAAATACGTTAGTGAAATCTTAGTGGAGCCCGGCATAAAACACTTTCGCGTTAAAAAAATAACGAAAGAAAGAACACCAACATTGTTGCATGGAAGCAGAATGTACAGCAAGCAACAAAAGCCTGCGATATCAGCTATTTGCGGGAAACGTGCATTGCCACTAAGCCTAGAATTTTTTTACGCTTGCTTTTTTCATTCAAACATAACAGACACACTGTTTGACCGAGACGTAATGTAAAATGAGGGTTTGAACCTCTTGACTACACCTTTACCCCTAAAACGTGGCGCAATAAGGATATCTGGCCAACTATGTCGTCGGAGTTTTTTGCGACAGTTGATGCACACCAAGAACGGCATATTTTCGTCCGTCTTCAGCCTTGCTATTGTGACTTCTCATTACGAATCATTAAAGTTATACATTACTGTAGATGTCATTGATCAAGAAAACTGTAGATAAGCCGCGCGCTAGTTTCGGCTGTCGCATGATGAAAAAAAAACCACGCGTCAACCAAAGCCAGGGCGTGGTTAAAACGTAGGCGCGAATCGCACGTGGAGTTGATTGCTTTAGACCACTTTGCTGCAGCGCTGTTGGCAACCGCTCAGAAAGTGGAATGACGTAACGCACTTCGCTTGACGGGCCGTCCTGGCAGAAGAGGCTCCTTGGGCGATACAATGTATTGCATGCCTGGCGATTGTGTTGACCACTAAGGGTGACATTCCTTATGCTACGTCACTGGATGGCACCTACGAATCTCAATTATCGAATTAGGGCTCACTCAATTGAGTATCTTAATGCTGGGCTATGCTGTCCGAGACGCGCACGTTGTTCGACGCACAAAATCTTGTCTTCCTAGTACGCGTTGGTGCATGTTGTGGCGCGTTGTCGCTCAAAATAGTTTAAATAACCGAATAAGTTCATTGAAAAGTGATCTTATTTCTGGTCGTAGTGAAAACAAATAACGAGCATCGCAGGTGTCATTCCCTCTAATTCAAAGCCACGAATCAGTTTTTTTTTCTTCTTTTTCAGGAAGCCACAAAGAACATTTGAGCGCAGAAGTTTCCGAAGCGTATCGGAGTAACGTTTTCATTGGGGGTTATGTCACGTACGTCGCGACGGGCACATGTAGATGAGTCTATGCAAGCACACTCACGAAGCCAATCGTCTTATAAAACACGACTGTTCTAAAGACTTCTCGGCCACTTAACGACTAACATTACGCGCAGATTCCAGCCGACCTGGCATCGACTGCCCAGGTTTCATAAACGTTGCCCCGTACTTTTTACATCCACTATATATACCTTCGAATACAAAATACAAAAGGGGTCGTAAAACGGATATCGCTTTACGATCTGCTACGTAGTCATCGGGCTTGCGTGGAGTTGGCGTGACAGCCACTGGCATCTCAACTTGCACCACTAGCTTTGTAAACATTCCCTTCCTCTCTCCACGCCCTCTTCCTTACTTTTGTCTCCCCTTACCCTTTCCCCAGTGCAGGGTAGCAAACCAGATACTTGCTTTAACCTCGCTGCCTTTCCGCATCTCCTTTCCCCCTGTCGTCAAAGCGACATCGTTCCTCGATTTTTATGTCTTGCTCTTCGTACAGCCATCATTTGTATTCCACATTAGCCGCTGCACGCAAGAATAGGAGACAGGAAATCAACCAAGAGAGAAATAACCGAGAAAAAAAAAAAAGAACTCCAGAAAATCAACCGTCGAGTGCTCCCGCGTGCGTCAGAAAGATACACCTGGCGAGAGATTCGTCCAGCGAATGCGTATCTATCCGTACCGATGCAATGTAGTAACGTCGCCACCGAAGCTCGCTAACGCAGCTCTACTGCGCTGCTCGCAGCACCTGCCGTCGCTGCCGCCGACTCGTCACCGTTTTATGGCTCGCCTTTCCAGCAGTGTCAACACACGCGCACAAGGGCGCTCCTTTAACGCGCGGACAAAAGAAACGGGCGATCCTCCCGAAGCGAGGGAGAAGAACTGACTCAACGCCAGCAGCAGCAGCATTTGCGCGCTCGTAGCCGAGGAGAGTCGCTGCTGCCGCCGGATCAGTCGTGCCAGGAGGAGCCAGCCGCGCCGCCGTCGCGTGCCCCCGGTGCAGTACACCTGCTGCACGGGTAAACTTGCACGCGAGCCCAGCGTGCGAGTCGCCTGACTCCGCCATGTCTCGACGCACCACAGTCGGGGCTCGTCCGAGCCGTCGTCAGCGATCGGGACCCCCGCCGACGTCGTCCTCGGAATGGAGGACCGCATCTGGTCACCAGCGTGCCGGTCGCCGACCCTCCGGGTTCGTTGGATTACCCCTGCGCGGTACGTACGTACATACACCAGCACGATACACGACCTCTTATATAGCGTATCTTATAAGCTCCACGGCCATGTCGTTCGAGAAGTACCATGGGGTACTTCTCGAACTACTTACGTTCGCCTGTCACGCGCCAAGGCCTTGCAGTGCGTCGGTTTCTATAATAGCTGCTGCATGCGATTATGGCGGTCGCGTTGACGACTGGGCATCGCGGGAATGGGTTATATGAACCTAGATATCTACCAATCCGAGACCAGACTCCTTATCTAATACAGCGTCGTCGACAGGGACACTGCCAGAAGATTGTAGGAAATCAAAGTAAGGAATAGACCCGCTCGGAAGGTTGTGTCTAGTTAAATGTTGCGAAATCCTTAGACGTTGTGGCTTTTGTCTTTAATATTGCCGACACGCTCCAAGGTCGCTAAAAGAAAAGGGGCGAAATAACCTCTAAAACAAAGTGAGCTGCGAAGCTGTCGCAGTAATGTTCAAGTTGGAGATCGCATCGGCAAGTCGTTGCGCATGGAGCGGATGATGAAAATAGAATCGCGTTGGCGACCACTGTATGCAGTTGGCTTGTAACCTCAGGCGCGATTAGTAGAAGCAAGCACAGACAAAGAAAGACACGTGGTTCTTACCAACAGATGGTTAGAGCCAGCAAATCTGCGTGTTTCATGTATCCGTACTGCTTTTAATGAGGTTTTTGTTCAAGTAAAGCGTCATGTGAAATGATTAAAAGAAGAAAACGTCGCTCTTGGTGTTTAAGCAGGATTGTGACGGGTCCTCTCTTTGCGCGGGTCGCGTTAGTCAATGAAATTCCAAAGAGACGGAGTGCGTGTATGAGAAATGCTCTTCGGTGAACCCTGGAAAGGTTTGCGCGGCTGCGCGCCTGTCCAAGAGACTGCAGCGATGAAAAATTCAGTGACGTGCACATCGTTACTCCGATTATGTGTCTTAGCTCGAGGGATGATCTGATTTGATGAATATTTGATGCGGACTGTTCTTTCGAGCCCGAATGCGTCAACTAAGACGATCAATAGACGATGTCGTACCGCGTGTTAATGGCACGCCGGGCACAATAACGACATTCCCGGTTTGAATTGAAACGTACATTTTGTGCAGTATTTCTGAGATTTAGCGTGCAAGATCTGCTGACATTACAAGAAGATAGTTCGTATATATTTTCTTCGAAAGCCACATGGTGTGCGAAGAACAATAAAGGAGACGCCAAATCACAAAAGACAGCGTGGAATCACCTGCGGGAACGATGTAGTAGAAGCCTCCGGGTTCAGCAAAAGTCTATTGCTTACGCGCGAAGTGTTTCTTCTTGGCGACTTACTTGCAGCCAAGTGATAACAGTGGTGAGTTCAATAACTTAGAACTATTTCGCGTATAGTAATACGTTCGAAAATCAACTGCGTGCCCCCCCCCCCTTTTTTTTAATCGAGAGAGAGAACAGTTCTGATGCAGGAAACGTTCAAGGAAGTACGTATAGATTCAAAAGATGAACGAGTGTTATGTGTCGTTAACCAATTCCGGGCTCGGAGAAATCATTTAGCACCTATAATATAGAAAGCCCATCACCCATAAACTATGCGGGAAAAGTAAGTACAACACATCAACGTGGGTTATACTTGACTGTGGGGTATATATACTAGAGTGACTGCAGGAGAACGACTTCTCATGAACGTGGTTCTCATGGCCGACCCAACGAGAGAGTAGAAACAGCTGTAAAGAGAGAGGACATATGGGCTGAAATATTTCAAGGTCACAAGCAAATGGCAATGAAATCATTTGTCTTCAAATGACATGGCCACTTTGGATGAAAACTATGCGAAGCGTGTGCTCACGCCATACAGGAAACTGCAAGCTGCACCTTAAACAGGCGAGATGAATAGACAAAACAGAAATACTTAAAGAGTACCTTCGCTCACAGATAGCATCGTGACAAATAAAGCTCCGCCTACTGCTTTTTTTTAAACTCGCAGGTGTCAAAACACATCTATAAAGAACATAAATGAACATTTTAAGTCATTATACATTAATTTCACGCCTTGCAATGCGTTGTCGTAGCACAATGAGCTTAAAAATTGCGTACACCACTTGCAAGTATCTGACTCCGTGTCCTGAAAATGGTGGCTGGAAACTTGTGAAGTTCGACGGATAACGAGATAAGCATTTTTTTTTCTTCGAACACCTGGTCAGTCACATAACGAGTCACGTTTGAAGGAACACTAGCGCATTAAGGTTTTTGATGTTAAAGGTGATGTTAGATGTTACCAAAGGTAACGACATTCTTATCTACTTTATAGAATAAGGCAGCTCTTTTAGAAGAAGTTATTTAGAAGCTCTCGACGTTATGTTCTCGTAATCAAGCCCCGCCGTGATGGTCTAGTGGCTATACTCGGCTGCTGATCCACAGGTCGTAGGATCGTACCCTGGCTGCGTCGGCTGCATTTTCGATGGAGGCGGAACTGCTGTAGGCCCGTGTGCTAAGATTTCGGTGCACGTTAAGCGCCCTCAGGTGGTCTAAATTTCAGGAGCGCTCCACTATACGGCGTATCTCATAATGGCGGTTATGGGACGTTAGACCTCATATATCGTTTTTGTAAGAAACGCTAGCGTTCGACATGCCGTCTGGATACGCCAAAAACGCAAGAAAACTTGGCGATAGATTGCGTATTTGTTTTTGTGAAACGGTCAAGAACAACATTATAGAGATGATAAGATATGCGGATGCACGGTTTTGCCAATTATTAGAGTGTGTGAAAGGGCGACTCACTAGCTGTGTGTGCCTTCTGTATTATTGGTGTTCATTTATTTCTTCATTCGCATTACTTCGACAACAGTCGTAGAAAGATGATAATTGATATGTGGAGTTTAACGTCCTGAAACCACCATATAAGATTATGAGAGACGCCGTAGTGGAGGTCTCCGGAAATTTCTACCACCTGGGGTTCTTTAACGTGCACCCAAATCTGAGCACACAGGCCTACAACATTTCCGCCACCATCGGAAATGCAGCCGCCGCAGCCGAGATTCGAACCCGCGACCTGCGGGTCAGCAGCCGAGTACCTTAGCCACGAGACCACCCCGGCGGGGCAACAGTCGTAGTAAGAAAACACGCAGAATCGAACGAAATTTTGATTCATGAGTCGCAATAAGCGCACCAATGAAGACCGAATAGACATGCATTACACGCTACGTGATGCCGGCGCGTATTGAAACGTTCTCGCTTCTTTCATAAAAAGACCAATTTAATATTGTGTTCTACTGAACTATAGAACAAGTGCACCACAACCTTACATTTAGCGAGCGGCTTAATGTGACCCCATAGCAAACGAAGAGAAAATTTGGTCACGTGATGTGATTGTGCTGCTCACTTATGCAATATGTCCCTTATTTGGGTGAATTAGCAAACGGCGTCAGGATTTTACTATGCTGCACCGAATTAGTGAAAACTACATGTTCGACGAAAGGGGCGAGCATCAAAGCAGGCAATGTGTACGCAGTTTCCGGCAGAAACGCCGTAATGACCTCTTCTGCGAGCGGTTCTTTAGTAAAGAGTTAGCGGAGGAACAAACACAGACTCTGCGCAGCTTAACGATGTCAACAATGGGACGGATGGGGAAAGTGTGGCGGACGAAAACAAATATTACGAAGAAAAGAAGACAGCTAGATCAACACACCGCCGGATTCCTTAGTATCGCTCATACACTGGCGGCAGCTGTGGCAACTGGCAAAGCCCGCTTCGACGAACGGGGTTTGAGCCCGCTGTGCAAACGGCGAAAGTTCACCGCGCCCGTGTCGCCGGAGCGGTCGCCTTTCTGGTATTTTAGTAGCGTTAGCTACACTGGCCTCGCTGAGCCAATTTCGCGTGGCATTGGTCTGCGCATGCGCAATGAAATATTTGGTTGAGTGTGCGAGCGTGTGCTGCCGAATGTGCTGTGTTTATCTCTATTCACTCTCTCCTCTCTATCTTTCATCTCCCCCATCCCCCTCACTTGCGCAGGGTAGCAAACCGGCAGCCTATAGGCTGGTTAACCTCCCTGTCGTTCTCTTCCTCCTATTTTCCTTCCTTCTATGGTTCATTTTTTCTCTTTCGCTGCACCGAACTGCGAAAAAGGGTTAGGCCAATAGAACTGTCCCACTCCGCTGGATATACAAGGTTATTCGATGGCTTATGGTATACAGACGAAAAGGTTGCAATCGTTATGAATATATGCCTTAAAGGCAATCTCGATCTGTGGACACTCGCTCTGAGCATGGTTGTTGCTCTCATCTGCAATTTTATGCACGTAGAGACAGACAGAGACAAATAATAGGCCGTGAGGTTAAACGGGCGGAGCTCGGTTGGCTATACTGTACCGTGGTAAGGGAACCGAAAGGTGATGAGGGAAACTGAAGTCAGTAGTTTGCAAAAACGCACGCACGCAGAAAAGCGTTCATCGTTCTGGATATTCGACACATAGATATTAGAATTCCAAGCGTTTCTTCAGGATACGGCTGTATTTGACTTTTTAATTAGTGTATTTATACCACTTACTTGAGAACTGCTGAGCGCTAATCACGTACTGTATACACAGGATAACACACACAGCACGGGGTGGTGCTTGTCATGTGCTGTGTGTGCTCTTCTTTAGTAATAATAGTAATTGCTCTTGTTTTCCGTTCCAGAACCACGATATTATTATGGGGGACGCCGTAGTGGAGGCTCTGGAAATTTCGACCGCCTGGTGCTTGTTTTACGCGCAATGACGATACAGTATACATGGCACTCTACCATTTCGCATCCATCAAATTGCAACCACTGCGGCCGGTATCGAACCCGCGACCTTTGCGTTAGCAGTCCACCGCCGTAACCACTATACACCACTGCGGTGAACGTGTGTTGATCACGCACGCAATTTGCGCTCCGCAGTCCACGTTCGTGAACCAACTATCCTCCCGCAACGAATTCTCTTATAACCACCCAGGGCCAACCGATTATTGTGCAAGTTACACAAAGTGCGCTGTACGCACCATGCGGACGAGAACGTTTTCGCTGAAACACACGCTCGACAAACATGTTTTCGCCGAAGCGTTAGACCCAAAGACCAACGCCACCTGCGGTCATGCAATGCCCCGTCAGCGGCGTAGCAGCCGCGCTTTCAGTGACAGCGGTTATTTCGCGATGTGTACTCTTCTCCCGGCTGGCCTCCCGCAAAGCGTTACCGGCACGAGCGCACGTAAACGCCCTTGTGACTGCTTGTTACAAAAGCCGGTTGCGCAACAGTCCCATAACAGGTCAAGCGGGCTGCCCCAAGTCGCGGGGCCGCCGCGGGCACTGTCCGAACGCCCACGAGCTCATGTATGTACGAGAGGACATCGCCGTAAGCGGTACACGTTTCGCCGGCGTCGCGCTGAACGCCACGATGCGATAAGCTCATCCCCAAGTTGACCCTGCGTGCAGACGGACCGAGCCCGTCGACTTAGCTGTTATGTCACTTATAGTTCATTTGTTCTTTTATAATTCATAGTGATGGTGTTGATGCAACATTTGATTTTAGGACCCCTTTTTCTGTATGGTGTACTTCATTACGTGACCTTCATATTAAAACATATGGAATTTACTGAAAATTCTTGATTGCAATAAGAAACGTAACAAGGCTAGTTGATTGTTGCATATAATGGAAGCAAAGAGAGCTGAAAAATAGTAGTGTGTGCTAGAGAGAGAGAGAGAGAGAGAGAGAGAGAGTTGAGGAAGAAAGCTACTGTGCAGAAAAGGAAGGCTGCTAAGGAACGAAAAACCAAAGTACACGAAGGGAGGAAGACAAAGAAGCTTCGTCCAAAAGCCGATTTTGACGCCACAGGTTTCATTGAAGTCACGAGTCGGTTTCTGAGCGTGAGCTATTATCGCACAAACCGTCTTTTTCGCGATGCCACGTGGCACGCATCCTCGACCCTAGCGGCAAGGTCGCGAAATACATTTTGATCTCTGAGGCTTTCGTTCTGGCGATAACGCTGGTTCTCACCCCTGCGAAAATCGCAGCACGAAAGAATGAAAAAAGGTTGGCTTGAGGAATGGCGTTAGCATGGAGTATGCGTTTGAGGTTCAATATATTATAACAAACTGCGGTGGTTGCCGCGCGTCGAACAGTTCATTGAACGTAACGCTGGACGACTGCTTCGGTGTGATCAGATAGTTAAAGAGTTAACGCATCCGTTGCCGCTAGTGCTATGAAACGTAATAGGTCAGAATGGCATCCATAAACCAGTGCGAGTCAAGAAAAAACGCGTGTTAATATTCATATTGCGAGACGCAGTTGTATTAACAAAGACCTGTTACGAGTAGTGTCAAGCGATATCAATTATCATTTGGCTGCGTGATATGACACGTAACGACTCTCTGCAGACATACGCAATGCCAGAGGCAGCTCAAAGACGATTCCTGCTGTACGTCCCAGTAGTAGGTGGCGTCAACAAATGTCGAGCTATCTGATAGTAGTTTTTCGAAGAATGAGATAAGAGAGATGCGAAGGTAACACCCGGAAGATAGCGCAAGGCCTTCGTGGCTCAACTTCACGCCTTTCACTGCGGTATATGTCATAGATAAAGTGCTGATACCGCGCCAGATAGGAGAACTACGACAGCATCCTGGTTTGTTTGAACAGTACCGAGATCTGCACTCAGCGAGATGCACACGTCGCAAAAAGGTCTCCAGCCTGTTTTCCGGTTGTTAATCGCGCGTTCGAGAGAGTCCAGCAATTTCCTGTATATAGAAACGCGGGACACACTTTTTTGTCCTGAGATGCTGAGTAGACTTCAGCGTTGTAATACCCTGCGTTGGAAACTCTACAGGGAGATGAAACCAAAGAATGGATCACTTTTGTCCCGTGATCTGATGAAGCTTCTCCCGCAATGTTTCTCATAATAATAATGACGCTAATATCGGGTGTTTAGATCCAGAAAACCACGATTTGACTACGAGACGCTCAGGAGCACAGTAGAAGGCACAGTGTTATTTTCGACCACCGGGGTTTTTTAACATGCGGATAGGTCCGAGTCTTGCGTGAGAGGTGCGAGCCCTTGGTTTCTGTGCGAGTTTCCGTCTCTTTCAGTTTGAACGTCCGTGTCGTGTATGTGATTGTCGAACCTCCCTGTGCTGAGAATCGACGTAGGTATACAGCCTATAGCATCAATAGGCTAAAGCTTAGCAACGACCCAGCAGCAACATTGAACCAGCCTGAATCACTTATACTTAATTGAGACGTAAAAACAGCGCGAAAATAGAGACAAGGACCGAAGAAGGGACGACACAGGCGCTGAACCACCAACTACAGCCAAACTTTCTCTTCTACTACATTATACCCAGCTAAAGCCTAACAACGACCTATAAGCAACCGGATTACTCTTCTTGATCGTCCGCCCCGCCGCGGTGGTCTAGTGGCTAAGGTACTCGGCTGCTGACCCGCAGGTCGCGGGTTCGATTCCCGGCTGCGGCGGCTGCATTTCCGATGGAGGCGGAAATGTTGTAGGCCCGTGTGCTCAGATTTGGGTGCACGTTAAAGAACCCCAGGTGGTCGAAATTTCCGGAGCCCTCCACTATGGCGTCTCTCATAATCATATAGTGGTTTTGGGACGTTAAACCCCACATATCAATCAATCAATCTTGATCGTCCAGTTTCGCTGTTCAAAGCCGGGTTAGTGAAAGCTTCATGCTTTTCTCTCTTTTTTTGTAATTTCGTTGTCGTCAAAGCGATCGCCCCCGTCGACGAGAATCGAAGCAAGGCTGTTTAAGTTGCCTGCTTTTTTATTATCTGACGTTTCAATGATGTACCATGGACGCTGTACTACGCCGACACGACGGAACACAATTTTCGGAGGATGTCAGTTCTTGCGACCCGGGGAGTACTGATTATACGAGCACGAGGCTATAGATCGTGCTCGCATAATCAGTAGCCTCGTGCTTGCATACAGCAACCATCTTCCCGTAGTAGACCGGACCTCACAAACACTTTGAACTGCTGGTCTGTGTTTGCATTCTATGTGTCTCTACATTGACTATACCCCATCTTTGTTATCAAGTTTTCGTCCTCTTCTCTCATTTTCTACATCCTATTCATTAATGCCGCTCTCCCCACTCCCAAAGCACGTACAAGCACGCATTTTGCAGCCATACAAGTATGTACTTGCTTAACGTCCCTGGCTTCCTTCTGTCTTTCCACAAGGAAAACTCATATTCCTTCACACAAAAATATTTTTCACAGATCTAAATTTCCCGTCATTTCTTAATTCTACATTGTAATTACACATATGCCGTATGTGTAATAGATGCGCAAGAGGCACAATGCGTATTGAAGTACTAGCATGTCGCATATCGTCTCATATTTATTATTTTGTTTTTCTTAGCGCATTGGTTTCAGCTTCCTGCTTCAACACTCCTGCTTCTCTCAAACAGCGTTGAATTCTTCGTAGTAACCAGATGCTTGCATAGATCGAGTTAATTTTTACAATTATTTTAGGCGCCTCTGCAATCTTCCGCAATGCTGCGTCAGTGTCGTTGAATTTGTGGTACTTATAACAATGCACTCCCGCTTCCAGCTGTCCCCTCTCCATTGCAGTCTTCGCGTGAAATAAACCGCGCCGAGATTAGGAGGGTCAGAAAGTGCCGACCTCATCTATCAAGTATACATTGAGCCTTTCAACGAGCTGTCTTATCAGACTCTTCACCTAGTACCCTTCTCTCTTCAATGTCAGCAGCTTTCCGATATGGGGCGCCTCTTGCATCGTGCACAACGCTATAGCATTGCACGCACGCGTGCCAAGAGAGCAAATAAGACATAAAATAAGAGAACCCGGGCTATACTGTTCTTACGCATGACGAGCACGCCACTACGACATGCTTACCAGACGCGGTACGGGAATTGCGTCAGTCTCGTCGATCGCGAAACACCACCGTGCGACATCGAGTCGCCCGTCATTTGCATTCGTGCAAATCTCGTGAGAGATCGCGCCGTAACCCCTTCGATGGCGTTGCCTGATCTCCGCACTCGGTCAACCCCCTTTAGCCCGTCCCTCTTTTTTTCTCTTTATATTGCAACACAAACCACTTCAACCGCGTCGGGGGAGATTATGAGGGGAGTGTCAATGTGAACGCGGCAAAGACAGAATGATAATGATGGTATGTTATTCCACAGGAGCGGCTTGTTTGCTCGCCTCACGCCCTCTTCTATGGGACACCCGTTTTGTTATGCGTGGTCGTGTCGGCTGTGCGTTCATTAAGGCGACGCGACATTGCATCAGAAGGCCTCGCGAGAGATGCCCGGGCATGCGCGCGCGTATTGGGCGGAACGTTGGAAAGCGCAATTAGCCGACTTCGGTTCAGCGCCAGCGAGCGACTGCGCGCCGGCGTGATGTTCACGTGTAACGCCCGAGGTTGCGCCTTTCGAGCGCCACCGTAGCGACAGCAGGTATACTATACGAGCTGCGGATGCATAGCGACTGTTGGTCATGCGACCGTATACGAACAGACTGCGTGCGTTAGCAAAGGCAAGGCGCTGTCAGCACACGTATATACTGTAACGCGCCTTTCCTGCATGCGTTCTTCTCAACTGCATTGCATGCAGTTATGTGCAGTTTAAATGCGCGGTCCAACCGTTGCGAAGCAAGGGCTTGATCTGGCGAAACGGAGCTGCACACCTTTGCCTTAAATTTATGTATCGTTCACTTTGTGATTCACCTAGTTCGCTGTCAAGCATGGTTGGACATGTACGGCTTCGTGTAGGGGACGAACAATATGCGTTCACTTTGCTAAAGAGAATGTACGCACGTTAGCACAACGTGATAACGTTCGGCGTAAATTTCTGCATAGATTTTTCTGCTGTCGGCGCATATCCTGCTTGTTTCTTGTAAGGTAAACGTCAAGAGAAAGCTCTGTTTTGGTTCCTCTACGACAAGAGAATGGAATGGTAGTTCATGGGGTCATGTCGGGGGCATTTAAGTACAGGGACGTATGACGAATCAGTTTTGCGGAAGCGGTCAAGGTAGCGGGAGGTTCGAGGAAGGGAAAAGTTGTCTACCCGCTTATAGAAAGCTCAAGGTTCTACAAGAATTCAGATGAATTTATCGTGAAGAGTGCTCCGCAGTCGACAAAAATGTTTCTTAAACTATAGGACGGTTTATTTCTGATGAACCAGTGCGAATTTCGTTTGATTGATTGATATGTGAGCTTTAACGTCCCAAAACCGCCATAGTGGAAGGTCCCGGAAATATAGACCACCTGGGGTTCTTTGCGATTTCCCTTTGAAGCTTCTGTCTTTGTACAACGTGGTGTTTGACAGTTTTTGTCCCTTTGCATGAGAGTACACTCAAAAGATGCAGCCGGCAACAGCACTGTCTCGTGAAGAATCATCCTCCGCTAGAAACCTTCTCGCGCAGCTTTCTCTTCAACAAACGTGCGGAAATTACTTCTCTGCCGACACGCTTACCCAGCGGATGGCGTTGGTTGGCAGTTTTATAACCTTATAAAAGCTTTTCTTATAGGGCAGGTTAGTGGTATGTAGTCATGGGGTGAAAGCAGAAAACGATGAGGTCAAAAGAATACCTATCCACACGCATTTCGCTAAGTCCCGGGGTTCTTAGAAACACACTGCCTTTATTTGGGAGCAGCGTTGGCAGTGAGTGAAAGTTCCGGTATATATGCAGACAAGTATAGGAGCCGGAGGGAGTTTGAACTTTGGCTTTCCTTCCTACAACACAGTTAACGTCTCCGCTGAGGAGCGCAAGTAGGCTATTGATTGGGAGGGCCATAGTGTGTGTGTGTGCGCGCGCGGGTGTGTCTACGTGCGTGCGTGTGCGTGCACACAGTGATCGCGGCAAACTTCTAAGGCAAAGCTTCGGGGTGCCCTAATTTTTTACTCACATACTTCACTGGACCTCTGCCCATTCTAACGACGTAGATGAAAACATTTGTGCTGCTGCAAGTCATAGACGAGAAAAGAGAGAGTTGCCTGTAGTCGTAGGAAAGCAGTGCTTTCCCGCCACCCTCACCCCAGATCCTCTTTTTTGACATTCATTAGAGAATATGTGGCATTGCAGAGCTCACTAACTCAGCACCTGTACACTTACTCACGCTTCATAGTTCACATTTGGCACTTGTAGTTCGCTGACACACACACACACACACACACACACACACACACACACACACACACACACACACACACACACACAAATTTCCATTGTACCCACTTTCACAATGATGCGATATTTAGAGTACGAGTCACAATGCGTAGCGTGTAGCTCGAGGTTAGTGGGGTGCGATCTATTATCACCCATTATATGCGTGCAAAGCTCGCAAATGGCACTGACTCACCTGCATGCGCCGGTGGAGGGAGGGCGTCGAACTGAAGTTAGGTTGAAGGGAGCGAACATTTATTAGTCCGCGATCCCGCAGATTTCACAAGAAATTGTATAGGGTTAATAAAGAAAATTGTTGCCAAGGAAATTTAAAAAAAATAGAGGGGGGGGGGCGATGGAGGTTGTCATCGCAGCAAACAGCCGACACAGTTGGATGCGATGACAATTGCCGACACGGCAATTTTCCTGCACGAGCCTGCTCTTAACAAAAACCAAAATGAATAAAATTTGAAGTGCTAATCTACCGTCACGAATTATGAAATTCAATAACACACGTAAAATAAGCGATCGTATCTATTCAGGAAGCCTTCGCTGTATTCGGACAACCTCACTCACGTAGCAGTGACCATTAAAAAAAAGATAAGGATTGACGCGCAGCCAATGTTTAAAGTTGCATGCATGATAATGAGGAGAAGACGTAATGATAAATGATTTATGTGTCTCTAAGATTGTGGTCTTAATGGACTCAAGTTTGCAGCTCCAACAGCTCCGCCGGCGATAAGCCGGGTAATCAAAGCACTGAATAAACGCTCAGACTTTCTTTACACATGGCTATGACACTTGGGAATGGCGCCTTTGATGCTTCTTCAAAAATACTTGAAGAAGGAAAAAAAAGGGCAATATTTTTTTTGGTTTCTCGTGGTTTTCGTTCACAAATCAAAATATGATTGTGAAGCACAGTGTCGCGGGAATTTTCGTAAGAATTTTCACCATCCGGGATTTAGTAACGCCTACGTAAAATTAAATAGTCGGGGCGTTAATGGCGCTATCATGGCGGGGAAACGAATCCGCATGCTCGCGCATAATGGCACACCGCTACATTGACTAAGCTACCATAGCAGATAGAAAAAAAGTGTTCGACAGGACAAGAAAGTAAACTGAAAACAAACAACATGAAAGAAAGCACATATAAAACGGTGAAGTCTGTTCTACTGTCTTCGCAATCATTTATGCACATGGTGAGCCTTCCGCGACAGCTTCGCCTCTTGACACAGTCATCGCACAGCGACGTCCGACCGCTTTTGCGGCGCGGCGAAGACCGACTGACGGGATGCCACCGCTGCAGCTGCCTGCGCTTTCGACAGACGCTAGGTGGCGTTAGAAACGCGGCAAGGGCGTCGGTAAAAGTGGAGGAGGAAACCGGAAGTGATCTCACAATAAGCAAAGAAGGAATTGGAGCCACGTGACAGGGCCCTAGTAACAGCAGTGCGCTGACGCGCCTGGCTGCATGCATGACTCGGGCTCCGGGTTTTCGCTTCTTTAGTATTTGTTTCCTTCTCTCTCTCTTCACTTCGTACTTGGGGGGAGAGGCAGGCTCTCGAGGCACCGTGCCGTATTCCTCCTCTCGGCTCGCCGAGCTGTGCATGGAGCCGCGAAACAACAACAGCTGTTCCCGCACGCTCATAGAGCCGGATGGAAAAGAAAGTGCCCGACGATGACAAATAAATAAGGGAATATGGAGACGTGCTAGCAAACTGCGCGTTGCTTCAGAATACGTGCGTGGAGACACATTAGTTTTCGGCCACGTTACTGTTACTGATGCTGCTGCCTGTTGTCATGGGGTGGCGAGCTCGGCGCGTAGTTGCAACGCTTCTCATACTCTCAACTACGGTTCTCGAAAACTCTACCGACATAGGAACCATTCGGATAGCTCTGGTTGAGCACAGTATTTGCCTCCTTCATTTTGGCTGTCAGAGTACTGCAATGTGAAACCAAATCAGTGGCCATAAAATTAATGTTTATAGTTCAGGGACAGAACGTAAACCTTCTGTAAAGCACTGTAATGATGACGAATTACAGCTTGATGCACTTGGATCATTAGGCTGTTCTAAAACAATGAACCATTGCAGTAACCTACCAGGTGAGCGTTCTGCGAAACGATGTCCTAGGACGATAGTTATAGCGCGAGAACAAAACGACGACACAGAGACAAGAAGGACACGAAAGACACGAGTCCTTCTTGTCTCTGTATCGTCGTTTTGTTCTCGCGCTATAACTATCGTCATGCCATACGAACTAGCCCAAGCTGCCACACTTCTAAGATGTCCTAGGGTTATGTAGTAGCGTTGACATAAGACTTCGGTGATTGTGTTCATGTAATAAAAAACAAACTGATCAATGGTTAACTAATGAGTCACCGCCATACCTGACCCCGTTGTAAACGCTCCTCCGTCGTTCTTTTTAACATAGTTGTATTTCCTTTCCCCATTTCTGGGTAGCTGGTCAAAACTTTTATTCAGGATGACCTCAAAACTTTTTCACCACAATAAACTTCTCTTTCTCTTGCTTTATGAAGGGTCTAGAAGCCTCATTTAATATGCACTGGTAAATGTGACGTTACTTCTGGTAACAGTCCCAGCTCGAGGCTTCCATAATGAATTGTAGCTCAAGCGAACACCATCGTGCAAAAGCATGTTTTCAATTGACGGGCTCTGACAGCAAAAGGCGCCTAAATGAGGCACGTACCCATAAAAAAAAAAAGCCACTTCATTCGTGAAGAATATTTAACAGTTACCTTTTAGGGTCACCTCAGTTCCCCGTGTGTCATGAAGTCATGATACCAGTAATTAAGCAAAACACCTAACCACGCGAAATTCAACCATTAACATGGCCAGTTCGCGAGAGGTATTGCTCAGTTGTGGTGCTTGCGGGCTATTCACCACTCATATTAGAAAAAAACAAAAACACGTAAATCATCGCAGCGAATATTTATAAACGACTGTCACTCGCTAACTGAATACCCAACGAACAACGCTGAGCGTGCATTTGGCTAAACGAAAGCGCTCATAAGCTTCCTTGCAGACGCTCGTCTGCATGTCATACATTAACTTGTATGTTGTGTTTTCCGGTTTGATTCCTGCTGGTTGCCATTTGGGAGGTCAACTGCGCGTGCTATTTCATCGCATCCATCTCTCAGCATGGTGCGTGTGGCATGTAGCCGGCAAACATATGCACGATTAATTAGATCAAGACCACTCTCTTTCGCCTCGCAGCTATCCGCCAAACATGAACTACGCAGCAAATAGCACCATGCTATTCGGCGGCGCTGACTGGGCGTCCACATTGGAGGCTGCTTTTTCGTTTAACGTTGCATTGCTCGCACAGTTTGCGACACTTGCGTATTGACGCCTATACTGCTCCGTAGCGTTGGCTAAGTTGCGAAGATAACGTCTGAAGGATACTCGCCTGATAGATAACAGAGGCTGTAGTGGCCCTTCCTCATAATCTGTGCCTTTTTTGCGTAATATATATCCAACCCAATAGAGTGCTTTCGAGATAACGACCCGTTTTTCGTGTGCAAGCTCCGTTGTCTGTAAGTTCAGTTGTATACTCTGATGCATGTGGTCAGCGTCGATAAGTATACATCCCGGACTCGGGTGACCTCCGTACGTTCAATGCCGCGTGCTGTCAAATTCTTCGTTACGTTAGGTTGGTAAACGTAGCGGTCGCATTTCTATGGAGGCGAAAGGGCAGAGGCCCTTGTACAACGAGATGTCAGCGTACGTTAAACAACACCAAATGGTCAAAATTTACAGATCTCTCCACTACGGCGTCTCTCATAATCATAATATCGTCGTTCTGGGACGTAAACCCCCGTATATTATTATCAACCTCAGTTTCGTCAACGTTAGCCGTACTTGATGATACCGACTAGTAATTTATCATAGCGCACGATCATGATTCATTTACCGTTCCCGCGCCCTTTGCGTTGCGCACTCTCATACTGATGCACTGGTTGAAACTACGGATTCCAGGAATGGAGGACATGTGCTTAGCTGTTCAGATCACCTGGTCATGAGAGCCTACAACGCAGCATTGTAAAGTGCTTACTCGTGCCCGAATCACGTTGCTCCGTTTAAATTACAGCATAGCTATTATCGTCGTGGTTTGCGGTGTGTCGTTGCGAGAAAATTATCGTAATCACGAATTGGCGCACACCCACCCAATCGCGCCCTCACGATCGGAAGGCGAGCGCCCCAACCACTCGGACATCCAGGCACGCTGGAAGAGCAGAGCGTAGAGGCTTGTATAGCTTAGTACACCCGGGAGTATGTGTGTGGACCGGAGGTGTCTGGGATATGAGGATGAGGAGGACAAATGTGAGGATCAGGAAGAGGGAGAGGAGAAGAGGAGAACGAGTACAAATAGACACATCGCAAGAGAAAGAGAAAAATAGTGATTAAGAAATTGAAGAAAGCGAGAGAAAGATGGAAAGAGAAATAAAGAGAAAAAGAAAGAGGTAAACACACACATACACAAAGTAGCTAGGGTAGCCGTCTATAGTATAGTATAGTATAGTATAGTATAGTATAGTATAGTATAGTATAGTATAGTATAGTATAGTATAGGGAGGGTTGACAAAGAGACAGCTGAGAATGTATAAGCCAAGCCAAGCCATGACCAGCTATAGGTATCCACCAGCTCTGCTGCGATCCAACCTTGCTCGATTTAGTGTAAAGTGTGCTAATCGTTTTTCTTCTACAACTTAATAATTTCGAGTGCCTGCTTCGCGCTCGGCGTACCATACCATCTTCCGTCATCATGTACATCATCATCATGAAAAACAGCAACAACGAAAAAATGGAGTTAGACAAAAGATGAATATGTCTATTGAAAATTACTGAACGCTGTACTCACAGTTTATTTCCTCGAGTATCTTTCATCTTTTGCTGGTTTTGTTATCTCGTTTTCTTCGCCGTGTACGACGCACTGGTGGAAGAGATAAAACAAAGATAAAATGGTTGGGATATGTTGTGAAGGCGACAATGCCCGTTTCGATATCTTTGATATCACGCAGTAGGGAAGTTGACAAGTAGCGCTGAAACAAGAGGGAGAGATCGAGCAGTATTGCCAACATAAAGCGCTCCGAAGAAACACTCTATATAATAAAGTTCGTTTTATTATCTCTCTTTCTTCGTCTTTTCATTCAGATAGAATTATATATAAAGAAAAAGCTGTAGCTAATGTATCTGAATCTCTAGTCTGGAGCCAGTTGGTATTGAGTCAAGTAAGTACACTTGCTAAAAAAGAGCATGTTAGAAAAAAAGAACAAGAATGATTCGAAATTTAAAAAAAAATCACAAAAGTAACACTTTACGATTATGACACGATTATTACATTGCAATAGTATTTCAAATGTGTCGTACGTTTATACAAGTTTCACGCCATTAATTAACCTTCGTTTTTACATGTGTAGAAGCCACACATTCATGCGTGTGCTCTCATAATACGTCTAACATCAGAAAAAAATATGTTCAGAGCAATACTAAAAACAGAATAGAGAAAGCAAGAAAAAATCATTGTATTTCTGCACCCTTCGCAAATGTAACAAGAGTATAGGCGTACTTTCTTCCGGAATCCATGTAGAGTCAGGCATTTTTAACGCGAATAGAAGAGTTTGAAGTGAAGAATAAAATTAGTTCCATATTGGCCTGCACTATGGAGCCGACCTTGAGCGTGGTCGTAGATTGCCCTCGCGAACCGCATGCTGTAGCAGCATGTCTTGGAGCTGCATACGGCCGAGTTAATAAAGCGTAATGCACCAACAGTAGTCACGAAAACGATAAGGTATGTTGAACGAAATACATCGGTAAAATGTACCGTCTGATTGTATACGTGTTATATAGCGAACCACAGCGAGGGTTTGTTGCGTCAGGTGGGGGGGGGGGGGAGAGTTTTATATACATATATTTGAAACTGTGGTTCCATATGTCCGACTCCCTTCCGTTCACGTAGTGTCCACGTGATCTGCACGTGCGCCGACGGCAGCGCCATCACTCTGCGAGGTGCATTGTTCGCGCTGTGTGACCCAGCGAACTTCGAGGCGGGAGAGCCACTTCTGCAGCTCCGGTAAAAAAAAGGGGATCTGTGCTCGTAAAAGGGAGGAGCAGGACTGACTAAAGAGAGGGCGAAAGAGAGGGAAGGACTTCGAAAAGAAAGGACGAGTGGGCGAGATCGGACCAGAGCCGTGGGTCCGAACACGCCAGCTGTTTGTGTTGGCGCACTTGTTTACGATAGACGCCCGGTCCGTTTCCCTCCCGGCGGGTGCGCTTTTCCTTCTCGCATCGCCGGCTCGGAGACAGCGAGCGTGAGGAAGTGCAGATGTATATAGCAACGATAAACAGATAATAACAATAATAAAAAAAGCGCGCTAAGTGCGCTTGGTCCAGGTAGCCGATCGCCATCATAACATGGCTCGCTTCGAAGAGATCAAAGAAAGAGGGGAGAGGCTTCCGTTCTTTGAAGTGATGGAGAGTGCACCGGCAGTTTGGGGCAGACGGTATATATGGTTATGGAGCCACGGGGTAGGATTTGGGGGATTCACCGCCCGCCCTTTCCGAAAATTTTCACGTTTCGCGTGCGTATATGTACAGTAACATGCAAGCTCACGCACAAACATACACCTGCTCCCTCCCCCCATCCCCCCAAAAAAGGTTTCTGGGTGCACTCCTGATCGAGACCGCTGAGAGGGGAAAACACCATGGAGGAAGCAGTGAAGGGGGGTTCACATCTAACCGTCGGTTCTGAACGAAACGTTGACAAAGAAAGAAGATTGCAAGACAAAAAAAAAGAGAAAATACCTCCGCGGAAAGTTCTTAGTTCTTGTATGTCTGCAGACTACGTTTTTCCTTTCGTCTCTCGTGTTTCTCTGCAACGTGAGCGAAGGTTGCTATGGGCGTTTCCTCAACGCCCACCCTGGTTTCTTCTTTCTGTGTGATCTTTTCCTGTGGAGTTTTCGTCATAGGAGAGAAGCGTTGCGCATGCGTAGGTCACTTCGCAAGGCATCGTTTTTTCAAGTCTAATAGTTCGACAGGAAGCATGTTGCTTTATTGCACGGGTTTTCGGTCCACTGTTGCCATGGGCATTCTCTACCCTTTTCGTTTGAATGCTGTTTCGACGTTTTCGTTTTCGGTAACATGTGCTAGCTGGAGCATAGCCAAGAAATTGTGCAAGCCTATACAGTAAATGCGCCTTAAATACACAAAGAAAAACGCGCAGGGAACTAACTATAGGCCAGCAGATTGCAGTGTATGTGCACTGCGCTGCAATGTCACGTACACTAGTCGCTTGGCAGCTTGAAAAACGAACTCGTCCGCTGTCTCTTTCTGGCGTTTGCAGCCAGGTTGCGAAAATTAGAAACTAGCGGCGTCAAGCGATTACGAATTAGCGGCGAGGCATTACTCTACGGCACATGTTAATCAAGACAGATTGCGTGCGGTGAAGCGCTGCGCGTGAAACCTTGTGATCAGCGCGCTGTGTGTGTGTGTGTGTGTGTGTGTGTGTGTGTGTGTGTGTGTGTGTGTATGTGTGTGTGTGTGTGTAAGAATAACGAAGAAGTGTCACAAAGAGGATCTTTTTCGCAGTGACGCATAAGACGACCAGGGTCACTTCGTTAGCCGTATATATATATATATATATATATATATATATATATATATATATATATATATATATATATATATATATATATATATATATATATATATATATATATATACGTGTGACGTTTCACAAGTGAATGTGGGCAAGGAAGATGAGGAAGACGAAGGGTCAGAATAAACTGGTGCTCTGACTGACGCCATGTCTCATCCGTTACACTAAGTCGACAGGATCTACCGCAGCAACATCATGAGCCCACCAAAGAAGATGATCAGCCTGCCGAAATACACCGGAGCTGAAGACGACGTCCCCGTTGACAAGTGGTTGCACCTCTTCGAAACGAAGGCGAGCAACGTCAGCTGGTCCGAACGAGATCGCATCGACTGCATCAGCGAGTACCTGGAAGGTGAGGCCTTCCGCTGGTACCTCACCGAAATTTTCGACACAGAAGATACGTGGGAAGGCATCAAAACAAGCATAATATCACGATTTTCTGCACCTGTTAGCGACCCTTTCCGCCAATTCATACACTGCAGGCTCAAAAGAGAACAGCGCATCAGGCACTACTACGAAGAGAAGACACACCTTGGTCGCCTAGCAGACTTAAAAGACGTTCACATAGTATCAGGATTGACTGATGGTGTCCCTGAAGAGATCGAAAGGCGCCTTGCTGTATTGACGCTCACCACCCCAGCCAAGTGGCTTGCTGCTGCGCTTCAAGCGGAAGACTCTGTCCACAGAGATGCTTCCCAACACTCGTCAAAACGGCAGCTCATGCGTCGAGAGCCTCATTCTACGCGACCATGGCTCCCTACAGGATTGATGCGCACCCCTCACAGTGAGTGCCGACATTGTGCATCTGCTGGTTTGCCGAATCAGTTTCACTGGCACAATGAGTGCCCTCGTCGTGAAATGGTGTCTGCTCTAACTGACAACCAGGGAAACGAAGAGGGCGGCCCAAAGGCTCATTAATACGTTTTGGTGCACTTGTGAACGGACACATGGTAAACGCAACTCTGGATACAGGAGCGACTATTACCTGTATCAATGAAGTTTGAGAAATGCTCCTGCTACATTCGAAAGAGCTGTGAAATCAGTTATCAGAAAACATAACTTAAAGAATGTCGTTAATTATTTTGATGATATCGTAGTCTTCTCCGACACATTTACTGAGCACCTACAGCACCTCCAAGCTCTCTTGCATGCCCTAAAAATGGAGAATATAAAACTTAAATTGAAGAAATGCCATTTTGCCCAAGATTCTATTGAATATCTGGGTCACAGAGTGTCGCACGGTACAGTGTCGCCTATACGAAGAAACATAGAAGCTGTTTTGCGATTCCCAAGACCGAAATCTCCGAAAGAGCTTCAGCGTTTTTTAGGCACCACCAACGTTTACCGCCAGTTTATACCGCACTTCAGTGACATAGTTTTCCCACTTACGAAGCTGTTGAAGAAGGACACACCATGGGAATGGGATTCCTCATGTGAACAAGCCTTTGAGAACATGAAAAACTGTCTGACCAAAGAACCCATTTTACGAATTTTTTCTTGCGAGAAACCATGCATTCTTTATTGCGACGCATCTAACGTAGGCGTAGGTGCAGTTCTGAAGCAAAGAGATCATGATGGTAAAGAACACCCTGTTGCCTATCACTCGCGTAAGCTACTCGCGCACGAATTAAATTATGCCATTACAGAGCTCGAATGCCTCGCTATAATTGACGCTGTTGACAAGTGGCACTGCTACTTACATGGACGACCATTCACTGTTGTCACCGATCATGCTGCTTTACAATGGCTCAGAAACATAAAAAACCCACATGGCCGGCTCTTTCGATGGTCTTTGAAGCTGTCGATGTATGACGTTAACATTCGACATCAAAAAGGCAGCGAAAACATCGAGGCGGACGCATTTTCGCGAAGCCCTATGGTTCAACTCCTTTCATTACCAGAACTTCAAACTTACCAGGATGACCACCCTCGCTGCAAGTACACAACGGAAAACGGGGTCACTATCGTGACACGTAAGGGAATTCGCAAAGTGTACGTTCCTCTCAAGCTTCGACTGGGCCTTCTGCAGAAAGCGCACTGTCAGTTCGGACACGTCGGAGTAAAGAAAACTCTGGGCTTGTTGTCATCATCCTACTATTGGCCGGAAATCATCACAGACGTTTCATCCTACGTCCGCCACTGTGACATATGTCAGCGTTGCAAGAAGCCGAAAACCAAGAGATTCGGATCTCTCGAGTCACTACCACCTGCAGAACAACCCTTCGATCTTTTAGCAATGGACACTATAGGTGGCTTTTCAGGATATGGCTCGACAAAGAAGTTTATTCACTTGGCGATCGACCACGCTACGCGGTATGTCTGGGCGTTTCCCCACAAGAACGAAACTTGTGACGCATACATTTCGTGCATCACCGCCATCTTTGCAGCAGGAAAACCCAAGAAGTTCCTATCTGATCGTGGACCAGCTTTCACAGCTGGAAAATTCAAGCAGTTTCTAAAACGCAATGGTGTCCACCAATTGTTCACATCCTCCCAACACCCTCAATGTAATGGCATGAACGAACGTACAAGTAAGACTATTGTAACCCGGCTAAAGTGCAAAATGAATGAGCAGCCACAGAAGTCTTGGGTCAAACATCTTTCGGATGTTGTCGATGAATACAACAGAACCCCACATGAAGTAACACGATATCCACCATCGTACCTAATGTATGGAATTCCTTCATACGACACAATTTTAGACGCACCAATGGAGAGTGTGCAAGAAGCAAGGAAAAGTGCAATCAAGAACACGCTTGCCTATCATGAGAAGAACAAGATAATCTACGACAAAAAATTCCTACCACAAGATCTTCAACCTGGTGAATTGGTCCTCTACGAAACACCTTGGCACCCGAACAAAGGAAAGCTCAGTTCAGTCATGGAAGGACCTTACACAATTCTTCGCAGAGTCTCTCCTGTGAACTATGAGATCGACCGATGTGTAGCTCCGTTAAGCAGAACTACTGATATTGTGCACGTCAACAAACTGCGTCGCTGCTATTGTCCCAATAAGTTGACGCTCTCTCGGGGGGAGGGGGAAACGTGTGACGTTTCACAAGTGAATGTGGGCAAGGAAGATGAGGAAGACGAAGGGTCAGAATAAACTGGTGCTCTGACTGACGCCATGTCTCATCCGTTACATATATATATATATATATATATATATATATATATATATATATATATATATATATATATATATATATATATATATATATATATATATATATATATATATATATATATATATATATATATATATATATATATATATATATATATATATATATATAATGGCCAACTGTGTGTCCGTATGCTGGACAATGCAGAGTGTCTGGCTCTAATGAAATATTCTGAGCTCTATAAATCAGGCGAGTTGACTGTGTGGACGTCTGCTCTCCCCAACTTCGTAATAGTCGAAATGCCCGTAACGTCAATTATGCAATTGTGTACGCAATGCAGTCGAGAAAATACCCCGATTACGATTCCGGAATGTATGAAACAGGGTCGTGAAGGGAGGCAACAATTATAGATGAACGCTGCTGTTGACAGCTCCTCCACTCAGCCAGAAGAAGCACGTGGTCTATAAGGATGTAGCCGAGGCGAATTATTGTTTAATTATACATAACTAACTCGTGACTATGCTATGATAGCGGTGGTGCGTGAAGACAAGTTCGATCAAATATGAGCCCCGCCGTGGTGGTCTAGTGGCTAAGGTACTCGGCTGCTGCCCCGCAGGTCGCGGGTTCGAATCCCGGCTGTGGCGGCTGCATTTCCGATGGAGGCGGTAATGTTGTAGGCCCGTGTACTCAGATTTGGGTGCACGTTAAAGAACCCCACGTGGTCGAAATTTCCGGAACCCTCCACTACGGCGTCTCTCATAATCATCAGTGGTTTTGGGACGTTAAACCCCACATATCAATCAATCAATCAATCGACCAAATATGAGCTGTATGTTTTGTATCTCAGCTATTTTCATGAATGCCAACCTGTGCACTGTCCCTTTTGTCGAAATCGCGTCTGACAGGAAGGCCAAAAATCACGAAAAGTACGGACAGATTGCTTGCTCGCATTCGATTGATTTGCAAAAAAAGGGGGGAAAGACAAGAAAAAAAACACATTCGATCGATCGTGCAATGCGAAGTTATTTCATCTACAAAAGCTTGCTTCCAAGATGAAGGTCTACACCGACGAGTAGCGGAATAAGGCGACCGTCCGGAGTTTCCAATTGAAGAGTGGCACGTCAGTGCGAATAGGTATGACAGAAATTCGGCAGCACGGAACGCTGCACCCAGCAATCTCGATTCGACTCTACCCTCCCCCCCCTCCCCCCGGGCAATCTGTAGAGGCCCGCAGGCGTCCGACGCTCATCTCGCTCGTGACTAGCGCGACCGAGGAGGCGTTTTCTCCACGCATCTCAAGTGTCCGCTGCACGCCGCGTCTGCTTGGACAAGGGAGCCGGCCAGCTTGGGTTGCTCAAAGCCAGCCTGTCGTCGTTCAGTGTCAAGGTCGCGGCAGCAATGAACGCGTGCGCCCGAAGAACGCTTTGCGAGACAGGCGCCGAGACTACGTGGCAAGGTATAGGAGAGCCCGGCGCACAAACGAGCGAACGGGAATGGACGTGCCCGCAATGGACGGATGCACGGGTCTGTACCGGGCACGAAGTGTGAGTACGGTGACACGGAGGGGGGGGGGGGGCTCGTCGATTTAGGTGCGTTCCTTTGTGAGATGAACCCACGTATTACTACTTTCTGCAACTACGGGGAATCGAGCAACTTCGGTTAGCGTGCTATGGCTTTCTTATTATGGAGATGGATAGATGGACGAGAAATTTTATTATGTTCCTTTAAGGCGCGTCTTGTCGCACAGTTGGCCGCTATACCACGTCGAGACAGACAGGCTGAGCCTCTCTGCCCTGTCCCACAACTTAACTGTTCATCGAGTTTGCTGCAACGTAGAACCGCATTCGAAAAATTTTAAAAAAATGTTGTTTTCATCTCCCGGTAAGGCAGGACATCGCCAAAGCATATTATCCAAGTTGGCTGAGTCATTGCATAATGCACGTGCATTTGCTGTCTGAATTTCGGGGTGACTCGAACAAAGGAGCAGGGAATTTCGGTACATACCCGTCTACAGAAGTCGTGGTGTTATCACCTGATGTCTACTGAGTTTACAGTGTGGGAGGGTGTATACATTCTCCGAGCGTGGTAAAATTGCTTAGATATTCACCGGTATTTATCAGTACGCCAGAGATAGCTTCCTCTTGGGTCGAGATATGTTCTTGGCTAATAGACAAAAAAAAAAGCTGCCTGTGCGTATCGCGAAACAAAAGTACTGTGGAGCTTCTCTTTAAGAGATATTCTAAGCCTACCGAAATATTTTATTTTGACTTTTTGAATTTTTTGATGTGGTTTGCACATAATTTCTCTATTGAGCGTGCCGCGCGTATTATTCTTCATCGCGCTCTATTCTCCGGTGCTCATTGAGGGACCCCTTTCATTTCTCACAGTGCACTCTGGCGCTCAGCTTAAATTTAACGCAATGTAAAAGGTCGTTCAGAAAAGTTCGTCGAAAGTGAAAGCTGATCCTAAATTTAGTGACGCTATCGTAAAAATAAAACGACGAACTTGAGAAGTGTTCCGCCCTTCTGAAGTCGGATACGACCCATTAGCACTACCTGCCGTGGTGGTGTATTGGTTATGATGCTAAGCAGGTCTCGGGATCGAATCCTGGCAGTGGTCGCCGCATTTTCGGTGGAGGCGAAAAGCCTTGAGGCTCGTGTAGTCATATTTAGGTGTACGTTAAAGAACCCCAGGTGATCGAAAATCCCGAAGCTCTCCACTATGCTGCTCCCAACAATTACGCTAAATAATAATAATAATAATAATAATAATAATAATAATAATAATAATAATAATAATAATATGAATTATTATTATTATTATTATTATTATTATTATTATTATTATTATTATTATTATTATTATTATTATTATTATTATTATTATTATTATTATTATTATTATTATTATTATAACCCATTGACGCTTACGTAGTCGAAGATACTCATTTCAGACTCCTTTATGTTAGTGCACAAAATAGAAGAATGTCCTTTGAAAGCCTTAGCTAATTTCTTTTTTTTTTCTTTTCCGAGCCCCTTACATATGAAACGACAGCCAGCTCGTATAAAAACAAATCAGTGACCGCAACTCGTCATCTGTATAGACAACATATCACTCGAAAAACAAGATTTATGTGCTGATGGTCTACGAAGAAAAAAAAGAATAAGAAAATTTTGGAATATGAAATTTCCGAGCGACTACTAAAAAAGCAAAGAAAAAAAGCTCTCGTTCTCTTCTTACTAATAAAGTATTCGTCGAGATGAAGTAAGCCCCCCCCCCAAAAAAAAAAAATGTGCGTCCTGTTTTCTCCCAATTCCGGCTCGAAAATCAAGATAAAAATTTGACAAAGTTCAATACTGTACCTAGAACTCGTCTCCAGCCACACAAGGACTGCGTACGTCTGGAGTGTTATCTTTCTTCGGCCTTTTCTCGACTCACTCGCGCCCGCACTGAGTTGAGCACGCGTGACGTTATCGCTATTCCGCCCCGGAAAAATACTCCGCTCGCGTCCTGTGAAGACGGCTTCACCCGCAGGCTCTCCTTGGCCCATTATTATTTTTTATACGTTTTATACATATCGCAGCTGTGATTCATAAAGCCTGCTTACAAAAACTGCATAGCACGGCTGAAGCTATATAATCTCGACAGCGTTGGCTTCACGTCGAGATTGATGTGAAGCTTCCATTCAAACCCTATATTCACTGGAACAAACCCAGTACTGACTTCGTAAACACATCGGCACAGTTATTCAGATGTCACTTTTTTTTCCTTTTCAAGCGCGACAGCTCTATAGCGTCAGAATTTCAAGAAAGCGTCATCTTAAACCAAGAGCATGAATGAATATATGTTCAAAGCGACGGAGCGATTCCTTCTACCGAATTTCATTATAACGCTCAGTCTTCAACGCCCAACGAATCTGTTCTCATGAACCCATCGAACTTTTTATCTGTTATTTCAGTAAGTGCTGCCTAGTTGATGCCTTTGCAGAACGAAAGTGATGCTTCGAGAAGCCGCACTAATGCACACACGAGCAAACTAAATAGAGGCTTCTCGTGTGTCCTTGTTCCGTGTGGTTATGTATTCTGATATTCTTGCAATAATAAGCAGGTATACCATCATCCGTCTTGCATGCAAA
Source organism: Rhipicephalus microplus (assembly GCF_043290135.1). NCBI lineage: Eukaryota > Metazoa > Arthropoda > Arachnida > Ixodida > Ixodidae > Rhipicephalus > Rhipicephalus microplus. The sequence continues at coordinate 73,821,050 of NC_134703.1, forward strand.
ATGTTTAATTTCCGTTCCTGTTCTTGGAACATTTACGCGACTGCATGCGCAGGCCTCTGGGCCCTTGCACACAAAAACGACTCCCGCTAAAAAAATAAAAAAAATCGTAAGAAACTACTTCAGCCAATCACGATGCCGGAAAAATAGCCGGCTGAGGAATGGGAGAGCGCACTTACAAAAGTCGACTTTTGCGGATGCAGCCACTGACTTTTTTTATGCACCTTGATTTACTTGCTCGCATAACATGGTTGAATAAATTAACCTTTACTTCGTGGAAGAGCTTCAATGTGCTAAGCCATAGTATCAGTTCTCGTTATTTCGTGGTATGCCTAGAGTCGCGTGCGTCGTCGGTAAATGCACAATTCGGTCACTCTCGTGTATACTAGATGGTCGAACGCTTTGTGCTTCGTCGTAGTGACAAATGAATCGGAGCCAGACACACTAATTTTAAACTCTTCTTTTTGGTGCCCGCGCTGTCAATGTATTATGCGTAGAAGTTTCCCACCACCTCATCTAGAATGGCCCAGCTTCCTCGCGAGGGGGATCGAACATCCAACACTTGCCACGAGACGTCATAAGAACCTCAGCAATCTTCGTTGAAGATCTGGAGATATAGTATTGAACTGTGTTGTGGTGTTTTCTTTTCTTCTAATGTTACGTTTCATTTGCCCTCCCGCAAGAATTATGTGGAGGCGACAAGAAAACGCGAGAACCCCGCCTCTAAAAGTGCTCACCAACAAGATTAATAGAAAAAAAAAGTAGTTTGCATCGTTAAAAAAGCGCAGTGTTTTTGCAACTCATGCAGCTCGGCGACACGGTCAGCGAGCTCTGACAATAATTAACGGGTAAAGCGTGCGCGCACGCCGGCTGGCTGACCGGACTACGCACCATTTTGCTATCAAGTTTTATTTCGTTTTTCGTTATCACTGATTTACACACACACACAAAACAACAAAAACAAAAAACAAGTGTTTTCGGTGCACCAGTCTATATACGATCAGAGCACCTGACCTGCACGTTCACCGGCCTGAAACAAGGAAAAGCGCCAGCTATGCGATGACAATGATATGTGTCCTCCTATCGAAACCCTTTGCACGCATGGGGGGCGGCCTCGTATATCTAGTAAGCGTTAACTTTCAGGTTACCTTGACGTGGCTGTGCTTGCAAATCCCAGGTAACCATGACAACAATGGATCAATTATTAGCCATTTAAAAACTACTGTGTGTTTGCGCGAGCTCCAACCACTCACTCGGGGATAAGAACCTCTGATTAAGATATCTATAGTGGAATTTCAGTAAACGCAAGTCTGTTAAACAAAAACTGCTGAATAAATGGAACAACTGCCTGTGATATGATTGGTTTCACGCTTGAATGTAGCCGCCCAGTTCACCTCTCAGTAAACGCAACTCCTCTTAAATGGAACACATTTTCCCGGTCCCTTCAAGTTCGGTTTATTAAGAGTGTGCTGTTTTTTTTTTTTCACTGTTTTATCCACTCTCATAGTCATCAGTTTATTCGTGCTTCAAATGCATTTTTTTCTTCTATGTATTAGCCAATTTTCACACCATTTATGTATCGGAGACAAACCTTGTTTGAATGGTCTCCATGGCCGTAGACATTAACAGCACCCCGCAATTATCCTCAAGATAGTTCGCCGCGTTGCTGCAGCAGTTACAGCTGCTGCTTGGCTGCTGACCCGAACGTCGCTGGTTCGATCTTTGTCGCGGCGTTCGCATTTCGATCAGGTGCAATGGTTAAGGCCCGGTGCCGTGCGAGTTACAGAACAGCAGACGGTCCAAATTTCCGTAGACCTGCACTATGCCACGTCCCTCATAATCATATAGTGGTTTTGGGATGTTAAATTCTGGATATCGTTCTTGGCCATGACATAAAAAGAAAGAACGCTTCATGCGAGCCCTCGGTCGGAAGCTCTGGCTGCTGTTTTGATTCGTAATAGACGTTCTAACACGTATATTAACACGTATATTATACTATAGCGGAACAAGAAGACATCGCTTGCTCGACAAACTGCAAACATGCACAAACTGTTGTCTCGTGGTGTGCGTTCGCACAGCAGCTGCCGCGAACAGCATCGTGTTTGACATTTTTTTTTATATCAGGTCACATCTAACCAGCTCGTTCGGAGGCAAGTGTGTACCCCTCGTAAATCTAAAAAAGTAAGTACGAAACAATTCAGAAATCACGAGCAATCGTGTACGGGGATCGCGAAAAAAAAAGAAAAAAAGAAACAGGTTTCCTCGCGCGACGCCGCGGTTACTTCGCTCGAGATCTGCAGCCGTTCCGCTATCGCTGCAGCTGTGTCTCGCACACCCGCAGCGTGCTGCACGCGGAGCGATGAATCACAACGCGCGTTCGTGACGTCACACCCATCCGGCCCGGCAGCTTTTGCGAAAGCTTTCTGGGAGGGCTATCCCCGTTTGCAGGCGAGGAACGGGGCACGCGCTAGCTTTCCGCCAGCCCCTTCCCTCCCTCGCTCACCTCCCACATGTCTCTGCCGGCGCGTATTGCACACACAAAAAATAATAAACAAATAAACAAAAAAACGGTGTTTATGTTTTACCGTTTCTTCTTCCTTCTCCTTCTCATCGACCGTTATCCTTGTTGTTCCTCGGGCTCGCACTGAGTGTTCTTAAGCCACGGATGCGCTACGACTGACCCAAACACTTTCTTCGCTCGGCATCGTTGTTGGCCCTCGGCCCGGTCTTTCTCCGGAGAAGAAGGATAAGAAGAAGACCGCGGCACACTCGCAGCGGCTGTCGTCAGCGCCTTTCTCGTTTCGTTTTTTGCCCTAGGTGTGACGGTTCCCGCCGACCTATCAGCTGCAAACTATATCGCAACGACTGGCGCCGGGAAGTCTCCGCGCGGCGCGCTGGCTCTCTTGCTACCACTACTGCCGCCGCAGCGACGGATAGTGCGACAGTTCCTCCGCGCTGAGCTAAGTCGCGGAGTATACACGCCAGAGACCAACCGCTCGATGTGCTCGACTGCTAGCTTGCATTTCACTTCGCTCTTGCACTGTTCGCGTTGATCATATTCACTCGCTAGTGCTGTACGGACATTCCTCTAGTCGTTCTGCGTTGTGCCGTGCTTGGTGTTAGTAGTGACACGAGCAGCAAACGGGACGTCGCTAACGGACTTTCCTTCTCTCACTGAAGACCAACCTCCTTGTCTGACGAGTTCCTCGACTCCAGCTCTATCCGAGGGCTCGACGACCAACAGAAAACCTTGGTCCGGGCTGAAACAAAGTGTGCTGCTTGACAGTGTGTAGAATACTCGAGAACACATACGAGACACCAACCACTCAGCCGGCAGGACTACGTAACTGACGTGACGCGGACATCACCGAAGAATAGTCCCTGTGGCAGGCCTGCGAAGCTCCCTTGCCTTGACAGCGTCGATACCTCGCCGCATATAACATCCGTATACGCTGCTCTGCACAACGCCAGGTTCGCTTGTGGAGTGAACTCGAAAACGAGGTGGTGAAGGCCTGTACCGACGCTGCAGCTACCTACCCATATAGCGCGCTCCCGTTGGCGTTGTTGTTGTCACCACGGCGGTAGACTTCTACATCGGCTATGACGATGACGGTATGTAAAGACGGACGAGCACGTCGCAACGTGCGCCGCTCGGCTGTGTTTACAACTTCTCTTGGCTTCCTGCTTCGTCGTCCTCAGCCCTCTCGAGCCACCTGTGTACGATTATCGCGCGCGTTCAGTATGCATGCAGGCGCAGCTGTTACTCGGCGTAGTCTTTCTCCGCTCGTTGGCAGCGTGCTGGATTTGCAGAATACTCGTGCGATCTTTCGGTAGTACAGTATTATAGACAAATTACTCTTTTGCTATCAACACGCTCGTCAGCTCGCGAGAAGTGCGAATTAATAATATTACTGGGGTTGTATGCGACCAAACTATGATATGATTGTGAGAGACGCCGTGGTGGAGGGCTCCCGAAAATTTCGATTTCCTGAGGCTCTACAACGTGCACCTTAATCTAAGTGCACGGACCTCTAGCATATTAAATGCTTCCGCCACTGTCGGGATTCAGTCCCGCGACCTTTCGGTCAGCAGTTGACCACCGTAACCGCTTGACCACAGAGGTGGGTCGCAAGAAACGAGAAACAAGGTTAACAGCACATAGAGAAGTGTTTGATCGTAAGAATGGTGGAAATATCAGCCGAACGAGCTTCTCTCTGTGCACTTTACAGAGGGTCGAAAAAAAAAGAGTGGAGAAATAATAGAGGTGTACGATGCGTCACTGCAGTCAGTGCATGTAATCAGTTCAATGTATGGCGTGCACTGAACTTAGCATGTACAGTACTTAGGCACACGGGCGAGGTTCATACGTAATGTGCGAATGTAGTCTAAATAGAGGCGTATAGTCTGCTATGGCATTTGATATTAATGATTCTTAATAAGCGCATTGAGCAGATAAAGGAAAGATTTATATTAATAGGCCTGTGACACAGTGTTTATATATGAAAAAAGAAAAGCATTTGCTTCCATTTACCCTACACCAAACACGGTTCTAGGCTTTTTAGCCTAGAACCGTGTTTGGTGTAGGGTAAAGGGTTCTAGGCTTTTTAGCCTAGATTTATCCGATTCGATCCGATCGAGTTCCAGTTAATCTTTACGGATTTACTTTAACAATTCGGCGCATTGTGAGCCGTTCAATATAGCGAAAAAGCACAACGTAGGCTCATGTGTCTTATATTATGTTCTTAGTTTCGCGCACGTACGTCGCATAACATAGTCTTTCTTTTTCTCGAAGAATGTTAGCTGTATCTCAGCTTATTGAGCACCTGCAATTGAATCAATACTAATTATTTAGGGCGAAAGTAAGCGTTAGCGATTTCACGTTATGCGGCGCAAGTAGAGATGACATGCATCCAAGAGTGCAATCACAGGGAATAAGGCAAGATGCACCCATAACCGTACGCATTAGAAGACACGACCATGTGCATTGCACTAATTGTGAACCTCGGCGACCGCACCATTTAACTCATTCGTAGCGATGAAATCGTCATTGCGCAAGCGAGTAATAACACCGAACTCGTGCTGCTTCGTGTGAGAGAGAAAAAAGAAAGATAAGCGCTGTAGATGGTGTATGGAACGTTGGAGGAAAGTCGAGGCGGCGTTGTAACCAACAGCAATCATCTCCGCAGAACTTGCCTCGCTTACGATGCGCGGGCAAGTATACCGCATCGGAAAACGTCAACATTCGGGTGCGATTCGCCCGTCTTCGGAGGTGAAGGGCGGGCAGGTGCGGTTTTCCATTAGTAGAGAGCCCTCGGACGCGCTTCGCTGGAAGGCTCGTGACGACGATTTGCACGTTCGGCAACTTTTCCTTCTCCGGTCTGCGCGGTGGTCGCTATATATACGCCTTTGCCGCGCGCGAAAACCCCGCAACAAATGTGTTGTAAAACGAATACAGTCCGAGGAGTAACCTTCTCGGGCTGAATTGAAAAAAAGAGCGGCATGTTGCCGCTCGCACGTATACCTTGCGCGTCGAAGGTTGCAATTGACCTTGACCGAGAACTCCCCGCCTCTCGGCGATGACGTCACAGGAAAACGAGCGCATTCGTTTCAAACGATGCTGCGGCACGTTTTGTTCGTAGAAGAGTTTCCGAAGAGCACCGCGAGACAGCGCGTCTCCGTGCGTTGTGCAATCACCTGTGTCCGCTCGTTCTGTTTGACTTCGCGCGATGGGCGGATTACCGATCGCGCCTGGCGCTCAGTGCCGTCGAATCACGATGCGCGCCAGGTTGCTCACAGACAGCTGTCAGGGGTGTGATTCGTTCGACAGGAGAGTCAGATCGCGAGCCTGTCCGCGCGAATAACGTGCACACAAGGCGAAGAAACAAGCGGTACATGAAAGAGCCTGCGAGCCTGAGTTTTTGCCTCGGGTCATTACTTTTTTGCGCTGTATGAACCAACCAGCCCAACAGCATGCTATATCAAGCCTGTCCACGGACTGATTGAACTCACATGACCTGTCCTTTGGGCTGGATCCGGTGCGAACCGGATCTCCACGTTTACGTTCGCGGATGGGCTGTGCCTCACGGGACTGAGTGGCACAAACATTTGTATAGTCGGCGCTTCTGCTTTGTACGCGCGATAATTTGGTGTAGAGTTGAGTAACATGACTGCGTTATAAAAGAACGACGATTATGAAGTGTGAGAAACAAAGGAAATGGCGTTGAAAAGTGGACAAGCGCTGTCTTCAAAGTGGTTATTTTGATAGCATAAATGCGTTAATTGTGTGTGTGCGCATACAGCTACAAGAAAAATGGGTCCACTATCAATGAAACAGCAAACGCGAATTAAGGAGGGGTGGAGGGGAATTAAGTCCCAGGGGCCTGCTGCGCATGCTCGCACATTCCAAGAAACTGAGTTGACTATTAGACGTCGTGACTTGGTACGAGGCTGTGGTTAGGTTAGAAGACAAAACAGACGCCAGCGAATATCTCTTTTCAGGGAACAACCATACGCTGTCTAAACAACAAAAAGAAAGGTGAGCAAAGAACTCCGAAGCATTGTCTTTATCTGCAAGCGCGCTCCGCCTAGCAACCGCTAACCAGCTATATACCCCATAGTCAACGCGGTGCAGAATGCGGTCGTCTCCAATAGTGTTGGGTAAGCGACCGAAAGTAAAAAAAGGCTTATTCTCCATCTCCTTTCCGCTCCAGTGGTGGTCGCGAAAGCGCCCCGTGGCGCAGTGCCAGCTTTGCGTGGTTCCCCAGCTCCGAGTTCGCGACCGCTAAAGTTCACAGCGGCTGCTCGCTGATCGATGCCCGCAGCTATTCAGCCATACCCGAGCCGCATCTCCGATTGCTGCTATCTGATTGATCGATTGATTGATTGATATGTGGGGTTTAACGTCCCAAAACCACCACATGATTATGAGAGACGCTGTAGTTGGAGGGCTCCGGAAATTTCGACCACCTGGGGTTCTTTAAAGTGCACCCAATTCTGAGCACACGGGCCTACAACATTTCCGCCTCCATCGGAAATGCAGCCGCTGCAGCCGGGATGATTGCTGTTATCTGCGCCTTGTTGCCTGGCGAAGGGAGATATATTGGAATGCACACCGCGGGTTTAGTAGTGGCGCGTCTTGTGAGCATTCGTACAATGTAGTTGCTGTCGTAACCCAAGGCTGTCAACTCGGTCGAGTTAGCGTTAGCTTATTCTGAGAACAACGCTCCAAGATGGCGCGTAAGAAACGGCAAAGCAAGAGAGGGCTCGCTAGCAGATTTTTTTTGCTTTGGTAAACATAACGTTATTTCGATGAGAACGTTAATCGAATTGCTCTAATATTCAGTGAATATGAAGTTTCCTATGAAATAAAGGGATACTCGCAATATACGATATCTAGCCGTATACCGTGATGCGAGCTATAGGAACAAAAAATAAACAAATGAAAATAAAATAAAAGCATAGCGCGGGCAAAGTTTCAAGTTTACTAAAAAAATGCATATCGGTCGCGATCTCGTTATTAAGGATACCTGTAACTGTGTGCATTCTGTAGTCCTCTCATTCAAAAATTGTCCGTTGCAGACACATGCCTACGTCTTAGTCCTGCTATCGAATGCCGAATTTTGAATAGAATGCACAAACGATCATTTTGCGGTGTTCTTTTGAGCTGATCAACGATCAATTGTCAATTGTCAATGTCGATTGCTTTTTGTGTCAATTGTCGTTTTTTATGTCAATTGCTTTTTATGTCAATTGCTTTTTAGTATAACAATTAGGAGTGTTGAAATTGTCCAAGTTCTTCCTGTGCTCTATGGCACTAAGTGCATGCTCTTCCTGAAGGCCCTTGATCAAAGGACTGTAGTTCCTCCACTTGCGAGGAGGCTCCACCGAGCGTCGCTCGTTGCGGCCGGCCGGCCGGCGCCCGCTCTCTCTCACGAACAGCTGATGGGAGAGGAGGAGCTTTTCCTCTTCTTGCTCTTTCGAGCGGCGAGGCCACGGCCCCCCGGCAGCGTGCTTTAACTGCGCGCTCGCCTTGTTCGACCGGCCCTGGCAACAGCCGCTCGGAGCCCGCACGTTCCTTCGGCCTTGCCTTCGTGATCTCGGCCAGGCCCCAGCCGCGGTCCATAACGCCGCGCACTCTAGAGTGAATAATTCATACTTGAAGGTATGCGACCGCTAGCGCGCAGCTGCTGCGGGAAAAACTAGCACGCTCATTAGTCAGAGCGCCACAAGCTGAAAAAGGTGCGTGTGCAGGCGCTGTATTGAGTGCTGGCAAAGTTCGCCCAGAATCAAACTCCTGCAAGCACTCCTGCCAGCACTCCTGCTAGTACGCCTCGGTGCTTCCACAATGCAGCAGGATGTACATCGGTGCCTGTCTGAAAGCGGGAGAGTGGTGTTGGAGAACAGCCGGTCTGGAACAATTTTTGGAAGTGTCAGTATCTTCATGGATACGTGGGATGTTATGGGGTCGAACACCTTGAAAACAAACCGAAAACGACGCGAACAAAAGAACGTAGATGGAGAACGACACATAGGTGTCGTTCTATCTTATTTTGTCGGTGTGGTTTTCGTGCTCTCTTCGAGATGTTGAAGTATTACCAACTAGCCCAGCCACCGATTCTTCTGCACTTATGGGGATGTTGGGAGGACTGTATAAATCACCGATCACTACCGCTGCGGTCAAGATACATACGCCCGTCCGCCCTTACCGTGTTTGAATGCACACGCTCTCACACACTTTAGGCTTCGTTCTTCTTTGTTCGTTTTCATCTGGCGTTCCTTCGATTCTTACATTGATATCTTGTCTCCAAATGTGGCCCAGCGTGTGCTTGGTTATGTAGCGAGTTCCATCAGGTTTACAAGCGATCGAAACTCGGGTTTCGTCTAGTATGCAGACGGAACGAAGGAATGCAGACGGCACGTTCCACTTTCCCCGTTGTAACCACGTGTAATCACGGCGCCCAATTATTTAGTGCGTAGTTAGGGCCCATTATAGGCTGTGCAGAAAGGGGCAGCGAGGAAGCTGGACTATCTAGCGACATCCGCTTTGCGAAAGCTTCGCAGTACATATGTGTCCTTACGTATATCTTCAAAGAAAAGCTCATCCCCGCCTCTCGCACTCCAGGAATACTTATAACTTCCAGGAACACTTGTTCTGCACGTCATCTTCAACAATAAGGCCTAACTCACTGCGTGTTTCCTTTCCCCATTGTTGCATTCATCGAGATCATTGCGTTTGGGCAAGACAGTCGTTAAGCTTTGCTCGCGTGCAACTTAGAAGCACAGCTACTTCAAAATTGGAATTCAACTCAATCACTGAGTGTGGTTGAATGTAATCCTGGTGTCGTAACGGCGGGTAGCCAACATTAGCCTGTATCGGTCACCATTGGGACAAATATTTGCAATCGCTTAGCCAACTCGAGTCATCGTAAAGCCAACACTCATTATTCAATGCTAACAGGTGCTGCTAGGACACGAGTAAATACCATAGCTGAAGTGAATTGCTTACGTTGCCTTTGGGGTCGCACCATATCTTATTTCATTTTTTTTTTGTAAGAGACCCAAACATTCCCGTATACACTTATACAATGTGAATGAAATAAACGTAAAGAGACAACATCCTCATAAATATTTTTTTATGATCAGCTAGCCTCGTCAGTGAACTAGCGTTAACGGCTGCACTTCCGTGCGCATCGTTGTACGTCGCATGCATCTGCATGCACGGCGTCGCGTGGTTCGTTTCGCACCAATGCGTCGGGAAGGCCCTGGCCTAACCGAGACGAAAGCGGCCGCTCAGCCGTGCAGTGCGGCGCCTTTGTTGCCGCCATCTTTGGATGTCTTCTTTACTTGTCACAATCGGCCCGAGAACAATGTCATCGACCGAGAGGACCTCGGAGGAGCCGCGCTGCGTAGTGACGCAGCGGGTGCGTGCAGTCGACGCTGACTAAGCCAGAAAAGGCCACTTGCTCACCTGCTCGACCTTGTTCGCGTAGTCATAAGGGCTGCGCAATACGCACGAAACGCTGCCTGCCCGTCGCGTGTAGTCTTCTGCGCACGTGTTGCATGATAGATCGTTCAGCTAGCTCTCTCTCTCTCTCACAGACACACAGAGTATACAAACACAGGTTGACCAGTTGACCATATACAGCTTCGGTGTAAAAACCAAATGCTGAAAATTATACTAGAGACACTTTACGTGAATTCGCTTTAATATCGGTTGAAATTAGCTGAAGGGCCTAGTGACGTAAAAACCAAGATATTGTATTGTTTCAAGCCATTTGTAGGGACTTAATTCTTGCCGGTCAGACCCAAAGCTGAGGCTTAATTTCTAGGAGAGGAGGTTGGTGCGTTCTTATAGTACGGAAATGATCATATACTTTCCCATAATCGATATTCATATGAGCTAGTCATTCAGCCGTCCACCCTGTCGCGTGAGTCGGCATGCGCTGTTAATTTTAAGCAACACATATTTTATGCGATAACAGCGGATCAAATCGATGCCTTTCTCTTTATTTACACACCCTTTCATCAGAAAAATAAAGCTTCTTTGAAGACCGGAATGACGATCGGTTACTTTCGAAACTGCGCAGGCATGAAGGATGTAGCTGGTCTCGTATTCACGAAATATTTAACGCGAGAAAGCTTGCAGTAAATTCAGCCGATCCCGATGCCGTTAAGGAACGTTGTCGCGGTCAGCGACAAAGCAATCTTGCCAAGCATGGTCTCAGCGGACGTTGCCCTGATATCCATCCCTGGACTTCGGAAGTTAGAACTTTTTTTATATCAAAATGGTACGCAACTGAACGAAATCTCCGGCACTTCATGATCCTAACGTGAAGTTATAACCAGACAAGTAAAAATTATATAACACAAAAGTGAAAGATTAACCACGCTGGCTTTGGTGTATAGGGCCCGCTATCATGGAAATGATGCATCGCCGACCTCTCCGTTACTTGAGTTCCGCGAAGAAGTCGTTTGGGTAGATTGTGCATTAGTTAGGCTAATGTTACCCGCGGGACATACATCAACCGTGGAAGGAAGGTACGAAGATGATTCACGGGGAAAGTGCCTCTTTTTTAGAAGTGTGGAAGCGGGCCACCCTATCTCCCGACACTCAAGAGGGAAAACGTGTCGTGACCTGACCCAGATGAGGAGGCGTGAAATAAGAAAGAAAAATTGAAATCACTGTTGAGAAGAAGAAGAAGGGCATCTGGGCGCCACGGCCGCTCCTAATGCATGTGGCCGAGATTGATCGGCGCCCCAGTGCCTCCCTCGATCGCGGACCGCTCCTAGCGACACAACTGCAGTGCGGCGCAGACGCCCTCCCAGACGGCCACTTCCGCGTCATCCCCGGCTCGAGCGTGGCCTGTTCGGGAATAACCGTGTAAATCGATTGAATCCGATACGCGCGAGCGCTGAGCTCCACGCAGGTCAAATAATCGATTAGCCCCTTCGGTTGGTTTTACGTGCTCAGTTGATCGGCTACAGCAAGACAGTGTTCCGGTGTAGTATGATTGGATCGAGGGAAGAAGAAAGTGAAAAGAGAAAGATAGCGGTGGATGCAGTGATATGTTCACACGCTCTCCTTTCTTATCTAACCTACTCCGAACTAGCTTAACCCAAATTAGGTAACCCCTGTAACCAAAGGGTTCAATATAGCGCAAAATATGAACCTAACCTGACCTAAATTAGGTAACCCATGTAACCAAAGGGTTCGTTGTAGCGCAAAATATTGACCGTGGAAGACCCCACTGAACAGACCTATTGAACAAAAAAAGAAAGAAAAAAAGTGACCCTATCACAGGGCCAGCCTGGTTATCATTAAAATAAACCAAAGTGGCTTATTTGTTTCGTCGGATGATGCGCAGTGATATCGAAAGCGCTAACGATACCATCACAAAAGTCACGAAACAAACACGTGTCTTAACAGACTTCACCAGTGCTGATAGTTGTACTATCTTCTCTCAGTGGAATGATAATTAGCCATCGTTGTAATAAGGCCACCTCGGGCACGTTTTATAGCATCGAGTTACGACGTTGCGTAGTGAAGATATGGCTTTTTTGTAGATCTTTAGCAAACTGCCTTACATCGCACACTGCATAGAAATTTCACAGGGCCAGCGTTAGCCCTTGATCTTGGCACTGTTTAACGTTTTAAACCTTGCTTGCCAACGTAACCCAATTTAATTTCGGACCATTCACGATTGCATCAGTTCGCAGAAGTTTCACGTATGAGCCTATTTGCATTCGTTCCTGTGGACAAGCAATCGCAAACGTTTCCATTTGGAACGAACTCTGCGTGTCGTGCCGTCTCTCCGTCATTACGTAAAGTCTTGCGTCGTTCCAAGCCTACTTCATTGCCTCGTGCAATGCCAATTCTATTTTTCTCCACCGCTTAAGCGATAATTCGTGGTCATTATGTCTCTCGCTCTTTCCTTTTCGTTCCTTTTTCTGACCTTTGGTGATTGAACATCACTGCGAGTCCTTGACCGTTGTTCACTTTACCGACCTTGGCAACGCGCTGGTCCTTCGCAGCGTAGCGCGCGTGCGCGATATTGCGCAAGCAGCTCGCATCAATGAAGTAAAAGACCGGGCCTTTGTGCTCGTCTCTTTTTGTTTCTCTTTCCTTCGAAAAGTTTGTGCGCGGCCCTCTTCACCTTTCTCCGTTTCTTTTCCTTCGGCCTTTTCGTTGGTTCGCGATTCGCCCGCGTGTCTCGCTTCGCGCAGCACCATCAGCTTACGTCACGCCGAGTCTCGTCCCATGCGCCTCACTGCGTTTTCATTGGCGTTTCTGCGCTCCTCCTCATCCTCTTCGCACTGCCATTGCGTGCGATCAAAAGGATCGAGATTACCAGGGCGGAAGCCGCAGGCTCTGCAGCCCGTCACTTTGCGTGACAGGCAGGCGAGCGAAGATCGAAGTGGGGGGGCTTATAACGCTGTCAGGATGGGTGTGAGGAAGCCCACGTCGTTGAAATCTTGCGAAATGCCTCCTCACCAGGCGGGCTTACAGGCACCTCGTGAAATCCGCGAGAGAAGAATATGACGCATTGCAGCTGCATTAGACGGAGAGACGTACGTTATCACACCCCGCGCCTGTCTTAACCCCTTTCACCACTAGCCAGTAGCATTGTTATGCCTGTAACGCGCTCTTCTCGGAATACATTAGCATGATTGATTGATATATGGGGTTTAACGTCCCAAAACCACCATATGATTATGAGAGACGCCGTAGTGGAGGGCTCCGGAAATTTCGACCACCTGGGATTCTTTAACGTGCACCCAAATCTGAGCACACGGGCCTACAACATTTCCGCCTCCATCGGAAATGCAGCCGCCGCAGCCGGGATTCGAACCCGCGACCTGCGGGGAATACATTAGCATGCAAAATCTCCTTCAGTTTAAGGAGAATCCCCTGTCGTTAGGCGAGACCCTAGTGTCGTGAAGGAAGATGGAAGGAATGAAATAACTGCCGATAATGGCTGTCCAAAAAGCGTGCTCGTCTAAGAAGAAGCGGGTATTCCTACTCTTCTGTGTGCACCGAGCATGATAAACTTAAGCGCTAAATTTTGAGACATTTAGTTCGAAGTGCCCGGCACAGTACACATCAGACTGACGCCACGACCTTCCCGTCGAGGCTACGCAAGGCTCTGCGTAGCTCCGCCCTCGATGAACAAAGATGAGCGACTCCGCATGCCCGTGAGGCGGCGTCGAGGCAAGCCCTTGACATCACCTCAAGGAAAGCCTATAGGCTCGGCCACCCAAACTTCCTGGTTTTCGAAAATAATGTTCCTGCGTCCTCCTCATGCTCTTGTAGGCTCAGCAGGCACAGATGGTTTTGTTCTCATCTCCTGTATATGTCACAATAAATGAGTGAACTTGATGGGTTCTACCAAGTGCGCGCGTGATTATGTCCATCTGCAGTTCTGACTTCGAAGAAAAACCTTCGGTATAAAGCTTCGATGTGGGTATCTAAACGTTGCGCCGTCAAATATTCTACCATGAACATCCACCAACTTGCACAACTCGCGATTCTGCTCTGACATAAAACACAGGCAATTGCTAAACACAACAGGCGGAAGCGCGTCAAAGAAACTCAAAACTGGAACATGTATAGGCGCCTTGAACTGAACGCCGCGCGTGTATGCACATTCGTGTCTCTCAGTCTTCTCGAACTCGTGCCAACATCACCTTCCTTTCGCTTCTTTTTTTTTTTCGTATCTTGCATCCCCCCCCCCCCCCACTTTTTTTTCAGTATGATAGAAACCGTGATCAAATGTTTACGTGTTAGAGCGATCTCCACGAACTCGGCGAACCCTACTTGACCTTGGCCCGCGCAGTTGGTACACGACAAACTGGTCGCATCTTCCGAGCGCGTCCTCTGCCATGGCGAAGTGTGCGATTTCTGCGAATACATAGGCGAGCCGACCCCGCAGTCGGGGAAGAAGTGAGTTACCAGCGCTTGCTTACATATAAAACAGGCGAGTTCGCTTGATTCTGCGAAGGCTATTTTCTGAAGCACTGCGCCCGTCCCGTTTTCCTATTTGCGCTGCCCCTGGCACATTGACAGTTTGCGCGGCAGCGAATCCATCCTCCCGCCCAACACCCTTGCGTGCTCGCCCGACGCATAAGTGGCCGGGGAGTTTGGCGAATACGCCTTCGCAAGAGATTACATGGAAAAATGCTGGTGGGAGTTTTTGCATGTATATTAACCTTCACACACACACACACACACACACACACACACACACACACACACACACACACACACACACACACACACACACACACACACACACACACACATATATATATATATATATATATATATATATATATATATATATATATATATATATATATATATATATATATATATATATATATATATATATATATATATATATATATATATATATATATATATATATATGCGCCCAGGTCACAAAATGGCCGTGAATATTTGGCGCATTTTGCTTCCCAATCGAAGTTCCTGGAACTTGCCGTAGCCAAGCCCTATACCGCAGCGACTTCGTTTTTAACGCAGCGTTAACTTTATTCCAGCGTATGTTAGTGCATTACTTTATTGTTTTGTTCACATTCCTGTGTCTGTGTATAGCTGTTCCTTTTGTTTGTCAAATTATTCTACTCATTTTAACATTGCATTGTATCGTCTTCCTTAGGCAATGCGTCTGGAAGGGGAGGGGGGCTGAGAGGTACATCTTAATTAATTAACTTATGCTCTCGCTACAGAATGTTTGTTCTTTTTCTTTTATTGACGTCAAAAATAAGTAAGCACCTACCGCTACTGACAGGAAGTTTTTGTTTATATTAAAGAAATGAAGGAGACAGCGTAGCAACACCAAGGAAGTGAAGTACGCAAGCGGGCTTCAGAAATAATTATCGAAAAACATGATGTCACGACAGTGAAACACAGTTTAATCGTCGCATTAAACGCATACATCAATGATGCATAAAATGTGTTCCGTGCTCCGCTTCTATGCCATTTGGTGTGAGTAGATCGAACTGTTAGATGTTATTTATGCATGGATCTTATTGCCGGGCGTAGATATTCGTACACCTGTAAGTCGTGTTCGTCCATATTAACCGTCTTGCGCGGCCTAGCAACAAAGAGAGCGAAGCAGGAAAACAAACGAAAGCTATAAAACAGGGTCTGTCCACTTACGATCAAGCTACAGCCATTCACGGGTGGATTTAGCTCGGCGCAGGCACGTTTTTCCGCCCCTCGTGTCCTTTGCCGCTTAACGACAGCGCTTCTTATAGATAGGGCCGCCGTGAACATTACGTCTATACATCTACGCTGAGTTGATGGTGGTCAGGTGCCGTCTGTGTGACGGGCTGTCACAATAAATGCTCCACTGAATTTTGCTGTGTCTTTTAAGCGCTTCATTGTAAAGGCTAGATCATTTAGTCCATTTCGTGTTCCACTTTTTTTAATGAAATTATAAACAGACCATTAACAGATGGTGAAAATCAAAATATTATATGGCACGGTAAAGAAACGCTGTCTGCACATCATCGACACCGTTTGGCCATTGCATGTTCTACGCGTGAAACTGTGTGAGTAACAACAATATAATATTCCATTAACGGACTATATTTCTCATAGCTGTGTAACATACTGTACCATCTCTACAAGTGAGATCGTTCCCGCCATTCGTGTAGATCGACGAAGCTTCCCAAATGATCGGCGCGAGATGATAATGACGCAAGAAGGGTCTCGGCTGACCGATCAATGCCTTAATTGTCTCGCATGATGACGTCACCCTAAGTTGTTTACGCTTCCGCTTTTGAATGACAAATGAGTGCGTATAGTCGTATAGTGAAACGAGCCAAACTTTGGGCAAAAGTTGTGAGAACAAAAATAAAAGTTAGCTTAGCGAAAGAATACGCGCACTTTAATTTTAATGCGAGAGATGACGAAGTAATGACGTCGCGACTTAACGATGTTAAAGCTTTTTATTTTATTATTAATATGCGGTTATTCGAGTAATTTAGAAAGTATGGCTTACAGCTTACCCTCGCAGTTGAGACCCTCTGGTGGTACCCTCAAACTGCGCTGGCTTTTGTCTATAGACGCAACGCCAATTTGTAATTGAAACAATCAATGGTGACAGTCTGTAGACAAGTCAACAAATATATCTCCCCCTCTCCTTTTTTTCTTTATTTTTTTCTTCGGGAAATTATTCCAACCCTATTGAGCGAGCTTCCTGAAGCTCCTCATGTGAAAGCCCTGCGCAGGAGGGCGAATGAAACTGATCTAGGTATAAGCTGTCGTGGTCCGGTGTGCGTGCTCTGTCGATCCTCCTGGTCGAGCCTGAGTTGGCACCTGCGTTGAGCGAGATAACCTCTCTTTCCGTTGGTTCGACGCGCCTATGGAGGCGCTGAAGCCAAAGATGAGAAAAAAATGAACACATTCACAGAAAAGACAGCAAACAGAGCATGAAACGAGTACGAATATCAGGGTGTAAGGAACAAGCTTTACGTGACCCATTATTTGCCTGAGATAAGGACCCGTGTTACATTTCTACAAAGAAAAAGAGAGAAAGATAAAGACAGTTTGGTAGTTTGGGAAGCGCCTTTTGACGCTCTTTTCAGTTTTACCTAAACAGCAGCCAGTCGTTAATGTTAAGCATTCAGTCGTTGTTAAATAGCCAGCTGTTATTTCATACGAATGGGGACAAAAAAAAACTTGCAAGAATAGTGCTGACAGCATCGCTAGGCATAGGGAGATATGAAGCTCAGACCAAAGGAGGTGTTAAGAAAGAAAACAATACTACAGTAGGAAAGCCTTACGATTACCTTAAACCTAAAATTCACGTATTTACAGCGAATAGAAATGATCGCAAGCTGTCTCGTAAGTGCGCCAGTATGGGAGGACGCGTCCGTTGTGCACGCTGTTATATATGAGTACTGACTAACTAAACGAATGGACGGATATGAAAAGTTTCGCGGTGAAGTCAATGTATGCGTGATCTTTTGAAGGTCAAATAGAATAGATGAACAGACGCTGCTGATATTTCGAGATCCCTATGAGCGCGATACACTACAGTTTGTAATGATAACGATACTCGAAAGAAAATATTTACCGAAGTATTCTCGCGTACTACAACAGGGTGTAAGAACGCTCCACTCTGAATGAGCTACGATGCTATCACAATATCACACAATACAGTAACTCAATACAAAGTAATTATAATACAGAAGGAGGTTACACAGTAGGAACTGTCAGGGGGACTTCCAGTTAGTTCACGCTTATAAAATATAGAACGATATATCGTCAGCTAAGGTACACACAGTGAGCCAATAAAGCAGTGAACGCAGTAAAAGTAGCAATTATTCAATCATTGTTCAAGCTTTCTTTCGGTGCTAGATTCTTGAAGACAACGCCTTTTTTTTCACCAGACGAAGGCGGTTAGACGTGATGGAGGGTCAGTTGCGATAGAGGGCGTGACCGTAGCGCTCGACGTAAACACTCTGCGTGACGCTGCCGCCGGCGCTGGCAGCGGTAGACAACGACATCTTGGAACGGGAGAGAGCTGCCCTGGCACCGCCAAGACGCGCTAGACTGCTTGGCGCGGTCGCGACACGTCCTCTCCACTTCTTGGCAGTGGCGCCGGGCTTGCCCCCGGTACAACCGTTCTCGGCGGGAAAGCGGCAGACAACGACACGGCTGTGGAACGTAAAGCGACCGCTTCAGGCGGCACGTGCCCTCGCGGTGTTTTTTTCTTGGCGGCGGCAGTTACCTTCGTGTTTTTTGGAAACAGGCTTAATTATATACCCGCTTGCACCTTTGTTTCGTACTTGGCTTCGCCCCACGTTGTGGGCACGGCTCGAACAGTGCGTCAGCGCAATAGTTTACACTCCGTTGGCGTAGCAGTAAGATGAGCATGTAAAATTCATAGTATGCCGCTAAATGTACATTTCACTTATACACCTTGGCCTGTGTTCGCACAAACATACGTGCGGATGGCACCTAGGATGAATATTTATCCAATGCTGACTTTTGACGGACTGTTAGCGAAGGCGACCAAGCAATGGCTAGGTGCATTTACGAATAAAAAAGCGTTGTGAAATAGGCCACACAGACTTCAGTGTAAAAAGGGCGTACATAATATAAGGAGGTTTTGATTGTTCGCACATTATGAGTTGGCGCAGTGAATTCACCGAAAGTTAGGTGCGCTTTCTCCGGAATACAGGACATTGCATTGAAGCCGCGAGCCGATGTGACATGGTGCTCGTAATTAGTGTTCGTAATTTTCAACCTTAAGTTCAGTTTACGTGTCTTCGTAATGACCACCTTGAAGAAGGGGTACAGTGTCTCCTTACAAAGTATTCGAAGATGTACCACTCTCAATAGATTAGAAGCCAAACATTTGTCGATGCTAAGCAGCTTGCTCAAGTCTCCACAAGTATAGCGTTCTGTACGGGGCAACCGATTTCACGGCAACCCTGCATTCGTTCAGAAGCTGGCGTTCTCCAGAAGACGAAATTCTAGGCTATCTTTGAACTGGGAGTGCTATCACTGAAGACGACTGGGCAAGGGCCTGGAGCTCAAACAAAGTCTGTGAAGCCAGGCTATGAAGAATTGTTTCCGCATGCAAGCACAGTGGAATGGTTATCGTTGGGCGATGACACCAGCGCGACGATATGCGGAAGCGGGTGCTTGAGAAACTTTATGTTTCTCTTTTTTTCCCCTATGTCATTACGCAAGTTTAACGTAGCCCGTATACCTCTGGAATAAATGTACTTCACTGAGACGGTTCGTCCTCTCCGGGTCGCTCCTAGCGATGGCCCCAGAGGACGTTATCTGACTTTCAAAAGGTCGTGGTTTGCATTGCGCAACGGACCACGGGATGCACGCAGGACCAGCGCCGACCGACGCTATTTGTCCCGGGAAGAGCCCGGTGGGCACTGTTACCAACAGTGCTCGCCACAACCAAACTAGGCTCAATTTGGTCAACCAGGCTTACCGCGCCATCGGCTTATGGTGATGTCACAAGCGAAAAACCCTGGACTCTTTGCTTCATGACATTTTTCTGTGTTCTAGAGCGTAAAGCTTAGCTAGCTTTTGCGAATTCGTCGCAGATAATGAAAGATGCAGGTCTTTCTTTTCTTCGGTTGGAGATAGCCTCGTGCTGCACTGAGAGAGCAAGAGGGATCTGCCTGGCATTCACAGCCAGGCGCGATCGACTACCACCGGGAGCTTTCCACGCGTACTCGTTATCAGCGCGTCCATGCAAATGGGTCGAAGTAAAAAAAAAAAATCAGCCACCGACCATTTAAAGCAATGGTCGACAATAAAAGCAAGAAAAGCCGGCACCGCTGCACGTACTCAGATAGGGCAACGGCGCGCCTGTGGCGCGCATGGCGTGCCGTGTCTCAGGGCTGTCAATTCGGCACCGCACCCCGCGTGGCTCACGCCCCGAAAGCACGCGCGTTCGCATCAGGACGCACCAGCAGCAACGCCCTCCTTAACGACATACCGGTGTCACGGCATGATGTCCTGACGTCTCTCTCGCGAACCTTTGAGCTACGGCGCACCTATAGTGCATGCTTGCGCGATAAAACGGACCACCTTAACTTTTCGGGGCGCGATGCTTGTGGAACTTTGCTATTCATGCGGTTACTAACGTGCGTTTGAAGAAGAAATTCAGTGGTGCCCCGTCCTCAGACTTCTGCGACCCTGTCCATCTTTCCTATCTCCTCCTTTACCTCCGTCGCTTTTCGGTCGTTCGATGTCCCTGCACCTCGCTCGCTTTTTCATCTCGCTATCTCTTTACCTTTCAATCCTATCCTTTTAATCCCTCCTTTACCCCCCAACCCTCGTGAGCTACTGTTGAGGTGTCCTCCCCTGAGAGACAGTTACGGAGCGCACTTTTCTCTTCTCTTCATTTAAAACCAATCAGTTTAAAAGCAATCAAAAGAAATTTACCACTGACCGACTTTGGCCAGTTTTTGAACGCTACACCTCCAAAAAATGCTTTCTTAACATGCCCGTCAGTCCCACATAAAGACGGGAGCCGACAGATGGAAACAACGTAGTGGGATATAATCAGGGTGAACAGTGTAAGTGCCTTTAGTACCCCTTTCAAATTAACACGCCGCCAAGGATGACATGGCACTTCTTGAGAAAGATAGGTCCTCCTATCGAAACGTCGGCCAGCCTGTCTGAGAAACTTCCACTGTTCACCCCGATTGTCGTCTGTTCCATGAAACGCCTGTGCACGAATGATAGCGCCCTGTCGGGAACCCGGAACACTATTTCAACTGGTCAGAAAGCGCTGTCGATCGGTAGTCGGAGCACTTGCGAACATGTGAGCCTAAATAATATTGCACTGCACGCGGCAGGGAAATAATGATACCTGTCGAAGAAAGCTCTCTTTTATCTGGGAAAATTACGTCATCGGCGAGCCCGACTACGTCTAAAAAAGAAAATACGCGACCATTAACTTATTTGATGGTGACGAAAACAGTCTCAAGGTGATTACGGGCGTTGACGCATGCAGCTTCTTGCCTCCTTCTCAAAGACTCGGCGCCGTGTATATCGTGTCCCTTGATTACAAGTTAATCTTCAAAACAGAAAAAAGGAAATAGAGATTAAAATATTCAAGTGAGAGAGCTGTTAAAATTATAAAGAGCAGGCCGGTCTCGCATTGTTTGATCGTACTAAATATCTTACCTATGTGCGCATTTATTTTCTTGTTTTCGGTGATGACCGTTTTGCACATGGTCATCAACTTGTCGCTTGGGGCGAGGGGTGCCTATCGTACCCCAAGGTTCTCGGATGTTGCCAAGGCTTCTTTAACGGTACAGCCTCGTCTAATCAATTATTGCGCGCAATGGCAGTGCTACTGCCCTCCGTTATTGACCGTAATCCAGCAAAGGTGTCTACTTCTCTCTCTCTCTCTCTCTTTCTTATGTACGTAAATAATTAATTACGCGAACGTGCGCGTACGTCAACAGATTTGCGTTCGAGAGTAATCAAATCATCGCCAACTCTGCACGAAGGCGAGAATTTTCCGGGGTGACGTGCAAGTGAAAATACATAGCGTCCATAATACCCTACTAACAGCTTTGTGTAGTAAAATATTTACCTGCTCGAGAAGCTCACTGGACGCCAGAAGAAAGTTGCACGTTGTCTCAATCGGCAGTCACGTGATTCGTCGCAACTCGTAATCGCCATACTCGGCGCTCCTGCTTGTCATATTTACCCCTTTGTAGGATCGATTCCCCTGAAGCGCCATTACGTGCGCGGAACAGCTATAGATGCGATAGCTGTTGCTCGCGGCGTGTGCAAGGCGGTCGAATGCCGCCTGTCTGGCTTCAAAAAAGCACGACCCGACCTGCAACTTAGGACGTGCGTATTCTTATCGACACTGCACAGCCGCGAACATGTATACAGCCCCGCCACTGCTGGGGCGTATAATTATCCTCCTCCGCAAATTATTTCTTTCTTTCCCTTCGGAGAAAAGCACGTTCCTGTTGCTCCAGACTTGCGCAACACTTTGTCGTTGGAGGACGCTGAAGAGCAAACGCTGTGTCGACACAGTTGCGAAGCGGTTGGTGCGCTGCTTACCGGCGACTTGGCCTGGGGTATACGCTTCAAGGGTCGTTTCGATTTTTTTTTTCTTTATTACCTTCTTGACTACAGGTCAAGCTAATATGACAATCACTATTACACGTGTTTCATGCGTGTCAACGCGTCAAACAAAGATATTACATCTTCATTACAGTCGGTAGTCTTATACACATCTCGCACTTTTATAACAGCTTCCACAAAACACTCATTAACGGATAGAACTCTCACATCACAGTGTCTGTACGATAGCATACTACGCCAAACCGAATGAAGACCAAGTACAAATATAACATCCAAATTTTGCACAGAACTATCACAAGGCAAAAAACGAATTCCATATGAAGTAAGAGGTAAATCTTTTTTTAAAGTTCTCTGTAAAATGTCCCAAAAGAAAATAGCGTTCTTACAATCAATAAACACATGTTCAATGGTCTCAGGTTTGTTACACAGGAGACAGCTGCTTCCCCATGGTACATACATCCCTCTCTCTTCAAGCCACGTTTTTACTGGCAAGGTTCCCGTATGAAGTTTAAAAAAGAAGGTTTTCACATTGGGTGGTATACACATGTTTTTCACTCGCTTTAGTACGTCATGACCATATGATTTTTCATACCTTGAACGGTACAGGGGCACAGGAAAAACATTCTGTATTAGGTCTTTCATAAGGCGCTTTTTTTTCACATTAGTTAGGTAATCCATCTCAGTCGGTAGAGCATGAGACTCTTAGGTAATCCATCGAAAACCTCGCCCTTAAGAAACGATATGAGAACACAACTTCGCGCAAGAACGGTGACAAGGTGTGTCGTTCTCGCCTGTCTGAAGATACAAAGAAGTCAGACATGTGGTGTAACAGCGTTGTTTGAAATAAAGAACGTAAAAATCAGTCTCTCTGGTCTCTAATGAGCAGGAAACGTGATATTACTTGGTTAAGAAACAGATGACACAGAGACAGCCCTCCTTGCTTAACTCGACGAAACAAGTTCGTTCTAGATGTTCTCTCCCACGTAGAGCTCCAGATGAACGTGGCGAATATCCTGTGGACTTTGTGAATGGTTTTACGCTTACAACTAAGTACTTGCAAAAGGTACATAATTTTAGCAGCCAGAAATACGTTGCATACAGCTGACCGAGAGAAAATTGATAAGCCACGACCGCCCCATCCTTCGGCGGTCGCGCGCAGTTCTTCAGCCTTTTCAAGCCAAAATGCTTCACTGTCTTGATACCTATCTAATGGTACCCCAAGGTAACGACTAGGCGTCGTGAGCCACTGAATATTTCCAAAAGAACTGGGCGTAAGGTCCCAATTACCATGCCATAAACCAATGCTTTTTTCTTTGTTCATTAAACTTCCACTCGTGTCACAAAACCTTTGAGTGATTTTAATAACGAAGTGACACTCTCTCTATCAACTGCAAAAAAGGCAATATCGTCGGCGTATGCCAAAACACGCACTTCACATGACTGCAACCTGAAACCATTAATCCCTGCATGGTGAATTACTTTCTGACACAATGGTTCCAAAAATAGAGCGAAGAGCAAAGGACTTAAAGGACACCCCTGGCGCACGGAGGAAAGTACTTGTATGCGCTGTGAGAGTTCTCTATTTACAATTAAATTTGTGGTTGAATTTTTATATGCCAATTTAATACCTTTACATATGATCGCACCAAGACCAACGTACTCAGCTAGCATGAAGAGTATATTGTGTGGAACCATGTCGAAAGCCTTGGCTAGATCAATTTGCAACATAGCTACTTTTAGAAGCGCAGCGTCACAATACTCCAAAATGCTCCTGGCAACATGAATATTCGTGAATATGCTCCTACGCTTGATGCCGCAAGTCTGATGTGACCCGACCAACTTGTATATAACTCCTTGCAACCTCCTAGCCAGAACTTTCATAAACACCTTATAATCTACGTTTGTTAGCGTGATTGGCCTGTATCCTGTCACTTTGCGTAAAACATGTTGCTCTTTCCCTTTAGGAATCAGCACGGTGTGCGCTCGATTAAACGATGGAGGCAAAGCTCCGCGATCTAAAGACTCTGAAAAAACCTCATGCAATGCGGCGGCCATATCCTCCTTGAACGCCTTGTAAAAGGCGGCATTAATGCCATCTGGACCAGGTGATTTGCCCATGCCGAGATCATCGATAGCCTTCTCAATTTCCCCTATACTAATAGACATTTCCAATAAATTTGTGTCCTCAGCATTAAGTGTCGGCATTTCTATCAAGAACTCATCTACAAAACCCGGCTCCTTTGGTTCGCGATAAGCAAACAAGTCCTGATAATAGTTTTCAAAAGCTTTCATAATATCTTTATGTTCTTTCAATATTTTACCATTCCATTCTATCTCTAGTATGTCGTGAGCTCGAGCATATGCCTTTTCATCTGACAAGGCTCGCTTTGTCGGGGCTTCACCTACGAGGTATCTCTCAGCTCTTGCTCGTATAATTGCGCCTTTATATTTATCTTCTTCAAGACATTCAATTTTGTTTTTGACAACCTGCAGTTGATGTGTGAATAAGCCCGGGTTTTCTGCTTCAATATTCACCAAATCATTTAGCTCCGCCCGTAGCTCACGTTCCTGTTTTCGAGCTTGGTACTGCATGTAGCAACCACACTCTATTGCATTCATTTTTATCTTTTGCTTAAATAATTCCCATCTTTCCGTGGCACTCCTTTCTGCATTTTTGAAAAAATTCTCGATTTCCTTCTTTGTCTTATCTACAAACCCTTCGTGCGTAATTATCTTAGTATTCAGTTTCCATGTTTCCGATACAACCTTCTTTTTGCACTTTCTACCTATCTCAAACAAAACTAAGCAATGATCACTGAAGGAAACAGCATAAACGTCATAGTTCTGACATAAAGGTACTATCTCAGAACAAACATATGCTCGATCTAGTCGTGCGTGACTCGAACCTTGAAAATGTGTGAAGTGTTGGCGACTGCCACCCATCGCAAACAGAGCTACGTCATGTAAAAAGTACTTATTAAGGCTGTCTCTAAGCAACCCAACACTTTCATCACCTAATTTAGCAGTATACGTTGTTGTGACCGGCGCCCGAGCTGACGAGGGAGCGGCGCTCCTTTAATCTTCAAACAAGTAACCGAACGACCGGCTGCCTACTGTTAGGACCGGCGCCAGGTCTGACAATGGATCGGCGTTCCTTTTGATGTTCCTTTTGAGTCGCCAAACGGGTGGGCGGCCGGTGCCCGCCATGTATTGTTCCCACCTGGCCGGAGGGTGCGGCGTCCTGCCGCCGCGGCGCCGTGAGCAGTTCGGGAGACCACCGGTGCAGCTTCTTCTTTGGAAGATGACGGCGGCGGCGGCGGCCGGGAATCGTCCCGCTAATTGAACGAGTCGTTCGGCACCCTTTGAAGCTTGTTTACGGCGGCCCTTTCGATGGATGCAGTCATCAACTCCAGACCCCTCGCCCAGCGACACACCTTGACGGGGGGGGGGAGCCGCGTTCGTGCCACATGGCCGTGCGGTGACCACGCTTCAATTTTGAACGTTCACGTGGACCGTGCGTGCTCGTCACCCTCGCGGGTAATGTGTGATCCGTGGTTGGACGGTGCCCTCTGTACGCGGTCCCCGATCTAGGGATCTGGGGAGGACAGACCCTTTATAATGAGCCCCCACGGCTCATTCGGTGCGCTTTTTCGAGAAGAGAACCAAGCAGAACCGAGCAGAACCATGTAGAACCAAGCACCATGGAGCGCTATGTTAGGAGTCATGTAGAGGCCTGCCACGTTTGAGGGCTCACCGTGTAGGGAGTTCGCAATGTATATATTGTAAATAAACCCTCTTCAAGTCTCTCTTCCTCCTGCCTCGACAACTTCATCCCGGACCTCCGGTGTCTGGAAACCCCGGTCGCAACAACTGGTGGCAGCGGTGGGATACGAGTCTGCGACGGAGAGCGACATGTACCGGAGGCCAGCCGAAAGCCCTGGAACTCGGCGGGATCGAAGCAGCGTACCACCACCGCACGTAATGGGGTGAGTGCCTGGCTTTGTGCTTGAGATATATCGAGTCTTTTAGCCTAGATTCGTTAAAAGATAGATATAACCAACAACTGCCTGGCCACTGTGGTTGTTATCTCAGCACAAGGCAGCACTGGATGATTATCTGAGCAAGTACGCTAAAGCAGGAAAGCTTAGATGATTCAATAGGAACAAGTGGTAATGTTTCAAAATTTCTAAGGGTACGTTGCGGGTTAAATTTTAGGATGTTGTAAAAAGCAGGAGTGAAAATTAACAGAAAAAGTAGAGAGGGATGTTGGCCACGTAGTGCTACTTGGGTGCTTAAGCTTGTGGTCTCCGCTGTGAGATTTGCCAGGCTTCAATTTCTCTAGACCCAGAATTGAAACGCTGGTGGGTTTGTGTTTTGTCACAGCTGAGCCAAAGCAAAGTAGTCGCCATGGATCTTACGAGATTGACAAGAGAGGACCTGCTGAACCTGTGTTGGGATCTGGAGCTAGATTTTAATGATGATATGCCTGCTTCTAAACTCCGCGAAGTGATTCTCGAAAGCAATAGTGACAATGAGGAAATCGAGCACTTCGGGAATATGTACTTATTGGACCAGGAGGAGGAAGTACAAAGGGCGCAAAGAAAGGAAAGATGGCGCCAGGAGGAATTGGAAGCTGAGCGCAGGCATGAAGAACATATAAAAAGGATGCAGGAATTAGATGAAGAGATAGAAAGGCTTAATTGTGAATTGGTGGCATTGCAGCAGAGTGGTCAATCCGTAGATGTAGCGCACGAGCGGTGCAAGGTAGCGGCGGTGCCGTTTAAGGTTGAAGAGAAGGCTACAGGTCAGAAAGTTGTAGATGTAGCGCACGAACGGTGCGATGTAACGGCGGTGCCGTTTACAACTGAAGCGGAGGCTACATGTCTGATATCTGTAGATATAGCGGCGGTGCCGTTTGAGGCCGAAGAAAAGGCTAGTGCCTGTAAGGGAATGGAACAGGTTTTAACCCATTCTGAGAGAAAAGAGCTCGCGGTCGCAGCAGGGTGTGAGGGTTCCGTGGTGGTGGAAACGGAGTTAAGATTAACAGAGTGTTCCATCGAACCTTGCAGCCCTGTAGACTATGTTGATGAGCGTCAGAGGCGGACGAAAGGCTCCAGGTTTGGCACCAAGGAATGTGCCAAACGGAGAAAGCGTCCGAAAAACAGAAGCGCGGCAAGGCTCGCGATCAGCACGGCGCGTTTGACGAGGACCTTCGAACGGCGTGGCGGATTTGCGAGAAAAGGCCCGTTGTCTTCTCTGACTGGCTCGAATCGCATGCGTCTAAGCGGCCGGAGAGTGAGGAAAAGAAAAGCGCAATCTACGCGGCCGCGGTCTAGCGATGAACTGATAAGTGATCATCAGGACTGGGCGCGCGAGACGGCGGAGGAGCATATCGGTGATGAAGAACGTCAGAGTAGGACGAAAGGCTCCCAGGTCCGCGCCAAGAAGCGTGCACAGGGGAGAAAGCGTCCGAAGGGCAACAGTAAGGCAAAGCTCGCGATGAGCACAACGCGTTCGAGTAAGGTTTTCAAACGGCGGAGTGACATCGCGAGAAAAGTGCCGTTGTCTTCTCTGACGGGTCTGTATCGTATGCGTCCGAACCGCCGGAAAAGAAAAGCGCATCGTACGCGGCAGTGTTGGAAGGATGAATTGCTAGGCAATCATTCAGACAGTGCGCGCGGGAAAGCTAACAAGCAAGTGGGTGCTGACGAGCATCAGAGGTTGGCGAAAGGCTCCGTAGACGGCACGAAGAAGCGTGACAAACGGAGAAAGCGCCGTAAAGACGAGGCAAAAATCGCGACGCGTTTGAGGAATGTATTCAAATGGCGGAGCGAAATTTCAAGAAAGTTGCCGTATCGCAAGCGTCCGAGCGGCCAGAGAACAAAGAAAAGAGAAGCGCATTGTGTGCGTAAGTGGCCGAAGGGCAAGAGACCCTTCCGTTGTTCTCGCGGTGCATTGGACGGGGTGCGGGGCAAAAGAGTCGGTGGTTTTCGAGGGGCAGGAAGCGACAGCAAGTCGGCTTCGAGGAACGTCGCGGGGTTCGGTAGCAGGGCGATTGACGCGTGTTGTAGACCCCGCTTCTCGAGAAAATCGTTCCGGGCGCGACCACCACGAGTTAGACTAAAAGTTAGTGAGAACAGCTGTTAGCCTGTCAGAAAACGTCGACTCGGGACTGTAAAAAGGAATGTTTTGGTTGTTTACTTTAGTGATTTTGTAAATAACTAGTTTGAACTTTGTTTTCGTTAGCACTCTATCGTTTTAGTTGCCGATATGCGTTGTAAGGAGATCTATTGGAAGGATAGTGACACGCATTAGAGCGTACAGAATTAGGCGTTTGTCATCGGCACCGGAGTTGGTTTGTATGCGTCCGAGCCGCCGGACAAAACGAAAAAAAAAAAAAAAAAGCACGTTGGGTAGAAAGGCAGACCCTTTCGTCGCTCTATCGACGGCATGTTTGATGGACTGCGGGAGTGCGAGGTACTCAGCGAGAGTAAGAACGCAGGTTGACAGCGGTAAGCGTTTCGGAGGGCTCTCCCGCGGATTTGTATTTTTTAGTTTTGAATATCTGTTTTGACTGTTTAGGTCAGTTTTCCTTTTGGAATGTGTTTTGTACTTCTGCTACTAGATAGCGTTTACGTAGCAGGTACCATGCTGTTTATTTTTTAAGCTTTGTATGTATTGGTTTTAAAGGTAACCGTTTTGCGGCAGTATAACGACACGTTAGGGGCGTTTGTCAAGTAGGACCGACGTTAGAGACGAATTTTGAGTGAGCGCACGGACGCAAGGATATTCTTGCGAGGTTTTCAGGATTCATGCGAAAGTTTTTTTGTTGTTATTTTTTGTTTTGTTCGCATGTCTCCGGTGTTGAAGTAAGGAAAGGTATTCGTGGGTTTACGTGTACGTTTTAGTTCATGAGCTTGAGTGTAGAGTGGTAACCTCACGAGAGTTAATGAGTGGTTCATCCATGCAGGAGCACTATAGCACTGTGATGTGCGTTTGCGGATGTATAATAAAGATGTTCCTGATGCAGGTACAGCACGGCAGTTATGCTTTCGTCTTCTCAAAAGGAATTGACGACTGGCTTTGGCGGCACTAAATTTCGGGAACTAAAAGATAGCGTGAAGTAAAATGCTTTATTTTATGAGTATGATACCTGGTGGGTTACGGCGGATTACTCACGCAAGCACTCGGGTATGCCACGGTGAGCGCATCACTTGACAGTTAGTTTTCTTGAAAGCAGTTTGATGGGAAGATTATTATCGGATCGGGATTAGGAGTTTTGGTGAAACCTCAGAGAAACGTCCCGATTGCTGCTTTGTGTTTGGTAATACTGCTTAAGTAAGGTTGCTTTTGGATAATTTGTCGGACTCGACGTGTCTCAGTGCGGGCAGGGTGCTCTCCCGTGCCTGTGGTGGTGTGTATGAATGCTTTTCCCAGAGGGGAGCCACAGGGAACGAGAGGGAAAGAGTCCTTGGCTGAGCGTCATCAGCAGTGGCCTGGAAGCCAGCACTACACAGCGACACTTCGGGCAACCTGTGCAGCTGGTCACCCTCAGGTCGCTTCTCCCGCCGGCGGACGAGCTGTTGTGACCGGCGCCCGAGCTGACGAGGGAGCGGCGCTCCTTTAATCTTCAAACAAGTAACCGAACGACCGGCTGCCTACTGTTAGGACCGGCGCCAGGTCTGACAATGGATCGGCGTTCCTTTTGATGTTCCTTTTGAGTCGCCAAACGGGTGGGCGGCCGGTGCCCGCCATGTATTGTTCCCACCTGGCCGGAGGGTGCGGCGTCCTGCCGCCGCGGCGCCGTGAGCAGTTCGGGAGACCACCGGTGCAGCTTCTTCTTTGGAAGATGACGGCGGCGGCGGCGGCCGGGAATCGTCCCGCTAATTGAACGAGTCGTTCGGCACCCTTTGAAGCTTGTTTACGGCGGCCCTTTCGATGGATGCAGTCATCAACTCCAGACCCCTCGCCCAGCGACACACCTTGACGGGGGGGGAGCCGCGTTCGTGCCACATGGCCGTGCGGTGACCACGCTTCAATTTTGAACGTTCACGTGGACCGTGCGTGCTCGTCACCCTCGCGGGTAATGTGTGATCCGTGGTTGGACGGTGCCCTCTGTACGCGGTCCCCGATCTAGGGATCTGGGGAGGACAGACCCTTTATAATGAGCCCCCACGGCTCATTCGGTGCGCTTTTTCGAGAAGAGAACCAAGCAGAACCGAGCAGAACCATGTAGAACCAAGCACCATGGAGCGCTATGTTAGGAGTCATGTAGAGGCCTGCCACGTTTGAGGGCTCACCGTGTAGGGAGTTCGCAATGTATATATTGTAAATAAACCCTCTTCAAGTCTCTCTTCCTCCTGCCTCGACAACTTCATCCCGGACCTCCGGTGTCTGGAAACCCCGGTCGCAACAACGTGCAATCTTCTTGGGTCAAAACACAATTGAAGTCACCCAACAGAACCACACATTTCTGACATTCAAAGTACGCTTGCATTTCCCGAAAAAAACAAACATCTGTCTCTCGAATTTGTAGGTGCGTATACACAGATAACTCTAAATTTAGTGATCCCGTAACAAAAGTCACACAAAACAAAACGCCCATGTAGGCAACTTTTGACCTCTTCCACTACAATACCAAGAGAGTTCTTGACAAAAATAATACATCCGGCTGATGCTCCCACTGCATAGCTCACACACGCATTGTACCGCAATGAAAATTCTGCTACCAAGCTATCAGTCGCGTCCTCAGTACTAACTTTAGTCTCCTGGACCGCGAGCAAGTCAAGGTCTTTTTCTTGCATCAAGCGTTTCAACTGGTACTGTTTGCGACGCGTTCCTAGACCGCGTACATTCAGCGTACCAATGCGTAAAGGCGCAGTCATGCTAGCCATGTTGATGACAAAGATGAAAACTACAATGCTGCGCTTACCGTGTCTCGTATACCGTGCAGTGGGAAAACCGGGGTCTTACGTGTCTAGATCGTGTCCCCGAACCGGCGACGATGACGCCGACCGGGTTTCGAGGGCATATTTTTTACTCTTAGCGCCCGTGACGCGATGCCACAGACGCTCCGGGCGTTTCAGGTTGCGTTCCGTGCTCTCCACTCGGTAACACTTGCCGCGTCCCGTGGTCGCTTCCGGAGACTTTGTGCCGGCTTCTGGCGTAGCGATCTCGCCACTAGTACCCACATCTTCCTCCATCGAATCTTGAATGTCCTGCTGGCCGCCTGTTGCGGCCAACTCCTCGGATTCTTCCGTTGAGTCTTTGCCATCTTGCGTTGTCGCGTCGGCTGTCTCTTCTCCAGTTGCCTGAACCGCTGCGTCGGGTCCCACGGCGTTGCTGCCAGGGGCCAACTTCTCAGCCTCTTCGGCGTCCATTAGATTATCTTGGACGTCGTCTGTTGGCAGCACGGTCTTCGTAACTCTGGCATAACTCCTGACGCAATCTTGACTTACATGGCCAAACGCTCGGCATACACCACAGCGGGGAGTCTGGCAGTCTCGTCGTATATGTCCTTGCATGTGACACCTTAGGCAAAGCAGTGCCCGACCCGGGGCCACAAGAAGGGCGGTGCCCCCTCCAATCTTAAAAAGGTGCGGCAAGTCTTCTAGCACCACGCCTTCCTTTAGTTTCAGTCGCACCACCCTCGTCGTCGATATCGCGTGTTCAAAGCCCGCGACGGTCCAGTTGTCGTTGGAAACCTCCAGAACTTCACCAAACTCACATAACGCTTGTCGAATGCTCTCATTCGAGACCGCAAAGTCAACCCAGTGGATTTTCACGGTTACATCATGTTGGATAGGGTCGATCATAGCACAGAAGCCACCCTTGACTCGGAGTCCACCTGTTTTGAGTAATGCTTCTTTGTCATCCTTGCTTCGCATCTTCGCCAGCCAGATGTGATTCATCTGGAAGGCTCCAATGCCAATGATCGCCTTGATGAGTCCCACTTCTTCCAACGGGGCCCGAAAGTCTTCCAACCGGTATGGTCTTTTTTCCAAATCCCCGTGCAGAAACACACACTCTTCCATACTGTCACCCGACGGCAATGTAGGCAACAAAAACCGGTAATTCGATGGCGCAGAAGGGAACCTAACACCGCGGCCAGCAGCGGCCGCCAAAGCACCTCGCACGGAGCGAGCCATCACACGTCCGTCTCCCACCGAAGCCGAACGCAGAGTGTCAAGGGTCGTTTCGAACATCGTCGCAAGCTGTTTGCGAGTGTCGTGTCTCTTCTCGTCCTCCGTGTCCCCGTCGAATCTGCGCTATACTACACCATATGTTA
The DNA here is from genome assembly GCF_043290135.1 of Rhipicephalus microplus. Taxonomy (NCBI): domain Eukaryota; kingdom Metazoa; phylum Arthropoda; class Arachnida; order Ixodida; family Ixodidae; genus Rhipicephalus; species Rhipicephalus microplus. The sequence goes on from NC_134703.1 coordinate 73,853,452, forward strand.
AAAATGATATCTCGCCAACTAGCCCAGCTCTCAAGCCTATACTCAATCTTGCTGTTTATACAGCGAAGCAGTCTTAGTGTATTCTGCCCCATAGTCGTCGTCGTCGTCGTCGTAATAGTAGTAGTAGTAGTAGTAGTAGTAGTAGTAGTAGTAGTAGTAGTAGTAGTAGTAGTAGTAGTTGTTGTTGTTGTTGTTGTACTTTTTGTTGTTGTTGTTGTTGTTGTTGTTGTTGTTGTTGTTGTATTAGTAGCTGTAGCACTAGTCATAGGTCGTCGAAAAATGTGGAGCTGACTCACACTCACTCAAGAAATATATGTTGCGCCGTGCACTTATGCGGACTCAGACTCGCTGAAAGTTCTATCAACAGGACTTACTCGGGCATAGGCTTAATGAAGTTTTATTCCAGCAGACTCACTCAGGTCCAGATCCGGTAATTTTTTTTTCAGCCAGACTTACTCAGACTCAGTAAACTTTTTCCCTACCGGAATCATCAAACTCCCTAGAATTTTTCTTTACGACACTAACTCGGGCTCATGGATCGATGTCAACCTGTGCGAGTCTAAGTCGACGCGTGAGCGATATTTCTTATGGTAGTAGTAGTAGTTAGTAGTAGTAGTAGTAGTAGTAGTAGTAGTAGTAGTAGTAGTAGTAGTAGTAGTAGTAGTAGTAGTGGTAGTGTATAAGTAGGTATCACGTAGGTCACCTGACCATAGGGGAGAGTGAATAAACAAATAAAACTCAATTATTATGATACTTTCGCGCTTTCAGCTTTACCGTATACAAAGGTTGTAATGTCGTGTAATTGGCTGAACTTTCATTTGTTTGCCGAGACAAAGCTGTCATAACGCGGCTTGCCTGTTCCTTTTTGATTCATGAAACCTCTTCTCAAACATAAGCACATCTGATTTCAAACATAAGCACATATGATCGCGATGCTTCTACGGTAGCGAGGAAGAAAGGTTTAATTTTGCATACACTACAGCCGCAACAATATTTCGCAACGCCGCCGCAGTGGCTTCATTGCTATGAAATACTTCCGCATTCAAATTAAATATGAAAGGATACGCAGTATACGTTCAACAGTATTGAGTTATCGGATTGCACTATGAAAAATACCACCTTCGAAGAAACTAACACCAAAGTCTGCTTAACGAATTTCCATGCAACCGTCCGATGCTTGGAAATATTAGGCATTACTTAAAGAGGCTCATATTTTACTTATTTTTGCATTTCCTAATTTTGACGTCGTGTCAGATATAAGCACATTGCGAATAAAATCAAGCGTCGATGCAGAGAAACTAGAGTTGTATGCCACCATCGTGGTTCTCGTCACGTTATTGCAAACAAAATGATAGTTCACAAGCGCCGTTTCGTAAGTGAACAATGAACATCACCGTCCGAAGCAAATATGTTTCAAATGCAGCAGCGACATCAGCACTGACGACGTAGTGTAAGCGAAAGTGACAGTCTGCACGACGACAGCCCGTAAATTAACGCGCCGCAGCCTCACGATCGAATCGGCGGTGGACAGCGGGTTATCTCCAAGGTTACGCCTCCTGTCTCGATGAATCGTAACTATAGATGAGACGATGAGATTCCTCAGCGGCGCAACGAAGCATGAATGAGGTCCCGATACTCACTTCTAACTATGAAGCAAAACCATGGAGGCTTCGATTTCTGGTACGCAACTACAGTCATGAGATTGCAAGCCACGCCACACTATATATGCTATACCACACCACGCGATACCACGCCATGTCATACCATAATATACTTTGTCATGTCATGCTATGTCATGCCGTACCACGTCTCGCCGTATCACTCTCAAGTTGTACCGTTTCACTGTGTATAAAGAGAAGGAGAAAACTGGAATAGACAGCAGAGTAATGTTCTCTTGCTTTTAGGCTCTGAATAGGAAAGTTTGGAAAAGCGGAGGGGGGGGGGGTCTGTCTTGGAAGCAAGGAACAGCCATCAGCTTCCTGCCTGCTGAATTTAAGAGCTCTTGTCTGGCCTTCTGTAAAGTCCGCGTACGATATCTTCTGCCGTTGCTAGGAGTGGTGAATCTTAGGAACACGAGGGAAAGAAAAAGGTAAATCATTTTCATCCGCTGAAACGACCGGCTCTTATCGCCACACAAAGAGCCCGGAAATTACGTTCCACATTTGTACGCGCCCATTTCTGGGTTTTATTTTCTTTCCGTTCATCTAGGACGAAGATAGCGTGCGATCAAACGGACGAGCCAATCTGCAGCTTCGAGGTTTCATACTGCGTCGGCTGACGTTTTTCAGTCACCCGGATCCGCTTAAATATCGCCGCTCGGCTCGTTTACCGATGTGTTTACGCGAGCATTTTTTTTCTTCGTTTATCACCGTAAGGCGGATGTTGAAGCATATGAGGAGGCGGAGACGTTTTCGTCAGGATAGACGGGATGACAGAGACTCGTTTTCGATGACGTCTTCCCACGTAAACCCATCTCCAAAATGCTCTCACGGGGTGCCTCTCGACACCCGACACGCTGATTGTAGCGTCGTCGGGGTAGATTGGGTGGGATGACCAAGATCAGGCAGGTCATGAAAGCAGGACGCCCATTTAGGAAACTTGAAAAAAAAAGGGATTTATTTGCATTCAAAGAAAAGTTAACTGGTCATCGTTGTTCCCCCTTCTTCGCGCCCGCCGTCTCCTCCGTCCTTTTTATCCCTCTCGTTGCCGCCCCTCTCCCTCTATCTCGGTACATCAGTCCACTTCACGAAAGGCAGGGGCGGCCCGCAGTAAGAGGGGGGGATCAAGGGGGTGAATCGTCCACCCGGAGCCCGACTTCCCCTCAGCTCTATGCTCAGTTGTTCCGGGTGGACCCATCCACTCCAAGAAGCAGCGACGAAACTTTCGTTCCCCGAAACCGCCGCCGCATTCCGCAGGGCCCAGCCGTGGCGCCAGCGCACCGTCCCGCGACACAATGGTCAGCCTCAACAGTCGCTGCGTTCGCGGAACTGAGTGGCGGCGACATCACGCTCGTCTCGAAGACGTCACTGGCAGCGGGACGCAACAGACTCCTCCGCCGCCGAAAGACTCGACCCGAGGGTGGCCAACTGTCGGGTCACCTGAAGCGTCGAGACGACATGTGAAAACACTCGGCCTCTCTGGGCCTCAGCACTCGCATCACCAATAACCCTGTTCCAGGGGTACACAACACAAGCACACACACTCTGGTCGGCGTGCCCGAGCGACACGCCCACCGGACGCCAAAACTGCCATAATTTTACCCCATGATTGCCCTCTCTTTCTTTCTTTTTTTTTTTTGTGGTGGTCAGCCCTTGGAAAAAAAAATCTAAATGCCGTGACCCCAGCCGCGATAGAAACACATCAGTAAAAAAAAACAGCAACAAGAAAATCAGTGTTCGACTCTAAAATCCACGGCTCAGTCCATCGGCGTTCTTATTCTGGTTCCCCTTTCTATATTTGACCTCGAAGTTATACTCCTGTAGTATGAGGCTCCATCTCAACAGCCTCCCGTTTTTATTGGACATTTGCTTCAGCCATGAAAGCGGGCAGTGGTCAGTCTCGACCGTGAATTTTGTGCCTTGAATATAGCATCCTAGTTTTTGAATGGCCCACACAATGGACAAACATTCTTTCTCCGAGGCACTGAAAGCCTCTTCTCGGGGAGTCAGCTTCCGACTGAGATAGAGCACCGGATGCTCTTCACCTCCCTCGTTAAGTTGGGCCAGGACGACACCTAGACCTCGGTTGCTGGCGTCGCATTGGAGAATGAATTCTCGGCTAAAGTCTGGCGCGACAAGCACAGGCCGAGAAGACAAAGCTTTCTTCAAGTTTTGGAAGGCCTCCTCCCTCTCGGTGCTCCAAGTTACCACTTCCGGTTCAGGTTTTCGCAGGCTGTCGGTTAGCGTGCTGGCGAGCTCCGAATAATTTGGAATGTAGTGCTGGTAATAGCCTGTCATTCCTAGAAATGTTCGCACCTCCCTTTTGTTTACGGGTCTTGGGAAGTTGACTATCGCAGCTACTTTGGCTTTCATTGGTTCCCGTTTTCCCTGCCCTATGTCGTGTCCCAAATACGTGACACGGGCTTGGCCGAACTGACACTTCTCGGCTTTAATAGTCAGGCCCGCCCCTTTGATTCTTTCAAGCACCGTTCGTGTGTGCTGCAAATGAGACTCCCAATCATTAGAAAATACGGCCACGTCGTCTAGATATGGCACCGCAAATTCTTCTAGTCCTTCTAGCACCCGATCCATTAACCTTGAAAAACAGAAGGGTGCGTTTTTCAAACCAAAGGCCATGGTGACGGGCTGATAAACGCCAAAGGGTGTTACAAATGCTGCATACCGACTTGCTCGTTCAGTTAAGGGCACCTGCCAATATCCCCTCACTAAATCTAGGGTTGAAATGAAGGTAGCCCGGCTTACCAGCTCCACCCTTTCCTCTATGTTAGGCAACGGGTACACCTGGTCTTTTGTGATCGCATTCAACCTGCGATAATCGACGCATGGCCGTGGTTCTTTCCCCGGCACCTCGACCAACATCAAAGGGGAGCAATAGTCACTATATGCTTCTTTGATCACGCCAAGGCGAAGCATCCTTTTAACTTCCGCCTTCATTAAGTCCAGCTGTCGCGGAGACACGCGGTACGCCTTCGAGCAAAAAGGGACCTCTGTAGTCAGCTCGATATCATGTTGTACCAAATGAGTCCTTCCGAGCCTTTCCCCAAAACATTCCAGATATTCCTGAATAAGGCTCTTCAGATCCTCGACTTTATCTGTACCCAACTCGTCTTTGTTAACTGCACACGCGATTATCTCTTCTACACTAGGGCCCGTGTTCCCAGGAAAACAAGGTACCTCTAGAGAAACCTCTTCTGAAACATTCATGGCGATGCTAACAATTGCTGCTCGCTCTAAAAATGGCTTCATTAGGTTTACGTGGTAGACCCTGTCCTCGCGTTTTCTTCCAGGTAATCTCACGGTGTAGTTTACTTCCGAAAGGCGACTGATAACCTCGGCAGGTCCATCCCAGTGGACTTCCAGTTTATTCTGGCGATTAGGCCTCAATATCATCACTTTGTCGCCCGGGTTGAATGATCGCGTCCTGGCATTTCTATCATAGTAGCGCTTTGAAGCGTCTCGCCTCGCCTCTAGGTTGCCCTTCACGATCTCACGACACTTATGTAACCTTTGCATTAGGTTCAACACATACTCGATCACACATTTAGGCCCCCGATCATCCTCCCACAGTTCGCGGACTAGCCTCAGCGGACCTCGAAGATTCCGGCCATACACCAGCTCTGCCGGTGCGAACCCGGTTCCCTCGTGTGGCACTGTGCGCAACGCAAATAGCGTGCCCGGTAAACAACCATCCCAATCACACTTCCTTTCATGGCAAACAGCTCTCAATACTTTTTTTAGGGTAGCATGCCATCTCTCCACACTGTTGCTTTGTGGGTGGTAAACCGAGCTATGCAAAATTTTAACGCCACATTTCTCGAGAAACATGGTCGTGAGAGCACTCGTGAAAACGGTTCCCTGATCCGATTGCATTTCGGCAGGGAAACCGAGGCGCGAAAATATAGAAAGCAACGCATCGACTACCTCGACCGAAGTTGCCTCCTGTAAGGGCACCGCCTCGGGGAACTTCGTTGCAGGACACAATAGTGTGAGAATGTATCTGTTCCCCGCACTTGTTTTCGGCAACGGCCCCACCAAATCTACAACAACTCTGCGGAAGGGCTCAGAAATAATGGGCACTTTTACCATCGGGGCCTTCCATTTGTCGTTAGACCTACCGGCTCTCTGGCAAGCGTCACAAGTCTTCACGAAATTCTGCACGTCCCTGAAACACCCCGGCCAATAAAATTCCTGTAGCAATCTTTTCTTGGTTTTATTTATGCCCAGGTGTCCTGCCCATGAGTGATCGTGACAAAGACTGAGTAGGTCCCTGCGGTATGGTGATGGCACCACCAATTGATCGTAGCACTGCCCTCGCCTATCTCGGTATTTACGATATAGGATACCGTTCCTCACTTCGAAAGAGATGTTTCTTGACGAAACACCTTCACTGTTTCCGTTGTTCATAACCGCTATACTAGGGTCAGTTTTCTGAGACAGCCGTAACGCTTCCCTGTCAACCCCTAGCATGCGCTCGTAGCTGTGCGAGATTGGGGCCAACACGGACCCCTGCAAACTATGATCTTTTCCTTTCGAAGGTTTCTTTCTTTTCTCAATTATCGGCTTCTTAATCTGACCCTTTTCCGGATTTTCGGTCGGAGGAATAGGGATAAGTGCCTCGTCGGGCTTAACTTCTTCGGATTCAGTTGTTAACTCTTTCGCTTTGGCACCTTCCCCTTCCCCGTAACGCAGCTGCTGAGCCAATACGCGTGCTTTCGATCTCGTCAAAGCCATGACCTGGGCATCAGCAAAAGTGCACCCCCTGTCGTTGAGTAGTGACTCCGAGCTGTTCGAGAAAAGGTACGGGTAGCCCTCTGGTAGCCCACGGGAGACTGCTGCTACTGTCTCGATCGCTCCAAAAGGACCCCGAATGTGTACCTTTGCCATAGGTAAACACACTGAATCTTCGCTGACGGCCTGTCTTATCCACGCGCATTCGGATAAGTAGTCTTCACTTTTTACGTAGTTCGGATGGACTACGTCCATAGTGGCCGCGGAGTCTCTGAGTACCCCACACCTTTTGTCATTAACCATTAAATCTGTCGTGTAAGGTTTCAAAAGATCTAGGTTACTCGGGTGATCGCTTACGCAAGCAAACACTGGCCTACCTTTTGAGCAGTTTCGGGCAAAGTGACCTGTTTCGTTGCACTTGAAACATAGCGCCTTAGCTCGCGACTCTAACTCTTCTAAATGATTTCTGACCTCCTTTCTGTTCTTTTCCTGCTCTTTCGGCTTGCCTTCAGCACGCGCCGAATTTTGATTAGTTTCCTCTCGCTCTTTTGTTGCGCTTTGCGGTCCTCGAGTGTAAGCTTGGGGCCGTGGTGCAGGCCTTTGATAGTGATGTGCGCTGTTGATCGGTGTCCTGAAGCCTCGACTGGCCACGTACTCGTCGGCAAGCTGTGCTGCCCTCCTAACAGACACACCTTCCTGCCTATCCTTGACCCACAGGCGCACGTTATCCGGCAGGGTGTCATAAAACTGCTCCAAACAAATTAGATCCCTCAGTTTACTTAAGTTATCCGCACCTGCTCCTTTCACCCACTCTGAAAAATTATCACTCAGGCTACACGCAAACTCAACAAAGCTTTCCCCAGGCTTCTTTCTTTCCCGTCTAAATCTCCTCCGAAATTCCTCTGTGGAGAGCCTGTATTTTGCGAGTAATGTCGACTTCACTGAACTGTATACGCCTGCCTCGGCTGCGCTCAGTCTGGCCACGACCTGCGAGGCCTCACCCGGTAACAACGCAAGCAACCGCTCTGGCCATGTGTCCTGGTGAAATGAATGTTTCTCACAGATCCGTTCAAAATTAATCAGGTAGAGACCAATGTCCTCGCCTGTTTTGTACGGCTGAAGCAAACTCGTCATCTTCAGGTTCTCAGTATGCGGCGGCGCCGCATCTGCATTGCGTGCTAATCTCGCCTGCTCTAGCTTTATTCTCTCGAGCTCAATTTCGGCCTGTCTTTGTTCTCTCCTTTCCTGCCTTTCCTTCTCTTCCGCTCTTTCCCTCTTTTCTTCCTCCCTTTGTTTCTTCTCCTCACATATCTTTTCCCAGGCCTCGCTGAGCTCGTCCTCCTCGAACCCCACTTCGATTATCGCACTGCGAATTTCGGGCTTCCTTAACCTGCTATTGATATCCAAGCTGAGCTCTGCTGCTAACAGCAACAGCTCTTCTTTCTTTAACACTCCGATATCCATATCTTCACAAGAGCCAACCAATACTTCTGCAATATTCACCGCACACTTGTGGCGGCCCTTCAGAGCCAATTGCCCGATAGAACCCTGTTCTTATCGTCCGGCAAAACGTGATCGCTCAAGCACTCACCTAACCTCGAGCTGCCGAAGGTCGTGTCTCCCGGAGCCACGTTCCCAGGTCCGCCGATCCCAGATCGTCGGGTCTGCCTTCTGCTGCTCGTCCTTAGTTTCCGGTAGTCGTTACTGCGACGGTTGTGCCTCCCGGAGCCACGAAGTCTCGCTCTGCCGATCCCGGATCCGCAGAAGTCGATCTTCCGTCCGCAGCTACTTCCAACCTCGAGCTGGCGAAGGACGTGTCTCCCAGAGCCACGTTCACAGGACCGCCGATCCCAGATCGTCTGGTCTGCCTTCTGCTGCTCGTCCTTAGTTTCCTGGAGTCGTCCAAAACTTCATGCCGTTACTGCGACGGTTGTGCCTCCCGGAGCCACGAAGTCTCGTTCTGCTGATCCCGGATCCACAGAAGTCGATCTTCCGTCCGCAGTTTTCTGCATGCCTTTTCTTGATTCCACCGCTGCCATCCAGTTTGTAGCGTCGTCGGGGTAGATTGGGTGGGATGACCAAGATCAGGCAGGTCATGAAAGCAGGACGTCCATTTAGGAAACTTGAAAAAAAAAGGGATTTATTTGCATTCAAAGAAAAGTTAACTGGTCATCGTTGTTCCCCCTTCTTCGCGCCCGCCGTCTCCTCCGTCCTTTTTATCCCTCTCGTTGCCGCCCCTCTCCCTCTATCTCGGTACATCAGTCCACTTCACGAAAGGCAGGGGCGGCCCGCAGTAAGAGGGGGGGATCAAGGGGGTGAATCGTCCACCCGGAGCCCGACTTCCCCTCAGCTCTATGCTCAGTTGTTCCGGGTGGACCCATCCACTCCAAGAAGCAGCGACGAAACTTTCGTTCCCCGAAACCGCCGCCGCATTCCGCAGGGCCCAGCCGTGGCGCCAGCGCACCGTCCCGCGACACAATGGTCAGCCTCAACAGTCGCTGCGTTCGCGGAACTGAGTGGCGGCGACATCACGCTCGTCTCGAAGACGTCACTGGCAGCGGGACGCAACATGATTTAGAGCACGTTTGAACTTGAGGTGTTCTTCTCTCTCCTGCACTCCTCTCCCTCTTCCTTCCTCATGAAGTGACATCCAAAGCGAAGTCACCTTCGTCAACGTGCGTCACATTGACGGAAACGCAGTACGCTCCTTGGTAAGCGAATCGCTGAAGAAGCAATCCGAAGAATGGCATCCCTCCTTCAAAAAAAAAAAAAAAACTGAATAAGGACCTAAACTTACACAAAACTGCAAAATTACTTGTTATTTTTATTCAGAAAACACTCTCGGTGGTATAGTGGTCACGCTACTCAACGGCAGACCTAAAGGTCTAGGGATCGAATCCCAGCTGTGGTGATCGCATTTTCGACAGCGGTGAAAATGCTTGATGCCCGTGTATTTAGATTTAGGCGGCGCGGTAGACAACCCCGGGTGGTCTAAATTTTGGGAGCCCTCCACTACGGCGTCTCTCATAATCATTTCGCGGTTCTGGAACGTTTAACCCGAACAGTCATTGTTGTTATTAGAAGCACCCTCGTGAGATGTATATTGCGTAATAGTGATAATAAAGAGAAAACAAGAGAAGAAAATGTATTACCGAATAGGTGTGTGCAACTAGCAATTCTTGAGGGTATATTTAACCCTGGAAAAAGTGAACAAATTGAAATACGTTTGGAACAACTCTGGAATGCATGCCAGCCGTTCTTGCAACTTAGTAAAGTGATCTTCACAACTTCTTTCGCCTTGAAGAAAAGAATTTGGCTCAACAAAGAAATACGAGCACTCGTGTCCCCAAAACTGCTCATAGGGCGTGAATTGTCGTTTTATAGCTAGTAAGGTCACGACCCCGAGCGAGGTATCTATAGCTACACTATACGTTGCGTTTTTCTGTCTATGTTATGCAAGTCTAAGCAGTGTCTTGTGCCTTTCACAGACTGTGACATGGAAAGAGACCGGTGGCAAAGAGTCCTTCACAGTGTTGCTCTTTTAGATCAAGCCGTCCAGAAGGCCTACGATACGGCGGTAAGGTTAAGCCTTACTGTCCCAACGTGGGAATCACCTGCGTCCACTCAAGGGTTGATAATGAAGACCTGAATCAAGCTTGACATATATACCGTATCACTCATAAGCTTGCCAATATTAAATAATAGTGTAGCATTGACAGAGTTTCGAAAAGTAAATTGTTACAGTCCGAGTTGTGACAAAAATCACGTCATTACTTTTCGGTTACTGCGTGAAAATGATACATCGCTAGTCAAATGAGTTAATTTAATAGAAGCGTACGATGGCATGCGGGCAGTCAAAATTGCACGTAGTAAAAGCTAAGACGTTAGGTCAAGCCTTTCCCAGCTATAAAACGATCATTCGCGCCTCTTGAACACTTTTGGGCACGCGAATGGTCCTATTTCTTCGTGGAGTCGCATTTGTTATTTTAATGCAAATAGTTTGAGATTGACTTTATTAAACCACGTGATAAGTGCACGAAAATACACTGTATACGTGGTTTGGTGCGAAGGGAAAAAGCTGCATTTCACAGCTTGACTGGCCCCTTCACCCAGAGAAAAATCGAAAAAAGAACGGCTCACACTGAAACCTAACACGTCGACTTCACATTTACTTTTCGCGACCCTTTGAAGAACGACCTCTGACCTCGGTCTTCTGCAGAGAGGATAATCCTCTTAAGCACCCCTTCCGCTCCTTTTTGTTTTAACTGTTGTGGGAGCTGTGTTGTAGAAGGGTAAAAAGCGGAAAGCGTACGGGAAAGAAAGCGAAAAAAAAAAGATCGAGAGCGCAAACAAGGCGTCCGTCTTTAACGAGTAGAGGCGGAAATGTTGTAGGCCCGTGTGCTCAGATTTTGGTGCACGTTAAGGAACCCCAGGAGGTCGAAATTTCCGGAGCCCTCCACTACGGCGTCTCTCATAATCACATGGTGGTTTTGGGACGTTAAACCCCACAATATCGAAAATCTCTAACGAGTGTTGCTGTTGGATAATTTTTTAAGTTTTAAAACAAGGTAAATGTAACTGCATATTCTGTAACGGTTACTGTGTGAAAAGTAACACTGTCACAGCTGCACGTTCCTCTAACTTGATAGTAACCAGTTACAGTTACAAGTTACTGATTAAAAGTATACAACTATTACAACATCAAGTTCGTTAAGCATGAAAATAACTATAGTTACAGTTCAAAGTTACAGAAAAACAGCTAGTAAACGGTATCGCGTTACTAGTAACTAGTTACTGCCCAAGATTACCATATATATTGTTCGCAGGGCCGAAATTGATCGGGATTTTACATCGGTTCTGTGCTTATTTCGCTGCAGTTATAACTTTGGAACACTGGTTAGCCTTATGACAAACGTTCGTGTTTGCGAATAGCGACCATTCATTTCAGTATTCTAAATTTTTCGAATATTAGCGCCCTTCTTCTAGCCACCTCTAAAGAAGCGTCTGATGGTTCAGGAAATCCCTGCACGTTCCTTGCTCTCATCCTTCGCAAACAGGTATATCCGGGCGACTGCACTTCGTAGCGTGACAGCTTATCGCGTAGAGTGCAATGGCGAATGAGGCCCTCCCAAGAAGCACTAGCCTCAGACGAGAGAGACGGAAGTGACAGTGACGCGCGATGCCAAAAACAGGCACATCTGCTCCACCGCGGTGCAATTACCCTGTCCACGTTTGACGAGACGACGCCCGAGAAGGGGTGCGCCGCAGAGACGAAAAGAGCCGTTTCTCGGTATTTTATTCGTTACGCTTCCTCAGATACCGCCCACGGTTATATGCGGTGGCGGGATTTGCGCGTCCTAGGCTAACCTCCTAGTGAAAGAGCCGACGAGCCAATAAAGGTAAGGGAAACGCCAACTGACACGTTGTCTTAGTAGGCAGGGGATCGCGAATTATTGTCAGCATCGGCCGTGTTACACTTAGTATGCCATCTCTCGCGAGGTTAGCGACGGCAACAAACACTGGCTCATTCTTTGCGAGAAAGACCAGGCGGGAAGATTCACTGCTGCTGGCTGCTCACCTCCATAGAAACATGAACTGTATCCATAATATGGCATACTCTTCTTCTCGAAACTTATTGATTGATCGATTGATTTGTGGGGTTTAACGTCCCAAAACCACTATATGATTATGAGAGACGCCGTAGTGGAAGGCTCCGGAAATTTTGACCACCTGGGGTTTCTTTAACGTGCGCCCAAATCTGAGCACACGGGCCTACAACATTTCCGCCTCCGTCGGAAATGCAGCCACCGCAGCCGGGAATCGAACCCGCGATCTGCGGGTCAGCAGCCGAGTACCTTAGCCACTAGACCACCGCGGCGGGGCTCTCGAAACTTATTGATAAGTGATAAAAATATGTGCCATCATCTATGTTGGCAGCATACATATGTAGGGAATTTCATGTGTACGGAGTATTCTAAATTTTTCGTACAAAATAGTGCGGAGTGCGAGTACGCCGCACGGACTGAGCGGAGTATACCGTACAGCAGAGATTCTCAACCATGTTGGTCACAGGGAGACCTACTAAGTTCAATTAGGCGCCAAGAAACCTAGCCTTCCCCAATCTTACGCTTTCATGCATGCATGCTTTCTTCATTACGCTCACGCTACATTCACGTATACAATGAATTCGAAAACAAGACTACAAAAAATATTTATTCACTGACATGCAACTGAAATCACTTTCTTCGCACCAAGGCGATGCGAGACTTAATCAGGGTCAGCTGCACGTCGACTGCTGAATTCAGCCGATTCCCGTGCTCGCTTTTCAGACAGGCAGTTGTCGAGAATGTCTGCTCACAAGCATACGTACTTGCTTGCGAATGGCAGCTGCGCATGCCCACTGTCTAATCTTCGGCCCCAAAGTTCAATTTATTGATTGGAGTTTAACGTCCCAAAAGCACCACTGTATGATTAAGAGAGACGCCGTAGTGGAGGGCCCCGGAAATTTTGACCACCTGAGGTTCCGGATATTTTGACCACCTGGGGTTCTTCAACGTGCACCAAATCTGAGCACACGGGCCTACAACATTCCCGCCTCCATCGGAAATGCAGCCGCCGAAGTCGGGATTCAATCCCGCGACCTGCGGGTCAGCAGGGCCGTAAAGTTCAAGCAAGAGAAATGCGCATGGGGGTAATATAAGGCCTCCGAAATTTAAGTGCAGTACGTAGCTTAACCGCGCGGGTCGTTTAGGGAGTGCGGCTGACCGCTATCTGCTGGCGGGATTTATTGCGCAGCTCGCGCGTTTCTGTTATGCGCTGAGATGCTTATCGACACTCGGGCGCGAGTAATGAAGATTTATTCGATTGATCGCACTACTATCTTAGCGATCTGGCAAGTGCGGAACGTGGGGGAAATTTATCAGTGGCTCGCGGAACCCTGATGATGAGCTTGCGAAACATCTATAGATGACGCAGAACCCGCTTTGAGGAATCATGCCCTACGGCATACTCCGTATAATAGGTGCATGCAGTGATGAACTGGGATTATCGCAAGCTTTTATTTCGTATTTCATTTCGTAAGACCGATATGCAGTATCCCACACAGGGTTATCAATACACTCATATGAGTTACATGGCGCGTCAGAAAACGGGTTGGCTGCGATGTTGCCCATTATTCACAGAATTCGGTAGCGCACAGTTCAACTTTTCTCGTTACAAGCCTCACGTACTCAGTGATCCGTACTCTTGTAAAGAAATCGTGTTTACGGAGTTAAGCGCGCTTTAATACACAAGTCTGCAAATCTTCACGCCGTTTCACGAAATGCCTATAGATTAGACGAAGGTAAAATATATAGCTTAAAGCGGGTGGTCTTGGCGACATCACACATTTTAAAGTAGCACACGATCACAAGGCACGCCTGAAAGATCATCTACGGAAGAATAGAAACACCCTTGTGCTCCGTGACCTCAATAACTGAGCTCGACAGTCGACGCTTTCTAGGCAAACTAAGAAAGCGCTAGGCCAACTGCGCGTAATGATGGTCGTGATTAGGAATCGAGGTCACGCTAGAGTGCAGTTTTGTGGCGAACTGACTGAGTTAGATTGCTCCATGTTATCCCACTGTCTTCAAACGACACTTTGGGTTCTGGACATTTACTTAGATTACATGTACACCTTTGCGTTATATATGTTTTTGTCTCTTGCCTGCTCATAATGCCCGCAAGATGCTAATGCCCTATACCGTTTGGCGACGCTGACACCGTCTGGTGTGATCCTTTATGTACATTCAATGTAAAGTAGACTCGTTGCACTCGACATCATAAGTCCAGTTAGGTCCAGTTACGGAGCAAAGACGTAGCACTTCGCCACTACACGGGGCTTTATGTGTTTGTCCTATATAACCTATAGACCCTCTGCCATGTTTGTAAACAGAGGTAGGCGCCGTCGACGTACCGAGGCGCTTGTAGCGCCGTCACGGCGCGTAGGCTCCGCCCAGCCCAAAGCTTGCCAAACCCTATATGATCACGTGGCAACTGGCACAACAGCTGCGAAGCTGACTCTCTCCGAACGTAGAGTTTCCTAAAATTAACTAGAGGGGACTCTTGTGCTGCGATTGTTCAGTGACCATGGGAATGGTGGGTACTACACAGATTTACCTAGTCTTCGTACTTGCAGGCGACGAATCGTACTTTAGGCTTCGTTTATTGCTGGTTTCGTTTTTTTAGGGGCGAAACTCCTTATAGCGGCACCCGTTCGTCCCCCGTAGTATGTAACAAGTATAACATTTTGACCTCCAAGGTGGTGCCGGTGAGAGACTTCTTCTGTGCGTTGTTGTACAATAAAAAATAGTGCTCAATGTACATGTCAATGCCTGCTAATGGGAAATGAAAGACAGGAGCATTCAACTTTTAGTTCGATCACCATTATCAGCCATTGGCATGTACATTGAGCACTATCTGACAAGAAAGGCTACGTTATACTCGCTGGGTGTAACCTCCTTAGCTTTAGAAAGGTTTAGCGAGCGTTGAGCCGCAGTGCCATGAATGCAATGAACTTGTATATACCATGAATGAACTCGAGGTGGTTAAGAATGGGAAGTAGATACGAATCGCAAGCCGTAAGAAAGTAAAAGCCGAATTCTCCGCCTCTCATTTCCCATTAGCAGCCATTGGCATGTACATTGAGCACTATCTGACTGAAAAAGTTTGCTACATCATACTCGCTGGGCGTGTAACCTCTTTGGTTTTCGAAAGGTTTAGCGAGCGTTCGGCCGCAGTGCCATGAATACAGTGAACTATAGTATGTACCATGAACTCGAGGTGGTTAAAGGTGGGAAGTAGACCCGAAGCGCAAGCCGTAAGAAAGTGTGCGTTTGCCACCTCTCGTTTAGTCCTTGGAATGTCCGCTGGATGGTGGTGCTTCTATATTGGGAATATATGATGAAAAGATGCGAGATGGTGGTACTTGGAGTGTTGAATAGATGGACGAACGGACACATAGACAGATGCATGGATGGACGCATGAACGAACGCAAGAGCGGCTGCATGGACGAACGCAGGGACGGACGCACGAACAGACGCACGCACGGACGGGCTGATGGACGCATGGACGGTCACACTGACGGACGCATGGACGGACGGAAGCAAGAACGAATACGGACGAATTCTTCGCCCCACTCTCCATCATTCACTCCGTGGATATGCTGTCATTTTTTTCTTTTTGAAGGAAAGAATGAATCTTTTTGAATTCCGTGACCCGATTCGAAATGGTAAGTCTAAAAGAATGAGGTGATGAAGCGCAACCGCTGAACATTTGAGGATTTTCGTTTCGTGAGGAAACAGCTCCAAGCCACATGAACACACGGAGGCAGAAGCAGGCCAGAAGTACGAAGATTAGACAAGTAATGTGTATTACCCATCATTCCCATGCTCGCCGAAGCGCCGTGCGTTGCAGCTCCCATAGACACTAGCGCCAGAGTTCCCTCTAGTGTATATGAGGAAACTCTAAGTCTCCGAACGTGCTGTGCTCGGAGGCAGCGCATGCAGCTGCTTTGCCAGCTGTCACTTGATCATAGAGGGTGCTAGTTCTAGGTGGTGGTGGTGGTGGTGAGCTTTGGGCTGGGCGGAGCTTACGGCCCGTGACGTCGCTACAAGCGCCTCGGAATGTCGATGGCGCCTGCTCCTTTTTACAAACATGAAATAGGCCGATACATACAAGAGGAAATACTAGGCGCTATACGATGGCATCTCTTGTCCAGGCATAAGAAAGAAGTTGGCATGCCTGAGTGAGGGACAGGCCCGTTGTGGGGATGTGTCCAAGTCTCGGAGAAAGAAAAATAAACGCGCGAACGGGGCAAAAGCGACAAGGGCGAGCGCTGAACTCGCAAGAACATTTGTTGGGAAAATTGCACGTGTGCACATATATGCTGTTTGACACAGCCTTCGCCTTCTGCCTAAATGCGTCAGCTCTTTATCTAAATGTTGTAAACATACCATTCACACTACTTTCAGGTATTTAAGCAGGTGCTATTTATGACGTCTGGTGTCGGACAGCGTGCGTATGTGCAGTTTTTTTTTTCTAAACAAGAGCTGCAAGTTCAACGCTCTTCCGTATCGCTTTCGTTCCGTCCGTGTGTTTCTTGGACCGCAATATCTCGAAATTAAAATAACGGACACAAACCATAGCTCACCAGAAACGCTGAAAGTTCAAGCTAAACAAAATGTGCTCGGCTGGTATACTAATCAACGTATCTTGAATATCTTGCAAAGACAGAGCGTGAAACAACTTGATTTGGTCCGCAATAGACGCGAGTAATGCCAACGTCATCTGGCCAGGCCCACTCGGGGACGTTCATGTTAAAAAAGAAATAGAATAAGCCGCTTGGTTAGGTTCTACATTCCATATTTGATAGTCCTCTGAGAAAGTCAGCGCACGGACACGTCGAAGAGATGGGCAGCCGGCACCGAGCATTGCACCAGCCTTCACAGAATACACAACATTATATTTTCTTCGCTTCTTTATTGTAGTAGATATCATGTGGACAGTCGAGGTGAATTTTGCAGTCGCCGTCATGCCTGTGTAAAGTACCGATATCATCTCTTAGCGCGTCGAATACGCTCATGTGCGAGCGAAAGCTTGCGAAGGCTGCAAACAGGCGCAGCTCAAGCAGAGATTGAGCGAACAGGCCGGTTCCGTCTGGGCGAACAGAGACTGAAGGCGTGCCGGCAGTGTCCCGCGTTGCCAAGGAAGCAACTGGAAACCTTGATCAAATGGGTGCGGTTCCAGGGATTCATATCTAAACAGAGATCAAAAGACAGGAATCGGTACAGAAATGAATACACCGTTGTGCTTTCTGTGACCTCACCGCTTTCAATTTTCGCTTTCAGGTTACAGAAAGCAAGAAAAAAACACTTATCTTCCTGGGGTAACCGTAATCTCTTGCGTCGGTATTTTGTAGAGGTACGTGAGGTCGGATTATAAAGCAGCTGGCTACCAGCCTCATTTCGCATAACATTCCAATGTGTTGATAAACGCGCTCATTGCGTCGCCATTGCGGTGAAATTGACTTGTGTGTGGCGTTTCAATAAAACGAACGGGAGCTCTATAAAATGCGTAGACGTTTTCTGCACACAGGACGAACCAAAAGCGGACTGCTTATGTACCGTATTCTTTTCGACGTCATTCTGTGCAAAACGTCTGCAGTGGTGGAACACGGCGAGCTCGCCTAAATTGGAGCTCTATAGTCACTGACCAGTCGCAGATGTAAGCCAAGCTTTCGCACAGTTTTCTTTACGCTATAGTTAATTCGCGAACATGAGAAAAAGTCGGCGCCCATATCTGTGCTGCATACTGAGTACGCGCGCTCAACTCAGATAGACCAACGCTCTCATGATGGAGGGCGGCTGCTCGCTCCAGCGTAACAGTCAAGGAGATGCGCCTCTATCTTATCGCCCAAGAATGCCGGGGTGGTGGGTGAGGTCTGGACGCCGGTCGGCCGGCTCTTTTCGACCGGCGATCGGCGCGAGGAGGGTGTTTCGCTTGGTGCGGTTGCTGCGTGCGGTGCGCTGCTGCTGCCGCCGATACCGTCGTGCACGCTGCATGTTCCACCAACTAGTTCGAGGATGAAGTTCGCGACGGAATCCAGGAAGCGGCTCGGTGAACTGTTCTTTTTTCTTTCTAAGAGAACATACTGTTGGGCTATAGTCGGTTTGTTACGTTCAATGAAGTCATGGTGCGGATGAAACACGGACTACAGAAAGTACACGTCCTGCACTCTTTCTGTGGTCTCTGTTTTGTCAGTGCTATGGCTTCACTGAATGTTTTTTTTTTCCTGCTTTGCCCTGGAGTTGGATGCAGGCGTGAATCGAATTACTCGTTCGAACGCACCTACTCACGGTTAGAAGATATTCGAGGATATTGCGGGCCAGCGTCAGCATGCGCTCTGGCTCCCTATTAATTTGTTCGCCGCCTCAGATTTCCTAATGTGAGCGTAAATCTGAGGACACCAGCGCTTTGTTGCCTTTCCGTCCCCATCGTATACTGCAGCCGCCGCGGCCGATGATCGAACCCGCGTCCTGAATGTTAGCAGCTAACACCTCAGTCGCTATAAGCTACCGCGAGGAGTTATCAAACACAGGGTCCTCATTTTCTTCTGCATATGGGAAGATACGTACGTTGAGAACAATCTAGAACGTCGTATTCTCAAGGCAGACTGAATTAGCTAGGGGACAAACGGGGGTTAAGGATATCATTGTTGAAATAAAGAAGAGGAAATGGACATGGGCCGGGCATGTAGCGCGTAGACAGGATAACCGCTGGCCATTAATGGTAACTAACTGGATTCCCAGAGAAGGGAAGCGGGTTAGGGGGAGACAGAAGGTAAGGTGGGCAGATGAGATTAAGAAGTTTGCGGGTATAAATTGCCAGCAGCAAGCACAGGACCGCGTTAACTGGCGGAACATGGGAGAGGCCTTTGTCCTGCAGTGGACGTAGTCAGGCTGATGATGATGATGATTCTCAAGGCCTCCCCCCAAGTGTAGGGTAGACAACCTAGCCAAGCTTGGCTAACCTCCATGCCTTTTCTCTCAATTACTCTCTCTCTCTCTCTGTGTCTCTGTCTCTCCAAGGCCGCCAAAGCGAACACGTGTCTTCGAAATTGCAAGCATTGCGCCATTAATCCGCTCAATTAATAACGAATCGTATGGTGTTACGGTGGTAGCATTTATTTCGCCTCCGCAATTAGCTATACACTTGTGGCTGTAACGACTGCATTACGCCATGTGACTTTTTTTTTTCCAGGGGCAGTTGGGTATAATAGCTTTGATGAACCAGGTGAAATCAGTGCGCACTTGGTGGTTTGATTAATAGGCTTTTCTCGTAACCACGTATCTCGCCGAAACGCGAAAAACACTTCTTATAGATGAGAGTTCTTTCGCTGCCCTTCGCTGCTTGTATTTGCGTGCGTCGCGCTGATATATGAGGAAAGTCTGATGCAATTTCACCGCGTGTTGATTCTCAACGAAACGCGACAGCAAGCTGGCGAAGCCGAGACTCCGTAATTACCGGTGCGTGAAAGTATTTCAATTCAATTCAATTCAATTCTTTATTCATCAAGTGCGAACATGAAAAAGTTTATGGGTACAGATTCACTGGGAGGTCCCAAGGTAAGAACCGCAGGCGGGACGCAGGCGGGACGCGCGAAACGCAGGCGGGACGCGCGAAACGGCGGAGCCGCTCCGGCGAACCAAATTTAAGCTGTTACTCGAGATCTAAGTATAGCCATGCCGGCAACAGTTAGCGCTATGATACTTCATTACGCTTACCACTCTGGCGTGGGTTGCTTGCCTGTACTTATTATTCTTGGCTATCCCACAGCATGCATACACCCGTTATTGGAAACGAGCTACACGATGTGCGACTCGGTGTCAATTTCATTTCTTGCTTTTCTCTCAATTAGACCGCTCCTAATTTCATCGAGATCTTTTTTTTTCGTTTTGGCTATACGTGAAAAGTATAGCCAAATTCTTCGTGCTGCCCCTGTAATATTCAAATCTGAAGTTATTCCGGCCCATTATATATATCACTCTCGATACGGTCTCTACTAAACTAATATCTTTTGTTCGTCCGCTTATTTTAATCAGATCGTGGCGGGCGCGACAACTATAACATTTCTTTGGTGTGTCTACTTGCGTACAGAATTTACAGACTAGTACAGTATTACAGACAAGTACAATAATAATAGGAACAGCGAATGATGTCAAAAGAAAGTATAGGGGATGTTATTAGGAGTAAGTGTGATGCAAAAGTGAAGAAAGAGAAGTGGAAGGAACCGAACCTACACTCTAACCTTTGAATAACACGTCCGATGCTTTACCACTGAACTACAGTGGCGGTTATCTCCCGTCTACTTTATAGGGTATATATGTGCGTTTAAACGTGTGAGCGTCTGTCAGCGCCGCCGGTTGCCATTACGGCGAGTTTAAGAACTGTCTTTTTCGCCTGTTGGCGTCACATAGCACGTGGTCTTATTACAACCTAGTAGCTCAGGAATAATCTCTCGCATGCTAGCTGAAGGCATCACGTCTGCCAGAACGAGACATTATTGATTATATTCAAGAAATCGACGTACTCGTAGCTTTGCTGAACACGTACGAATCGTGTCATCACAAGCGATCAGCGTTGAGAAAGCTATAGGGCGTGCCTATATACTACAGGTTAACATGCACAAAGTATGCATAACCAACATGGCATTTACGAGCTTTGCGCTACTTTATCACCTTATGACAGCTCTGAAGGGCAAATTGATGACGGAGAAATTTTCAGTCGTGTTCAAAGTGACAATATTTTTTACTCTGCACGTGACTTTAAGGACACGTTTATTCATGTTTATACAAATGCTCTGAGACATTTGCAGTTCGTTGATGTTCGTTCCTGCAAAAACGTAATTTGTCGTGGTTTCTCGAATTTTATTTATGTATTTGTGTGCTAGTTTTTTTTTTTTTTTGCTAATGTACGCGGTAAGCTTGTGCGGTCGGATCAGTGAGCATTATTAGAGTTCAGAAACAAGGTTGAAGAGATGTAGCCTTCGTAACCCTTTGTATTCTGTGCCCACTTCAGTTGTGCAAGTACCCATTTTTCGGGCATATATTCAATAAATTTATAGGTGAAAAGGGGGATATCCTGAAAACGAGAAAAAATGGCTTTATTTATAGCAAAAAACAAGTCTTCTAGTGGACACAAGGAGACACGACGTCCGCAAATATTAGGATGATTTTCACTTATTGCTTTAAGGAAAACAAAAACAAACATTTTTTCGTTGTAATTTTCTCCTTGAGGCTTCGGTAGCGCCTTGTTGTCTTGCTTCGATAAAACTTTTTCTCAAGATTGCAATAATTAAACTACATTTGAACACTGAAATAAGATAATTTTACATTTACAGGCGTTGCTGCTGTGCAATAACGAAGCAGTTTTCATGAAATAACCCGTGTTCAATGAAAGTATAATGAAATTGCGCTAAGTCATGCGAACGTAATGTTGGCATGTCGGCATCATTCTTATCTGAAGATAATTGCTGCTCCACTGGTATTCAAGAATTATTTGCACCATTAAAATATAGTTTGTACGCCACTGTCACTTTATCGAAGGTCATATTCACGAAGTTGAGGCATACTCATTCAATACGTTCTCTGGCAAATAAGTGGCTGAAACTTGGCGTTCATAGCTTTCTTGACGATGAACTACCAACTCGCCCAAACGCTGGCGTTAATCGTTCAAAATTTAGTTTTTTTTTGGTGTCTTGAGTTTTTCGCAGTCACGCACAATAACTTTCACAGAGGTCTCCATGGCCATCCTTCAAACACCGATCCGCCAGACTTTCTGTTTCAAATGCCGCCAACAACGTTCAAAGCCGGTAGCGCATTTTGTCACCGCTATGCGCCTTCGCATCTATTTGAGCGGGAGATCAGAGCCAGGCTCGAGATAAGGACCTCTTTCGAGCACAACTTTTTTGTACTACCCTGCGTGGCATCGTAGCATAGCGTTCACCGTGCGGCCGCTCGAGTCATCACGAATATCCAACGCGAAAGAAATAAAGAGTTCCCCGGAAAACGAAGCAGAATTGAAGTCGAGTGCCGACGACTCACTGAGGATACCGCGCGCGCGTTACTGCAGCTACGGGCAAGAAAGAGAAAAGTGTTATCCGTAAAGCGGTCACCCGAGATTACACGCTCTTGAATAACAACGTTATCTCTCTTCTTCTTTTTCGAGTGGAGAGACTGACACGTGTTCCGCCCTCCCGTATACCGATCGAATCACCTGAGGCTCGGTTCGAACCGGTGCAAACTGTTCTGCATCTCTTGACGTTGCCCGATCCTTTCTTCTCGAAAGCTTTTGGCTGAGGACATTACGCGCGATCCACTTGTCCCTGATGAGTTCCGATAGCAGTGCTCGCTTGCTGGTGCACTCCTCTGCGGCCTCCCACTGAAGAAGAGCGAGCGAAAGGACCAAAGCAACAGTTGAGCACCTTGCACGCGCGCTGTACGAACACTTACAAATGCGCTTATGATGCACGTGATAGTATAGTTTGCACTCTATTCAATCCTTCCCCGATCGCGTCCTCGCCTTTGGTATTTTTTTTCACTTGACGAGAAAGTTCTTCGTTTGTTATCGTGATCGGACGTCCGCTCGACAACCGATCGTGTTGGCCTTGCGCTAAAGGCTTTCCTTATCGGAGCTCGTTCAGCTTTGCAATGGTGTTACGTCCGTAGCAGCTTTGCAAAACGGTGGCGTATCTTGGTTGCCGACAGCAACAGAACAGCGTGTAGTTGTATCGTGCTTTATTAGATGCGCAAATATGATGAAATGGGTGATGCACTTTGCCGCAATCAATCAATCAATCAAAGTGGTGACGCAATATGTACTGTTCAGTGCGCCTACTATTTATAATTCTTCTAGATACGTAGTACATTCACTGGTAAGAGAGACCAGGAAAATTCAGGTGTTTTGATGCCACGTGATTAGATAAGCGGAATTATTGGGACAATAAAGCGCATTTCTTTCTCGGTCATCTGAACCTATCATTACTCATCACTATACTTCCGTTTCCCTTCTGTTGTTCTCATTTCCCAGAAGCTACAGTGCACCTGCCTACTATAAAGGCTGGCCTCTCAGAGTTTTCTTTACATGAAATCTTAATCATAATTACGCATAAAGAGCGAATACGTCCAGCTAAAAAAAATGTGCATACTTTGCCTGAATCTGCACATCTCGCTTCTTTCCAACACGCTCTCCAACGCGATGTATTTACTCTGCATGCGCAGAGTCTATGTCCAAGGAGCTGGACTCGAAGACCTTATGCCAGCTCCAGTCGAGCCCCTCCCTGGCCGGCAGTGTCACTGGCCTCGGATCGGCGGCCACCATCGCCACGGTGGCAGCGGCGGCGGCACAGCACGGGCCGCCCAGCGGCCTGCCCTCGCCCACGGAGAACGGGCCCGCACTACCACCAGGAATACCGCCATCAGGTACAACTGCAACGTGACAGTACGGCGATAGTTATAGCGCGAGAACAAAACGACGACACAGAGACAAGAAGGACACGAAAGACATTTCGTGTTCTTCTTGTCTCTGTGTCGTCGTTTTGTTCTCGCGCTATAACTATCGTCATGCCATACCAACTAGCCCAAGCTGCCACACGCTACAGTACGGTCGTGTGCATGTGGCACCTGCAGTTAATTGCATCTAAAACCTTAGGCCTTAATTAGGTCTAGAGCTGGCGGCGTTGACTGACTCGCGTGTTCACAGGTGACGACATCACGTCCCTATGAGGTCACATTCGATGGCGCAAAACGTCACCACGTGGCAGTGATAAGATAACGACGTTTGGAATGAGCTGATATTAAGTGCTTGTGGTTGCGCGAGACAGTGCGCGAGACAAGGTTTCCAGTGAGGACCAAGCCCAGGTTGGTACACTTAAGCGGAAGACACATGGCAAACATGGAACTACAGCAATAAAGCCCAGAGTTCAGGTTAATGCCGCACGTTTGTACTCGAGAATCGGTCACTCATCCACGGGTGGTCAGCGCGGTATTTTATTTAAGAACACGGTTAGTGCATGCAAGTACCGCTGTCTTTCTGGACTGCTGACCACCAAAAGTATCGTTATAAGAAGACGATGATTTGACTATATTACATCTACAATTGTTTGGCTGCGTAACCAGCGTGCACTCCATCAATTTAAAAACTTGACTGAAAGAATGTATTACGGAAGCTTACCGCGATAGCGATTCTGGATACCTCTATTGCGTTTTGTTGAAAACACTGCCTTTGTTTTGATGAATGAGATGTCGCAAAACAAAAAGAAGAAAAACCTCACTCCTGACTTGTCAACTTAGTGAATTGACACAATTGATTTCTGAGAAACTATCGCAAACGCAACAACATTTGATAGACTGAAACTTGCTGCAACCTTTCAGAACAATTCATCGATTGAAATTAGGATGTTGCCAAACTACCAAATTGTTCATATGGTATGAGCATTTCCAGTCCTTTATATAGAAGTCACTTGTGCCGAGATGATGTGTGGTTGGTGCTGAAGTTCTTCAGTCCTCCTAAACCACCTTGATCAGGCCGCACTGGCTTGTACAAGAATGATTGGTTTTAAGGCACGAAAAAATGCAAACATAGGAGAGGACATGGGACAGAGCACCCTGTTTTTTGTTCGTGTCCCCTCTTGTGCTGGCATTTTTTTTTGGTACCTTTGCCCAACAAACAGCTCTCTCAAGGCTTGTAAAAATAGCTGAGTTATAACTGCAACAGATGTGATAACGTTGATTTCACTGACAGCAACGGCAATAGCCATAATGACGGCTTCGGCGGCGGGCGGAGACGAAGAAGTTGACGACGGAGCCCTGGACCCGGAGGAATTCTACGCGGCCATCCCAGAACCTCCGGACGGCGGCTGGGGCTGGATGATCGTTGCCGCTTCGTTCCTCTGCAACATGGTGGTCGACGGCATCGCTTACACCTTCGGAATCTTCTTCCCCGAATTCGTGGACCACTTCAAGGCACCCAAAGGGACCGTCGCTTGGGTTGGATCATTGCTGTCGGGATGTTACCTGAGCGCCGGTGCGTATCGCTTTCTACACTCCGCTTGCTCTCAACAGCTTCTTCAATGGAGGATATTGAATTCCATAAGAAATAATCAGCCAGCCTTGAGGCTTGAAATTTTGGTTCAGCAGGCTTGAAATTTTGGTTCAGCAGACCCTTTTCAAAATTGTAAAGTTAGCTTTTCTACTATGCACTTTGAACAACTGATGGCGGCTAGTCACTGCAAAAAAGTGGTAAGGCGCGCTCTCCTTGTGGAGTGATGTAAAAAATATACAGCCGGCTCTCTTGGTATAAATACTCATAACAGATGTGACCCTACACGTTCGACTAGGATCGCGTCTTCGCTTGAAGCATGACAGGCACCGTCATTACTTAAGCAAGTATGCATTGCAGAGAAGCGCACTTTGGAATTGCGAAAAGGGTCCATTAAACGATGAAGAGTACACTGTACACACTGCAGGAATTGAGGAAACCATACATTTATGTTAAAGAGGTACATAAATACAGACTCAAGCGGGTTAGGCTTAGGCGACAGTAAGGAGGCCCTGAGATGAAACTACAGTTGCCTTCCGCCAATCCCTTTGACCTTGTTCTATTTACATTACCTATTACTGATACTTAAACACGCATACCCGGTTGCCATGCCATGACAATTCAACGGTGAAGAAACATGTGGTGAATTGCCGTGAACACTTATGTTGTACATGAGGCTTAACTACCGGAAAAGCAGTTTCGGGTAGCATGAGTGAGAATTTCTTATAAGTTTTCATAAGACAAAACTACCAGCTTCATGTAACTCCGATAAGCTAGTGCTATTTAGTTGTCTATCGAACTTCGGCACATTTAAAAAATGTGGCTGCGGTATCTTGCTTAGCGACCGATTAGAGTGCATAATTCTAGTTCATAACTTAATAAAGCAGCAGTTCGGACACTTGACATGCGAAACAAACTCTTAAAAGATGCATTAAAGCTTTGGATGCATGTGCAAAAAGAGGGTGAAAGAAACAGCCAAAGAAGATGAGTTTAGAAGTGCAGGTGGGGAGAAATCTAGCACAGATTTATATTCAACATTCTTTTTTATACGTAGCACATGCGTAAGTGCATGTAGACTGGTTGCAATGTGGTCTCTTGCATGGGATTGTCGACAGTGACGTCGGCTGTCGATGTGGTTGAGCGAATGTACAAATTCGTCTAGAACTACTAGGTCGCTTGAAGCGATCCTTCAAGTTTTCTTGTTATTCTCATCTTGTAGGCTTTCTTCCCGAATGTAAGACTGTGTTTGACTAAGTTCTTGTACCTATAAAACAGTGTATTTATTACTATTATTTTTCATTTTAGGCCCCTTGGTGAGTGCGTTGACAAATCGGTATGGCTGCCGGGCTGTGTGCATCGGGGGAAGCATCGTTGCCTGCATCGCTTTCTTGCTTAGCACCATCGTACAGGACGTGGGCAGCCTAATGGTCACATTTGGTTTGATGGCTGGTAAGAAAAATTGAGCTCTTTAGGCTTTTTTGCACTGTGTCATTGCATGAAGTTACGCAACTGCATCTACGAAACAATGAAGCCTTTATATCTAAATTGCATTCAGAGTCTAATGTCCAGCCTCTGAATTCACGGATGTATCTTTTAATGATTTTATGTGTCATGAGAAAGTAAAAACTTTGACCATGAGACGTTTCCTCTGGAATCCATAAAGTTAACGATACTGTAACATTCAAACAAGTCTAGTATATCACTCACGTGTCTTAAAATGACTGCTAACCTTACCAAACCTCGTTAGTATACTGTGCAAGTAGCAAAGGCAGTGTAATAAACAGTTTTTTCTCATTTTGATAAACTTGGTTGACACGTTTTTAAAAAATTACAGCATATTCACGGACTGAATGATTATGAGTGGGGCGAAGCGTCCATCTGTTCGCCTGTGTGTCCGTGCGTTCAGACGTACTCACAGAAGCACGGATGCACGAACGGATAGAGAGACGGATGGAAGCACGAACGGGCACATGGACGGACACAAGCAAAAACAGACATACTGACAGAAAGATGGACGGATGGACGCAAGGACAGACGAACGCTTCGCCCCATTAATCATCATTCACTCCGTGGATATTCTATCGAAACCGCTAAGGCTATCTAGTGATATCATCCCCAAGAGCATACACACATTATGCCATATTTAATAAACTAGAGGTGGCTACATACTACTGCTACAGCCGTGAAGGGAACAACTCACAGCCTCAGGAGCTTCACCTATAAAAGTACACCGATGCACATAAAAATGCACATAGAAAACTCGTCATTATGCTCAGAAACTTCATGGATCCACAGCAGTTACTTATCAGCTCTACTATATTGCCTCTGTAAATCGGTATGCACTTACTGCATTTTACAAACATTGTGACCTAACAAAATTATATTCACTAGATAGCTAGCTGGCATATTTTATTCATGAGCCTTATCATGAAGCGAGAGGCATTATACAACTGTGTTCGTACCAACGCAGCTTCACTTTGTGTGTTCCTCAAAAAACATTCAAAGTTCGTGTTAGCTCAAATGTTTTCTTGAAAGTTCACCGGCAAGCACGTAGATACTGTCGGAAATGACGATACCGCATTAGTAATAACTCTCTCATTTTCTTGCACTCGCAGGTGTCGGCTTCGGTCTCATCTATCTACCAGCCATCGTGAGCGTGAACCAATACTTCTCCAAGAAGCGTGCACTGGCTACAGGAATCGCCGTCTGTGGCTCCGGCATGGGCGCATTCGTGTTCGCCCCTTTCTGTCAGTACCTGCTCACCATCTTCAACTGGAAAGGGGCACTCATGATTTTGGCCGGCCTGTCGCTCAACTGCGCCGTGTTTGGCGCACTCATGCGGCCGCTCCTCGCATCGGACAACCCGCAGACTAAGCCGCTTCTGCAGCGGATCTGGGAGGAAAAAGAGCGGCAGCGGCAGGACTCACTCTGTAACAGCCAGTTCTTCTTGGTGCAGCACGCGGACGGGACCATCGAGAAGAGGCAGAAGCTGCTCTTGAACACCGAGCCGGGCGTCCACTCGACACTGTACCTGGACCAGTGGGGCAAGTCTCCTATGGACACGCCAGTCATCACGCTGTCCCCCATTCAGGAGGCCAGGCCATCCCGCATGGGCTCAAAGGAAGACCAGAACGACGATTCTGGAGACTCGGGAAAGGAGAACGGCGGCACTAAAAAGGGTTCACCGCGACAGGAAACGGCGCCGGCAACCACGGAATCCGAGAAAGATGCAGGGCAGCAGCAGTCAAACGTCGACGACGAGAAGACAGTCACAGAGACAACCCAGATGATTCCTTCTGAACAAGACAACCAGGCTTCCGGTAATCAGTCAACACCGAATGGCCACGTCGTGAACGGTGGTCCTGCAGTTGCGGCTCCGACGGCTGTATCGGCCATTCAGGAGATCGCCAGGCGCAAGGGCATCATGTCTTCCAGGAGTGCCACGAAGCTGTGTCTGTCGAACATTACCATGGGAACTGAGATGCGTAGGAACAGCTCGTCTCCTCGCATGTCTTCGAGCGGCTATGTGTACACGGGCGCAGCGAGCCGGCCACACGGCCGTCTCACTACGTCTGGCGAGGTCTGGAAGCGCGTGTCGCAGGAGACTGTGGCTGGCGGACCGCGCCAAATTCAGAAGGCAAAGAAAAAGGACATCGCTCGACCCATGTATCGCAAAGATATATTCTACAGTGGAAGCGTAGTCAACCTTCCCGAGTATCGTCTGTCGCAGGGTGACGTTCGTTCTTACGTCGCCAGCGTATTGACCATCCCAGCAACAGACACCATCCCTGCAGCCAGCGGTGTGGATCTTCCAGATGGCAAGCCTGCGGCAGGTTCTTTTTGTCCACCCTGCTTGCGCCTGCCAGCCTCCATGACCGATACCCTCGCCGACATGCTAGACATGGAATTGCTCAAGAACCCAGCTTTTGTTTTGGTCTGCGTCTCAAACATCGTTGGCATGATGGGTTTCTGCATACCTTTCATGTACATCGCTGACTCTGCCGTGCTTAAAGGCATCGACAAGGACAAGGCCGCCTTCCTTCTTTCACTCATCGGTATCACAAACATGATTGGACGTCTCATCTTCGGATGGCTCTCGGACCTGCCCCAGATCAACTGCCTACTACTCAACAACCTTTCCCTCTGCCTAAGCGGTATTGCTGTGTTCATTCTGCCTTTCTGCTATTCCTACCCAGCCACCGTGGCCACGTGTATGATCTTCGGATTAATTGTCGGTGAGTTTTACGCTGTATACAGGATCACACATTATCTGTATACTTTGCTATCATGACTGATAACTAAAACACCCAGTATTTTCGAAGTGACCAACTACTACCGTGGCACTTGTAAGTAATGTTAAAAGCAAGGATCAGACTAATAAGCATGTGCTGTTTTATACTTATTTCTTAAGGCTAAAGATACTGCTTGTAACAGTGGTAATTAGTTTTCCAGTGTAGTCACAAACATATATAATAACTCAGGATGGTATATGTGTGATGCTTTCAACCAAGCAAATAGTAAAAGGGTGCAGCTCCTCAGCCACATGCTCTAAGGGAGGAGCACTTCTTATATTCTTTATTCTTTATTCAAAGGTTACCCCACATTGCCCAAAGGCGTTACAGCAGGGGGGTTACAGAAAGGGCATAAACAATTCTTCGTTCTTACAGCACACTTGCATGGCAGACAATCCATTCGACTCTTGGACAGTTCTAACAAAAAATGAATTCGCAAACAGGTTCGTCCGGGTGCGTAATTCTCTTATTTTGAAAACATGGTCAGTTTTAAATAAACGGTAATGAGGTTCCTTAAAGTATTTTTCTTTATTAATTCCTGTTTTATCATTATATATCTGAAAAAAGAACTTCAGTCGCAGCTTTTGCCGACACGAGGAAAGCAGTTCCCACCCAAGCTAATTTTTCATCTGACTGCAGCTCTCCCCTCTCTTGTACCGTCCCAAGACGAACCTGGCCGCCCGGTTGTGAATTTTTTTTCAATTTTATCAATCAATGTGGCTTGCGAAGAATCACATACGGCACAAGCGTATTCCAGTGTAGGTCGTATGCATGTTAAATAGGCTGTCTTTTTTAAGTTCAGTTCCGAAGTTTTTAAATTTCGTTGTATAAAGTATAGCGCCTTTCCAGCTTTACAAACCACATCATCTACATGCACATTTATATGCCTACATATAAAGCACATCTATTGGATAAGGGGCACATGTTTCTCCATTCATGTGCTAATATTCTTGCTCATAGGTTTAGAGATTCATAAAGACCACTTGAGAAATTTAGTTATAGGCTAGGACCATTTGACTGCACTGTAGCGAGAACTTCTTTAGCAGGCCACAATAGAGCTCCATTCTTGCTTTTCTTTTCAGCTGCTTATATTTTGCTCACATCAATCATCCTCGTGGAGCTCTTCGGTCTGGACAATCTGACGAACTCTTTCGGCTTACTCAGCCTGTGCAGAGGAGCAGCTTGTATGGTTGGACCTCCTCTAGCAGGTAAATATTCTTGTGACCATTTCTCTACCATTAGCATTATTTACGAAAATGAAATGTGCAAACAGCACATGATGGCCAAGGTCCGGCAGGGAAGAAATATAGTTTGCGATGGATTGTCAATGATAGCTAAACATCCAAATATAATTAGTTATCACAACCTGGCCCTCACTCTTCACATTGGTGGTAACGCGATCATTCTACAGGCGACCTTCTCTTGTGACTGGATGATCAAGTGCCTTTAACTTCATTACATAAATTTGGTATTGGGTAGCATAAGAACGAAATAAGACATTGCGTGGCAGAGTTTCAAAGTGGCTAATTAAAATAATCAGAAAAATTTACCAGGCCTACGAAGAGAATGCTGCTTCTCTTAGTTCCGTTGCGATAGGGCGATGTAGTCTATTACAATATCGACGACTTCAGATTCTGCTCACATAGTACCACTCACCATACCTTAGATGCCGGAGATTTTTTTCTCTGCTGTTTTAGACAAAAAGCTTTAAGTTTCTAGCACGACTGCTCTCACTCCCAACTTACAATATAAAGTATGAGGTTGTCCATGTCTGGACAAAACAGCTATTTGATGGTCAAGCGAGCACGACCTCTACATTTACCTTCTATAGTCGTAAGCTCGGTCAGCACAACTCTAAATGATTAGCAATTTCTCTACATGTCAAAATAAAATCTATGCTATATCAAATACGACGCTTCGTTGGGGATTCTCTCCTAACTGTTGACAGCCCTATACATAAGTGTCAGACAACCACCAAAATACAGCCATGGTAAAACTTTTGGTGTCCTTGGCTGCTTATAGGTTAGGGGACAACAAGCGTTCTCATCTCTCTTGCCCCCTTTTCACCATGGCGATCACTAAGAATAGAAATAAAGGTGTAATTGTCCGCAGATTTTTCACCAAGTCAGATTGTTTTTTTTTAATTACTGTACATTTCTTGTCAGTTCAGTGCTTCTAGGTAGCCTACAGTACTCTCGCATTAATTCAAATTTTGACAACTCATACTTTCGATTCATACAAACAAAATTCAATTGTTTGGTTGGCTTTCTATTCTTTCAGTGCATTTAAAAGCCTCTTAATTCAATCTCCATCATTCAGTTAGTTCATACTTTTTGGTGTTTCATACCAGAAAATATCTGTTGCTTTCT
Source organism: Rhipicephalus microplus (assembly GCF_043290135.1). Classification (NCBI taxonomy): domain Eukaryota; kingdom Metazoa; phylum Arthropoda; class Arachnida; order Ixodida; family Ixodidae; genus Rhipicephalus; species Rhipicephalus microplus. Next base: position 73,885,157 of record NC_134703.1, read on the forward strand.
CACTATTATTGGGAAATTCGGGTGCTTATATAATCCCAAGAGCCTAAAAATTAGGAATAGGTGTCTCAGTACTTCAAGGGAGAAGACTTTGCTAGTAAATAAATGTTTGAAATGAAGCACACACAAGGTAAACCATGGTGCTTTTTAACTGGTATGGAGGGTTTTTTGCTGAATCCACATATAGCAAAGAAACAGTTGGCAATTCTCGATTTTTTGAGGTCTAATCAATATTAAATGGCTGATAAAGTTGCAGACCTCACACTTCAGCTTTCTGTTCATTGCATGCAGTTGGAGTTTAAAAATGCCTAAACAAATTTTGAATGGGATAAAATCAATGCCTAATTGTAATGTGTGGTGTCACCTCACCCACAGTCATATATCTGAGAACTTCTGAAAATTCAAACTTCTTGATAATTCGAACAAAATTCAGAGGTTCCTTTGAGTTTGAATTAATGAGAGTCAACTGTATGTGATGAAATCTGTGAATATGTGAAGAATTTTTTAAAAGGGGTTGCCGCTGCAGTCAAGGTTTTGACAAGTGGCCTTGTCTTCAAGACAAGGCCACTTCTCGAAACATCAAATCCAACAACGTTTGCTGTTTAACAATTCTTTATCACTTCAAGCCTCTGCCTTTCCTTGAACATGCGTCTTGTCCGAAAGCTTGTGAACGTTACTCGGGGTTCTCTCGAGATGTGCCTGCGTATGAGCCTGCTTCAATTCTGGAATGTTCCCCGAACGTCATGTCATATTCCGTTCTTCCCTGATTCTGTTCCCTTTATCGCATACTGCAGGTACCCTGTTCGACATGACGGGCTCGTATGACGTTCCTTTCTTCGTCTCGGGCACCATGCTCATCGTGTCTGGCGCCATGTCCTCCTTCATACCGTGCGTGCGGAACACGGCCGTCAAGCCGGAACCATTGCCCGACATCGCCTCTCCTCTCGAAGAGATCCCCGAGGAAAGCGACGTGCCCGAAGATGAGGAAGAGAACGTCGAGAGCATCGTCTAAAGCAAGAATTGTCCCATTCGATGACGGTACATCCTTTTGCGCGCTTTGTTGCGGCTCCTGTCCAGCTCAACGCCTCCTCTCAGAGTGACGCCTGTACTGCGCAGAACTCACTCGCTATTCGACACTGAGTTGGTCGTAGCGGCGCCACTCCCAGGTGAATTATAGGCCCATTGATAGAACAGTGAGAGCCCACAAATAAGAAGAGATGACCGGTGATTGAGACACAAACATCTCGTTTCCCAGTGAAAACTAAGCGACATGACTTTTGTCTCCTGGCTCCGAGAGCAACCCGATTACATCCTGTCACCAGTACTCGGCGCCACCTCCTTTCTTCATTTGATAGGTTGACTTTCTTGTGGTCTTCGTTCATCTCTCCTACGTGCTTGCAGCAACCACGTCACATGTTGTGCTTTTCTTCAGCGTTGCCCCTTCTTCACATTCAAGCCTGAAACGCCAAGCGCCGAGCTGGGCTGCGCGAAGAAGCCAACCGAACCAAAGCCATTTTCATCTTTCCTAATGCGTCCTGGAGCCATATGTACTCATTCATTGCACTGAAAGCGACTCGTCAGACAGAAAAACAAGGTGCAGTGGAGAGAGTTTGGGTGCTCTTTGGCTATTCGGACGTCTACGTGTAAGTGATGCTACGTACGTTTTAGTGCGCGCTTTAATGAGAGGTGATTATTTTCATGGCTTTGAGAAAGTGCGCACAGAACTCTTTCATTTTTCGTGCTTTTCTGTGCTGGTGCGTGCGTGTGTAGTGTCAAGGTGCCATGCTCTGATGACAAGTGGTGGACGTAGCGAAGATGAAAAAAGAAGGGTTTGCCCCCTTTATGAACTATTTGCTCTTCTGTCATCGAGCACCACTGTTTGTGACAGCGTTTGATCGTCGTTGTGTTTTCTGAAAGCGACAGAGGATGGAGAACGGGGTGAAAATATGTCTTTCGATTAAGCTTTAAGGCTGTGCATGCGGCACCCTCCTCGAGCTTCAGATCGTGTGGACCATTGAGAGAGTAAGAATGAAAAAGAAGATGAGAAGTTAAAACATTGAAGGAACGTTTGGTCACGTGCCGTCGAAGACGTCTGAAAGGATATAGGAACTTCTTTTTGTTGTAAGCCGCCATCCTGCTTCAGACACTGCGCGCTTGTTTGTGTTTACTTATGTTCTCGTCGAAGAAACGTGTGACTTTTGAAGAGGACATCAAGCGCTCACTCTGCGGACAATGCGCGGAGAGTACTATGTGCAGTGATGGCAGTGGTGCGCCATGTGCATGTTCTCTTTTACACTTATGTGTCATTTCATTTTTCTTTCAATTCTCTTCATTATCTCGTCCATTGGGTCCTAAGACAAACATATGATGCACAAAGAAACGAAACAGAAGAGACAACGTGTGAGGGGAACCCCCCGAGTTTATCGTCGGCCTAAACGACGCATTCCAGTGCACAACAGAACTTATGGAAGTGAACTTGCTTCGCTTAAGATAAAGGGAAGTAAAATATTTAAAAACGGATGTGTCATTTGTCGCATCCACAGGCGTAATACACAACTCAAGATTGTAGTCACCACATATCTGTGATATATGCTCCTTGGCCCAACAGCTAAACGCTACACCGCAAGACTCTATAGACAACAACTATGGCGTGTTTGTTCGTAAAATTCAAGAAAACCGCAGTAACTTTTGTTTTTATTTTTCTCGTAGCCAAACATGTAGCCAAAGTTGCCACTGTGCAGACATAGTGTTATGACTGCTCTTATCTTTAGCGCTGAGTCCTTTTCGCGGAGAAAAAAAAAATGCAAGGCTTTCTGTTTCTTCTCTTGCATCCCATGTCCAGCTGTCTCTTTAATGTATTGAACTATAGGACCATCATAATTCATTGTCTATTTAGTGACTAGTTAAGAAAACAGACCTAGACTTGAAAATCTGTTTCCAATGAGAGAACACATGTGTGCCCTGGAAAGACATTCCAAAATGCGTGTTAAGCTCACACCCTATTTCGGAAAAAAGAAAAAACTGTGGGAGCTATACATGTTATGAAAGTAAATACAAGCTCTGTCCTTATTGCTACTACTTTGCGTTGAACACAGTGCTATAAGCTCTTTATTTTGGGTAAGTTAGTCGCTTTGCTTTCTCTTGCTCAGCGAATTGCGGTTGACGGAGTTGTGCCGGTAGGACGGTGAATGGTCCATGCTGCAGTATTTATCATGGCTGGTTTGAAATAGGTAGCTTGGTAGCTCATAAAGCCAAAAAACATTTTGTGGAACCCAGTTTCTTGAATACATTTTAGTTTTATCTGTAATTACGACAGCGTAAAAACTCACTTGCTGTTAGCTGAAGCTTACTACATTTAGCTAGCAAGCTTTCAGTTTAAGAGAGTTTTCTACAATGAAGTGACGGCAAAGACTCGTAGAAACTTGTAAGATACTATTCGCATACCAACTTTCTTTTGTCTGTATTGTTTGGTAGCTTATGGCAAGTTATTGATATTGTAGTTCAATTAATCAATGATTGCACATATGATCTATCCGATAATGCATCAATTGAAGTTTTCATTCACATTTGTGAATGAAAACTTCAATTAAAGCTTCCAGCATCACAATTCTAGTGAGCACCGAGCAAAAAGACAGTGTGGATCAAAAATACAGGAAAGATATTGAAGCACACCAACGAACAGCCAAAGCGCAGTATGTTTTGCAGTCTCGATTTCATAGGACCTGTGGTAGGGGCCAGATGCGACACTGTTACGTTCAAAAACAGCTTTGCGGCATGTTGTGATGGCGCTAGCGTAGGTTCTCATAGGGTCGCGCAATGAGGGGCAAGGGACCCAGGTTTGAAGCACTTGGAAGTGAATTCGCTTTCTTTTTCTCAAGGCATACGCCCGATGCCGCATCATTAGGTCGAGTGCAGCTGTACGAGGGAACGTATGTATGCACTTTTAGAAAGCATATATAAACAGCGCTGTCCATTTTGCAACGCCCACAGACATACGACACACATACACAGATACAGCACAGACGGTGCAATCAGTGCTGCTTGCGCTAACGCTCGCAGGCGTGAACAGATGGCCTTGAATCGACTCCTTGGGTTGCGAGTTCGCTGATATAGCCTTTTAAAGTATACTAAATGACAACAGAGTGAACGCTGAGATCCTTTTTTTCTCTGCAGCTCTTAGAAACAAAATAAAGCTGTTATTTGTTTACGCCCTATACAGGTGTGATGAAGCTTTATTATTCTTGAGAACACTGAGTGTTGCCTTGGTGGTGGAGTGATTCGCCCGAGCAAAGCTCTGTCAGTGCTGATACGTACTTCATTGTTCTTTCAATGCTTGATGGTCGTGCACATATTCTTTAAGTCCGCAACTACGTAGCAGCCGTATTGGAGGTGCACGAGCGATGCCAAATGGCACGATTCTGGTTGCATGCTTGTTTGACGTGAATGTATGCACTGCGCATATTATCAGGTGCACCAAATCCCCAGTGGCCTCGAAATAATGGCATCATCGACTTCATCATGCAACACTGTGACTGCTTTCAGGCAAGTATGGTAAAATGAAGATGCCTAGTTAGAAGCCCGATGTACAGCACACATTATGTGTTTCAAAGTTGACACTCAGTGCGGCAGTGTGCTCAGTACGTTACTTTCAAGAATTGTGATTCACTTTATTTCACTACAATTGACACGTTAATAACAAAGAGCTAGAGCAAGAAGAGGGGGGGAAATGTACCATTTATATTGAGGAATATCAGCACAAAAGCTGCAACATCTACAGCTTGACTGACCACGCCATTCCGTCACAATGGCAGCAACGCCCAGCGCGCGCAGCCTTTCTCTCACTGCTGTGACATGACAGGCAAGATTAGTGTGCAAGTTGAAAAGTATGCTCGAAATTCTAAATGACGCTTCGCGCGAATGTGGGACGCCCTGCAGCCCATTGCTGCAGCAATGCAAAAGTGTCACTCGTCTCATTCTCCTGAACAGTTCTTCAATCACGGCTTTGTTAGAAGCGTATTGCGGAGTACACCGGAGGGAGTTCCTTTGAGAAGTGTTTCTGTTCAACGATATCGGGAACGTTTCATTCATACGTTCTAGTCTTCGTGAGTCCAGGGGTGGTATTCTTACCTCGCAACCACAGATTAGATAAGCTCATATCTCTAACGAGTGAAGTGGCCTTCAATTATCAAAGTATGACGACAGACCTGTCGTCGACTGGGTCTTTTTTTCAACATGGTTGCTAGATCTGGAACGCTGTAAATGTTTTGGCGACGACGTCAAAAACCTGGGCCATCATAAAATTCGTACGATTAAAGGAAGAACGCCAAAGAAAACAGACAAAAAATATTGTGCGTTTCGTTGATTAGAAGACGTGACTAACCGGCTGGGGATTAGGCTAGAACCGGCTAAAGTCGCTGTATATGCTACCTTTAGGTAGCTGAGTAGCGCATTTGTTTTCTAACTCCACTAGCAACCATGCGCTGGGGAGAAGCTGGTGCACAGGCCGCACCGCCAGAAGCGGTTATCGTCCACCTGCAATCAAGTCACCGTCGCGCGTTCTGTAGCTCGTTCACTACGCACTGGTGGTTTTATTTCCTCTAGACTCATGTCCTTAAGCTTCAACAGCAAAGTATTTGCATGTACTCGGCACCATTTCCGAAAAAAAAAAAACATACTGAAATAATCAGTGCTGCAGGCTTAGTGGGGCGCTCATTGAATCTCGGAGGATTTATATTTTATGTTTGTGAGTCGTTGCTTATCTTACATAGTTGGCGCCACTTGACCATGCGGCAGTAGCGGTGCATATGTTATTCGGCAACACGCTACGACTTTGCGCTTTGCGTTACCAAAGAGACTAAAAAAAATCTTTTGAACTGCTGGGGCACGGTCCCGAAACTAGGCGTTTCTTCTTTTTTCGCTGGTCCTTGACACGCTATAGGCACGTCGAGTGGCAATCGGCGACAGGCTGCGAAAACAGAGCGCGGCTTCGCCGCGTAACTATGGTTGCTCACCAGGCAAGATGACGGACCTATGCGTTACTCTGCTCCCGTATGGAGCATATATATACAGCGACTCTAGAAGCGGCATGCTATTCGTGCCATCTTTTGAAGATTTTACCTAACTTCGAGATGTCGTCAAATACGAAAAGAGAGATGTTGACGGACGTTGCTTACCTTGACCAACAATAGAACCCGCTGCCAGATCATCACAGACCACAGCAACAATGCCTGCACAAATGTCACCATGCAAAAGAGAGTGAGAGACCATTCACATTGAAAATGGCAAATGGGGGAAGTGAGAGCATTCGAAAGTTTTAAACATAAACAAAGAATGAAAGTTGGGCAATCGAAAAGAGTAGGTACGTCGGTCCATGTTGCGCAGCTTTCAGCTACTTTACTTGAGAAGGGACATCACGTGATGCTTCAGTGGGTATACCAAGTCGGTGCGGTGCGATAGGCAGGGAGCATAAGCCGACAATGCTACTTGATCAGCCCTTGAAGGCGGCGCGCTCGAGAAAATACCCCTATCAAGGACCGAGCTTGCTAGCCAACTTCGAGCTGCCGCACGAGAAATTACTATCTCCACTTGGAATAGGCCAAGTAGACTGCACAGACAATACCACCACTGCCCGAACTCCTTATGTTTTCAGACACCTACTGGACTACGACGAAATGATGCCACTCTGCTTTGTCGTTTATGGGTGAGAGTGGCTTTTACAAAGTCATTCTCCGTTCGAATCGAAAAAGCTGACAACCCTTTTTGGTACAACTGTGGTGGCCAAGAGACATGACAGCCCATCTACTGCGAGTGTCCTCTTTACAATCGCCGAGAAAATTACTCGCAGTCGCTCTACTTTGCATAGATCACAGACCGATGATGGCAGAAACAATTTTGTATTGTTGGCCTGAGAGCTGATCTTCGGCATCTTTAAACTATAACTTGGCTGGAAAGTTTATGTTATCATTTTATTTATTTATTTATTTATTTATTTATTTATACCTTCAGGGCTTACAAGAAGTGCTACATAGGGGAGGGGCTACATCAATAGTGGATTATAAGGCACGTAAAAAACGGGGAACTCAAAGAAATAAACCAACAGCAAAAAGGCATGAGCCAAGACACGCATGTTACGGTACAGTATCAAGTATAAGGTGAATGTGATCAAAAACTGAAAAACACACTGTTAACAAAATACCAAGTATTAGGTGAAAACAACTGAAAACCACACGGCTAAGAAGCAATACGAATAAACAGTACAAATATAAAGTGAACATGGGTAAGAACTCAAAAGTAGATCACAGCGGGAAAATTCAGAGTTGACTTTAGCACACACACCTTCATACCACCAGCATAAAGGGAAAAAGATGAGCAGGTAAGGCGTAGGGGTTGTTACGATCGGCCCTGGGGAGCCAAGCAGGAAGTGTTTGGGGGAGAACCGGTTCGTGACCCGCGGTGGCGGCCACCCCCACCTCCCCATTCGGGTTCCTCCTCGCCGGGAGAGCTACGGGGTCTGCTGTGCGTTCGTGACCATATTTGGTAACATTTTGGGGCGCCGGGACCATATATGGTGTTGGGTTGTGCCACTCCTTGTGTTGTGAGAGGTGTTTTCCCCTCCCTCGTGGCCGAGGTGCCGGCGACACCGTATTGGCTGACGATGCGGACAAGACGCCCAGTGTCAACAACGTGGCGCTATAAAATGCCGAAGACGTTTTGTATCGCGCGCACTCTTCTCTCTTTGGGTCAGTTGACCACTTCTCCATATGTAAATAAATCTCTGTTGTTCGTTCGGGCGCTTCTTCTCGCTGAATTGTTGGACGATGGATCCTGCGACGGGGCCAGCTACCGAAAACGAGACCGGCAGGACCCGGAGTCACAACAACTGGTGGCAGCGGTGGGATGCTGATAACCCCGAAAGCGACCACTGGACGGAGTGAACCCGAAGTTCAACAACGGGACGACAGGAGAAGGATTACAAGAGCTCATCGACTTCCAGAGGGAATCGAACGGCACTTCTGAGAGAAGCACGACGCCGGAGACATGACTGCGAACTGGGTGAGTGCCGGCTTTCTCTGTTAAATTTTACCAGGCATTTACTCTATGTGTTAAGTAAAAGCTGGTAGAGAGGGGCTGTCTTGGTCATTAGGTTAACAGGTAACTTGCGTCAGGCAGAAATTGTGTGATAGCTTGGTTAAGCTCTTTCTGTCAGTGGCGTCAAGGTTAACCGTGACAGGGCAGGATTCCGTGTAAGAGCTTTTGAAGCTTTATTTGTAGACTAAGTTAACGGAAAACTTGAGGCAAGGCAGGTATCTAGAGCTGTCGTTGCCGTCAAGGTTAATTAGTTGCAGAACAAGAATCTTTGTGGAACAGAGACAGCGGTACTGGAAGCAGCCATGAATCTGAAATCCCTGCGAAAGTCCATGTTGTTGCTACTTGCCAGGGAGTTGAATCTGGAGGTGTCGGACTCTCAAAGAAAGCCAGAGCTGATAGAGGCGATTCTCGCATTGGGGGCGGAGGATGACGAGCTGTCAGAATGTGTCGAGGAGATTCAGGAGAGGCAAGCGGCAGAGGCCGAACAAAAGGCGGCCGAGGCCGAAGAAAAGGCGGCGGAGGCCGAAAGGAAAGCGGCAGAAGCCGAGGCAGATAAGATGCGAAAGCACGAGCTTGAAATGAAGCGCCTCGAGCTAGAGATTAGCCATAATAGTAGAGCAGGAGGCAGCGAGGCATCCGGTACAGCAGAGCGGGTCAGATTCAAAATGACGTACCTAATGAGATCGTACAAGCTAGGGGAGGACATTGGGCTGTTTCTCGTCAACTTTGAGAGAACTTGCGAAAGGCAAGGTTTCAGCCAGGATACATGGCCTCAACGCTTGTTGTCCCTACTTCCGGGGGAGGCCTCAGAAGTAATCGCGCGCCTCACGAAAGAGGAGGCTGACGAGTACAGTGAGGTAAAGTCGAGCCTTCTCAAGAAATACAGGTTGTCAGCGGAAGGTTTCAGACAAAAATTTCGCAACGCCGTAAAAGAGAGCAATGATTCATACCCGGAGTTTGCTTACAAGTTAATGGCCAACATGGGGGAGTGGCTGAAAGAGGCAAAGGCGTATGGGAATCATGACAAGGTGCTCGAGTGTATCGGTCTGGAACAATTCTATCAAAGGTTACCAGAAAAGGTGAGGTTCTGGGTGCAGGATAGACCAGACGTGAACACCGTAACAAAAGCCGCAGAGCTCGCTGAAGAATTCGTTACGCGCCGCGCCCTCGGGGCAAACAGCGAGCCTAAAAGGGAAAAATTCCTACGGCCGAATAAGGCGCCGTTTAGAAAACAACCGACAAGTCTCGCACAAAAGGGTGAGGAAAACAATTCATCTAACCATGGGGCGTCGGCAGAGGCAAGCAAAAGGAAATTTGAGGCGAGAAAACCGGCTGCTTGTTTCAATTGCCACGAAACAGGGCACTTCGCGAAAGACTGCCCGAAAGAAAAGGTGGCCTTTTTATCTATAAATGAAGCCGACGAGAACATGAAGTTGTTAGAGCCCTATATGTACGACCTTACCGTGAACGGCAAGCAGTGTCGGGTTCTTAGAGACTCCGCAGCCACTATGGACGTAGTTCATCCGTCTTTTGTTCAGTCCGGACAGTATTCAGGAGACTGTGCCTGGATTAGACAAGCCGTAGAAGCAAACAGTCAGTGCCTTCCCGTAGCTAAAGTTGTCCTTAAAGGCGCATTTGGAACATTGGAAACAGAAGCCGCGGTATCGCCATATCTACCCCCTCAGTATCCTTACTTATTTTCAAATAAGTCAGATCAAATGCTGAAGGAGAAAGGTCTAACGTTGGGAGAAGGCATAGTGCAGGCACTGACTAGATCAAAGCCACGTGCGCTGGCTGCGAGAGCAACATTCACTGAGGCAAACAAGCCTCAAATCGACAACGGGCCTGGTTGCGAGTTGGACACCACGGTAACAAATCAACTTGTGCGAGAACAGGCTGCAGAAGCCGTAGTCGCGGAGGCAACCATTCCAAAAGGCGACGATGAACCTCCTCCCGAATCGGAAGAGGTCAATTACGCCTCGTTGACCGAGCAAATAGAAAATGCCGTTGCTCCCAAGCCGATTCCTGGTAGTACAGAGGATAGCACAGAGGGTGACACATTCCAGGCACTAGGAAATACAAAAGAGTTGTGTGTCATGCCAACTTCGGATAATTTCAGTCGGCTGCTACAGGTGAGCCCCGCTTCATTAATAACCGAACAAAAGGGGGACCTGACGCTTAAGCAATTCCAGGACCGTTCGAAAGAGGGAATCGCCAAACAAAATGTGAGATTCCAAGAGAGGAGCGGCATACTCTATCGAAAATATCTAGATAGGCGAGGAGTAGAGTTTGACCAGGTAGTCGTACCTCAGGCGTATCGTCAGGATTTGCTTAGTTTGGTGCATGGAGAATCATGGTCAGGCCACTTAGGCGTAAAGAAGACTAAAAATCGTCTTTTACAGGAATACTACTGGCCTGGATGCTTTAAAGATGTAGAGAGGTTTGTAAAATCTTGCGATGTGTGTCAGCGAGTGGGTAAGCCGGGAGATAAGGCGAAATTTCCAATGAAGCTGGTACCCGTAATCACGGAGCCCTTTCGTCGGTTGGTAATTGACACAGTAGGTCCTTTGCCCAAGACAACTTCAGGCTACCGTCACATCCTGACCTTAATCTGCCCAGCTACTAAATTTCCAGAGGCGGTCCCGCTAAAAGAGCTAAGTTCCGTCGAAGTAGTGAACGCACTTCTGTCCGTGTTTGCCCGGGTAGGCTTTCCTGCCGAGATACAATCAGACCAGGGCACCATTTTCACGAGTGCCTTAACGACAACCTTTCTAGAGCGGTGTGGCGTGAATTTATTGCATAGTTCAGTCTACCATCCGCAGTCGAACTCGATAGAAAAGCTTCACTCCGTGATGAAGCGAGTGTTAAGAGCCTTATGTTTTGAACGGAAAACTGACTGGGAAATGTGCTTACCTGCAACGATGTTTGCACTAAGAACTGCACCACATGAGACAACAGGGTTTACGCCAGCGGAACTTGTTTACGGCCGCAGACTGCGGTCTCCCCTTCGTATGCTGAGAGAGTCGTGGGAAGGTCAGGGTGATGATCCTGTAGTAGTGGAATATGTCCTCACCTTATTGGATCGTCTAACAACAGCCCAAGAACTGACCGAGAGTGCGATGACCAAAACACAGCAGAAGGCTAAGCTTTACTACGATCGGACAGCTAAAGCACGACACTTTGCTGTAGGAGACAGGGTCATGTTGTTGAGGCCCTCCCAAAAGAATAAGCTTGAAGTGCAATGGGTAGGCCCGGCCGAGATTACTCGAAAATTGTCTGACACCAACTATGTGGTAAAATTACCAGGAAGTCGTAAGGTACACCAGGTGTATCATAGCAACTTACTCAAACCCTACAAAGAGAGAGAAGCCATCGTGAACATGACTTTAAATGTTCCGGAAGAGGTTCCGGCAGAAATCCCTGAATTAGCTCCCGAATCGGACGAAGTCCCGATCGAGAAAAGAGTTGAGGATTTAGTATCAAAGTCACAACTGACAACGAAGCAGAAGCAGGAATTGCGTGGTCTTTTGACTGAGTTTCAGGACAGATTTGTAAGCGAGCCAGGCCGGACGTCCGTCCTCACTCATGACATAGAGCTTACCTCGTCGGAACCGGTAAGATCTAAGACGTATCGGGTGTCACCTCGTCGGCTTGAGCTAATAAAAGCAGAGGTTAACAGGATGCTGGAATTGGGCGTGATTGAGCCGTGTGAAAGTGATTACACTTCCCCGTTAATTCTTGTGGAGGTACCCGGCAAAGATCCGCGTCCTTGCGTAGACTATCGTAAGTTAAACCTCATCACCAAGGATCAGACATACCCAATTCCCCACATTGAGGAACGCGTCGAGAAGGTAAGCAGCGCGGAATTTATCTCAACGCTAGACCTAGTGAGAGGTTACTGGCAGGTGCCGCTCACCGAGAGGGCGAGCCGGTATGCTGCATTTATTTCACCATTGGGGACATTCCGCCCTAAAGTGTTGAGTTTCGGCCTAAAGAACGCGCCTTACTGTTTTTCAAACTTAATGGATAAGGTTTTGCGGGGTCAAGAGGACTTCGCATTGCCTTACTTGGACGACGTCGCCGTGTTTTCCTCGTCCTGGCCAGAACACTTGGCGCATTTGAGAGCAGTACTGACACGCCTACGCGAAGCAGGTTTAACGGTAAAGGCGCCCAAGTGTCAGCTAGCACAAGCAGAGGTACTCTATCTCGGGCATGTTATCGGTCGAGGGCATCGCCGTCCCTCTGAAATGAAAGTGGCAGCTATCCGAGACTTTCCCCAGCCCCGAACGAAAACCGATATTCGGGCTTTTCTTGGAATAGCTGGTTACTATCGTAAGTACATCCCTAGATATTCCGACATTGCCAGCACTCTTACTGACGCGTTGCGCAAGACCGAGCCCCAAATGGTCGACTGGGATGAGGAGAAAGAAAAGGCTTTTCGCGTTTTGAAAGCGGCCTTGTCGAGCCAACCTTTGCTTAGTTCACCGGACTACTCGAGGCCTTTCATAGTCCAATGCGACGCTAGTGATAGAGGCATGGGGGCAGTTCTTAGTCAAAGGGATGAGGGGGATCAAGAGCATCCCGTCCTCTATGTTAGCCGGAAACTCACCCTTCGCGAGCAGGTTTACAGCGCTAGCGAAAAGGAATGTGCGTGCTTGGTTTGGGCAGTCCAGAAACTGGCTTGTTATATTGCCGGAAGCAAGTTCATTGTGGAAGTGGACCACTGTCCTCTCACCTGGCTACAGACCATGTCCTCTAAGAACGGCCGCCTGTTGCGTTGGAGCCTCGTTTTGCAACAATATACGTTTGAAATACGCTACAAAAAGGGTGTACTCCATGGCAACGCTGATGGCTTAAGTCGATGCCCCTGACGCGAGAAGGATGTCTCGAGAAATCTGGCATTTTTTTTTCCTGACCTAAACAAGAGCTAGTGATTGTTTTTTTTACTCTTTTAGGTGTACTTGTTTTAAAACGTTGAAGACACGGCTATCCAGGGTTTCGGGTTCGGTGTGCTTCCAGTGTTGTTGTTTTATGTCACCTTAAAGTGTGAGTAACATTTTGAATAAATTGTGTATTTCCTTTAATATCAGTTAAAGGGGAAAATTGCCTGGTGGAGTTTGGCGGAATTGTCCGGCGCTCACCGGCTGAGTAGTTGTGTTTTCATGTGCGTATGCGACGTCTCTTCAGCCCACAATGAAGCAGGTGTTGCCCTCTACTTCATCAAAGACGGTCGTCACCAAACCGACTGCCGGCGCTGATCTCTCCGGACAGTGGCTGCAAACCTCAGCCCATCGAGATCTTCACCCCCCCGCGCGAGAGACTGTTACGATCGGCCCTGGGGAGCCAAGCAGGAAGTGTTTGGGGGAGAACCGGTTCGTGACCCGCGGTGGCGGCCACCCCCACCTCCCCATTCGGGTTCCTCCTCGCCGGGAGAGCTACGGGGTCTGCTGTGCGTTCGTGACCATATTTGGTAACATTTTGGGGCGCCGGGACCATATATGGTGTTGGGTTGTGCCACTCCTTGTGTTGTGAGAGGTGTTTTCCCCTCCCTCGTGGCCGAGGTGCCGGCGACACCGTATTGGCTGACGATGCGGACAAGACGCCCAGTGTCAACAACGTGGCGCTATAAAATGCCGAAGACGTTTTGTATCGCGCGCACTCTTCTCTCTTTGGGTCAGTTGACCACTTCTCCATATGTAAATAAATCTCTGTTGTTCGTTCGGGCGCTTCTTCTCGCTGAATTGTTGGACGATGGATCCTGCGACGGGGCCAGCTACCGAAAACGAGACCGGCAGGACCCGGAGTCACAACAGGGTGTACGTTCTAGGTAAGGTTTGTAAGTGGACCACGAAAAAGATGGGTGTCTGCGATAGTCACCAATGAGGCATGCAGGTGATTCCAATCAGCGCACGTCTTCGGAAGAAATGAGTTGCTGTATGTTGTGGTACGCTGAAATGGAATGCGAACTTTATGATGTGGTCAACACAAGCACAAGTATAGGAAGGGGCGATGGAACGAGATCGAAGCAGATGATTGTGATAATATATCTTATGAAAGGGACATAGTCGAGAAAGTTTTCTGCGAGGTGCAAGAGAGGGAATGTCAAGTGTGGCCTTCATGTTAGTAACGCTTGCTGTGCGGCGGTAGTCGGAAAGAATGAAGCGAACTGAGCGGTTTTGAACACTTTCTAAACTATTTATTAGGGTTACGAAACCGGAGTCCCAAACAGAATATGCGTATGCTAGGTTAGATCAAACGTAAGTGGAATACAATTGTTTTTTTTTTTTTTGAGTGAAGGCAGAGCAAGGTGGAAGTTTCGTTTTAGATATCCAAGCATACGGTTTGATTTTGAAACTATGTACTCGATATGCTGCTTCCAGGAAAGAATATTAGAAATATGTATACCAAGGTATTTGTATGAAACTACGGAGTCAAGGGGAACATTGTTAAGGAAATAGTTTGGATAGGACGATTGGTTGCGCGAAATTCCTATTGATCGACATTTGGAAAAGTTCAGATTCATATGCCAGAGCGCACACCAAGAAGTGATATTTTCGAGATCAGTCTGTAGTGCAGCAATATCTGAGTTAGTAGTTTGCTTGCGGTACACAACAAAATCATCTGCAAAAAGACAGGTAGAACTGTATATATTACTAGGAAAGTCATTGATGTAGATTAGGAAGAGCAATGGTGCTAAAAGAGAACCTTGAGGCACACCAGAACTGACGGGAGTTGAAGGCGAGTTTGTTTCATTAGCGAGCACATACTGAGTTCGGTTAGTTAGTAACGCAATAATCCACCTCAAGACTTGAGTATCGATGTTTAGCCGACTAAGCTTTAGTATTAAAAGTTGATGGTTAACCTTGTCGAAAGCTTTAGCAAAATCTAAAACACACAGTCGCTATTGAATCCGGAGTCGAGAAACGAGTGCGAATTCGAGAAATGAGTGAAAATATAGTATGGCCTCAGAGGTTATGTCATCACTCCACTTCTAGAAGACAGCAGATCAGGATCGGTGGTGATATACTAATAACGTTGTCACTACTGTGATGTGTGACATTGTGCGTCCGTGCTATTCCCCCTCTCTATCTTACCATCTTTAAAACTCCCGCATCCCTTTTCCATGCAGTGTAGGATATACGGCATACTGCCCCTTTTAGACTGGCTAACACCCCTTGCTGCCTTTAATTTCTCTCCTGCTGCTATAATGCACAGCCCACTGTGGTATGACAATACGTTTCAGCCAGTAATCCTTACGGAATAAGAATATCATTAAAGTACTTTTGGGCACTTTAACTTTAGGGGTGGGGTAACGACATTTTGAAGGGGATCTTGTATTGACTCTTCTGCATAGCTGGTAGCGTTCCAAAAAATGAAAATTCTCAACCCATGAGTTGGAAACTCAGAAGCTCTAAACTTACAGCACCACTCATCCGACAAGTCGGACTCATTCGTTTCCGCCAACAGTCATCGGTGCGGCCATTGATGTTTACATTCGCCGGGGTAGTGATCATCATCATCAGTGTAACCATCATCACAATTAGCCTGACTACGTCCACTGCAGGACAAAGGCCTTTCCCATGTTCCGCCAGCCAACTCGGTCCTTTGCTTGTTGCTGCCATTTTATACCCGCAAACTTCTTAATCTCATCTGCCCACCTAACGTTCTGTATCCCCCTAACCCGCTTGCCTTATCTGGGAATTCAGTTAGTTACCCTTAATGACCGGCGATTATCCTGTCTACGCGCTACATGTCCGGCCCGAGTCCATTTCCTCTTCTTGATTTCAGCTATGATATCCTTAACCCCCGTTTGTTCCCTAATCCACTCGGCTCTCTTCTTGTCTCTTAAGGTTACCCCTATACCACATTTCTTTTCATTGCTCGCTGCGTTGTCCTCAAATTAAGCTGAACCACCTTTGTAAGTCTTCAGGTTTCTGCTCCATAGCCAAGTACTGGCAAGATGCAGCTATTATATACGTTCCTCTTGAGGGATAGTGGCAATCTACCTGTCATGATTTGAGAGTGCTTGCATCATTCCCACTTTCCTCGGTGCCACGACGACGACGGAATATAATTTATTCCAAACAGCGCAGTAACAGGACACATATGAGACCACACAACACAATACTGTGTCTGCGCTGTTTGAAAGAAATATGTGTGCGTACCAATAAACCTGCTCAACCACCGTTTTGACGACGAAACTACGCAAAGTTTGCTGCGAGGCTCAAGCCGTCAGGGAGTGCAAGGAGCCGTCAAGCTCATTTGAAGCAACGTGAAACAGAGCTATGCCAGTGATTTCTTCAAACAAGTTTTGATTGCGCTAAGTGGTTGGTGCGGGCACTTTTCTATTCTCGCGACAACCACATTCTGACGAGAGGGATTTAAAATCACTGTCCCTGCGATTTCGTTCATTGGGGGATTCGACGAAAGAAGCCGGCGCTCGGTCTTGACATCTGCAAACGTTGCTCGAACGACTCAATATCCACAGGCATTTTGCTGCCAGGTGCGCGTGGCAGCAGCGCAATCTTGTTTTGCACATTCAGGCGTGCGACGGTCGCCGAAGGAGGTCTGTTGCGCAATTCTTATAATTACCGGAGGGCTGTTTTCCTGGATGTAGGACACGTGCTCCAACGGTGCGTAGTGGCACACGCTTGGCACAGACCACCGACTCAAGTCGCTGGAAAACCGACAGACTGTGTACGGCAAGCGAAGGTTCCTCAATGCGAGCAAACATTTAACTGATTCCACTCATGGCTCTGCAACGTCCAACGACATGTTTTAATACCAGTGCACGCTTTCGCACACGCACGTGCAAAGAATTAATCTGCATTGAAAGGTGCGTGTATCACGTACGCTCGCGTTGCGAGCTACCGGATTCGAGTGATCCCGCACTACGTGCTCTGCTAACAAACTGAAAAAGCTTGTAAACTTTGCGTAACCGCTTCTGCTTTAGTGGAAGATATAGGCTATATACATAACCCTGAAGGCAACGCATACTACGTTTTTGTGGCAGTGGTAAAATGCTTTCCTTTCAGTTGACCTTGCGACGATAGCGTTTCCGTATAAAGTCAAACTAGACTCGCGGCTTGTTTTGCGGAAGTTTGTAAAGCATTTCTTGCGGCAGGCGAAAACATTTACTTGTAGACTTATCCACGTCATCGCAAGAACTCCTTATTTACGGACCGTGTACCAACTTCGCTTCGTTATGACTTGTGCTATAAGGTTTGTTGGTGAAAAAAAAAGAAGAATACGGACAGCGTAAATTTCATTTCTCGGTACTGAAATTAGTCTCCACGTTTCAACGTAAAGCATTCTGTAACCTGAAAAGCTTATTTCAATAATTTTGCTTACTGCCTTTGCTTGCAAATCGGAAATGATTATTAGTGGTGTTTTGTGGTGCAAGGAGAAACGGTAAATGAATTATTATACACTAAGCATGAAATGAATAGAAGGAAAAAAAGCAGCGGCAAGGAGAAACTGTACAATATGACAAGACTTTCAGGCTTCATATTAGTTCATCGCGAATAAAGAAGCGGAAACACGGTGAACCATGCTTCAGTTAAAACTGCAGTAACCACGACGAAAAAAAAAAAGAATTGACCTGGAAGACACTAAAAGGCCATTTTAATATTTGATCTACCTTCATTACGTATTCAAGGTGTCGACACCTTAAGCATATCCCGTTTGTTAATTGCCGACTCGTGCAGAATGATACAACCACAGTCCCGAATCTAGCGCGAGAAAACTGCGCAGCTTCACCACAGTGCGTAAATGCCTGCCATCAGCGGAAGTAGTTAAATGGTGGCGCATATTGCTGCTGGGAAATGCGCAAATTTGTGTAGATAGGCCATGGTTGGCTGACCCTAGTGGACCTAGCCAAAACATCATATAAAAATAGAAGATTAGAAGACTTCGTCTCAGTTTTCCTACATTGCGTATAGTAATAAGTAGTTTAGGCAGATAAAAATTGTCTCATTTCGCGACACGTCTTGCCTTACACTTTGGTTCGAGTTCCATGCCCGTCATCATCTGCAAGACAAAGTCAAGGGAGCAATAAATAAATAAATAAATGATTAAATAAATAAATTAATTAATGCATAAATATATAAATAAACCATAAAATAAATAAATAAATACATGCAGCGAGATCGACTGTTGGTATTAGCCCTGCCCTCCAAGGCGAAGCGGCGCTTCAAAACACTACAGATGGAAAAACGAATAATCAGGCAAGTCCCACTTTTTCTTGGAGTCGACGTGATGCGATGCAGTCGGCGATTAGTGGCATGTTACCAATTTTTTTATTTAAAAGCAAGCGTTGAGAGTTTGCCCGGATATGTCTTCCTGGGTTGATACAAACTGTGACTCGCCTGTGGCTCATACACTCATTTTATAGGCCGTGGTATGTGGTGCGTACCACATGTTGCTGAAGGAAAGGGTTTCACGGTGCATACGACAAGTACATCGCGCCATTCACGTATGACCTGTTAATCGTGTTTGTCTTACGCTAACGCCTTCCCATGCAAATTTTGATATGTAGATAGATAGATAGATAGATAGATAGATAGATAGATAGATAGATAGATAGATAGATAGATAGATAGATAGATAGATAGATAGATAGATAGATAGATAGATAGATAGATAGATAGATAGATAGATATGACCTAAGTACCTGTGGTTCACCAACAAATGCTTCGAATGTACCTGAATACGAGTACACGAAATACCTGAATACGAGTACACGAACGCGGATAGCGAAAAAAAAAACACCTTCAACAAACGCGAAAGTGTTGCGGGGGACAAAATTCGAAGCATGCGCTGCCGCTAGTATTTGCTCAGCCCGCTATCACCCTGCCGTTGTTTCTTTCTTTCTTTTTCCCGTTGCAATTGCAAGGTGAAAACACTTGTGGCCAAGAGGCCGCAGTGGTCGCACTGCCGAGTATGGTCGAGAGAAAGCGCCGGCAATACGTGTGCGTCCTCGTCCCAGCATGCATGCAAGTAAGGGCCGCTGGAAACAAGATTAGCCTGTTGTTTACTCTCTCCGCGCGGTGAGTGATAAGCGGGAAAGCGGCAGGACATTTTCAACGGTGGAAGACGGCGAGGTTGCGTAGGACGGGGTACTACGAGATGGAGACCGCCCTGCTTCTCCTCTGTGCCTCTGCATATGTTGTAATAACAAGCTATAACGATTCCAGGAGTTTCACGTCCGAAAACCACGATATGAATAGGAGGAATGCCGTAGTGGAGGGCTCCGGAAGTTTCGAGCATCAGATGTTCTTTGACGTGCACTGACAACGCACAATAGAATGGCCTCTACCGATATAGAAATGTAGTCGATATAGATGTAGATGTAGTCGATATAGATGTAGAAATATAGTCGATATAGAAATGCGACTGACGCGGCCTGGATCGAACATGCGACCCTTGAGTCAACAGACGAGCGTAACAAGAAATGGATTCTCAAACAAACAAACAAACAAAAAAAAACACGCCAGGGCTCCGCGGTAGGCGCAGTACAGTCACAGCGAAAGCTAGAAGAACGGCCTTTCAGAGCCTTTTCAAAGCACTCATTGGGTGACTGCTGCAAGCACACTTGCTTGGTACCCACTAGGGCATGAATAATAAACGTTAGGGTAGTGGGCCGGCATTCGCTATGCTATTTTTCGTCATTTTTCTGAAAAGCGTGGTATCCGCTAAACACTTGCAAGAAATTTTGTGCCAATTGTCCATGCAGTGACTGACGATGAGGAATTATGGCTGTTGTGGCTATGCGCCACAGTTAATAGGAAACCAAGAACAAGCTGTTGTAATGAGTTAGAGCATTAGACGGTCCACTGGTTATGGTAATCGCATTGTGCGACGACTGGTTGCTCTTTCGCTGTTTTAAAACGCTTTACAAGTCGTATTAATGCGATTGTTTTCCCGACCTCAAGCCTGCCTAAGGCACGTTTTACAACAAGTCACAAGCACCGGTGTAGCTCAGTGGTCGAATACTAGGCTGGCACCCAGCGGACCCGGGTTCGAGCACCACTGTGCCGTTGGTGCTAGGTAATGCCTGCCTAAAAAGAGTTTGACAAGTTACAAGTACCGGCGTAACTCAGTGATAGAGTATTGGGCTTGCACCCAGCGGACCCGGCTTCAAGCCACACTGTGTCATTGGTGTAAGAAATATTTTTCTATTTTCGCGGATGTGCTTACGGACACCGGCGGCGGCGGTGGCGGTGGACAACATGCAACTGCTCGTGACCCGAAAAGTGATCTCACAACAGCTTTCGCTGCAAAAAAATTAAAGCGACTCCATTCCTCTCCTAAGGTGTAGCGGTAACTCCGACGAAGGCCGACGGCTGTAATCTTCCGAACCTATCCGGAACTCGTTTGAGCCGAAGTGTAGCCAAAGATAGGGTAAAATTTGCAAAAAAAAAACGATGTACAAGAGTCTAAACCTTTCAGGAGACCTGTGAAGCAACATCACGTTTGCTCAAACTTCTGGAAGCAAGACAATGCTCTAGTTTACGAATACAAGCCTGGTAGACGGGGAGCAGTTCTGTTCTGTTCGTGGAGCAGCTGCACCGAGTTTACTCGAAGAGTAAACTGAGGCTATGCTGACACCCGAAAATGTTCAGAGCGAAACAAACAAGAAATGGATTTGTAAACACTGGAACTCGGGCATTCTGCTGTGCGAGTTAGCCTAACCGCTGCAACAAAGTCGAAGTCTTTTTCTTTTAATGCGAAGCCTTTTACAGCGAATCCAAGGCACTTTGACCGTTTCTTTCCTTCCTTCCTTCTTTCCTTCCTTCCTTCCTTCATTCCTTCCTTCCTTCCTTCCTTCCTTCCGTCCGTCCGTCCGTCCGTCCGTCCGTCCGTCCGTCCGTCCATCCGTCCGTCCATCCGTCCGTCCGTCCATCCATCCATCCATCCATCCATCCATCCATCCATCCATCCATCCATCCATCCATCCATTTGTCCATCCATCCGTCCGTCCGTCCGTCCATCTGTCCATTCATCAATCCGTCCATCCATCCAACCACCCATTCAGACAGACAGACAGACAGACAGACAGACAGACAGACAGACAGACAGACAGACAGACAGACAGACAGACAGACAGACAGACAGACAGACAGACAGACAGACAGACAGTTACCTACAACTTGGTGTCTTCACGCTCATTCTCTTAGCTTGGTACTTACGGAAATAGAATTAAGAGGGCCTGAATGTATGACGAACACAGTTCGCAATTCATGACATCAACAGCGCGACTTTACTGCCGATACGTCTTGAAAGTTTTCCACTCAGTCATGCGCGGCAAACACCCGCCTACCACAGCCCATAAATTGCGGGTACGCGCCACAAGTGATTCTAATTTTGTCAAGAGGGAGAGAGTGAAATTTCATTTATAAGAGTCCACTGCGGAAGCGGAGGTTGCCCCGCGCCATCCGGCTACTCACACATGGAGACCGGCAGGTGGAGCCGAACCGCCCTGTGGCGAATGCACCAGACGGCCAGTATTTGGTAAAGACTTAGGAAATATTGGCTCGACAGTGTGAAGAAGTCCTTGCCACAGAAAATGCGCTGCAGGGTCGGTGGGTTGGTTGCTTCTTGGAGACCTGTAACAACTAGATTCGGGGGATCGGCCATGAAACGGGCGGTACCTTAATTGATAGATACAACTGTTTGATAATCCGAATAGGTTTCCAATCGGATTGTTTAAAAAAGGAATTTATACAATCAATGCTAAAATAATTTTACAAGCCAACATTGTTGAAAAGTACGAAAACCTGACGCTCAATTTGTTTTGTCTCCCATAGGAATCGCCATACGCATACTCATCAGATCTACCTCAGTGACGATATAGATTGCGTTAAAAATCGTGCCGTAAAGTATATTCATTCATCGTTCTCGTATGGCATCATTTTTCATCGCCCCGCCGCGGTGGTCTAGTGGCTAAGGTACTCGGCTGCTGACCCGCAGGTCGTGGGATCGAATCCCGGCTGCGGTGGCTGCATTTCCGATGGAGGCGGAAATGTTGTAGGCCCGTGTGCTCAGATTTGGGTGCACGTTCAAGAACCCCAGAGGCTAAAAATTTCCGGAGCCCTCCACTACGGCGTGTCTCATAATCATGTAGTGGTTTTGGGACGTTAAACCCCACATATCAATCAAATCATTTTTCATCTTAAAAAAGCAGATTCTGCTTTGAATGCACCAGAACATCTCCGTCGCATCGCGAGTTTATCATTATATCATAAATTTTATAACAGTCCACTTCGTCAAACACCCTGAACTATGCCTCCTATGCGCACTTCACTGAGCACAGGTCATTCTTTTAACGTTGCTCGTCTATATGCATGCATACTGTCACTTTCTCATCATCATTTTTTTCGTCGCACAGCAAAAGATAAGAACGGCATTCTCACCACACCGCTTCCCATCACCACGTCACATGTCTTCGTTGAGGAAATGAAAAGATTTAATTGTGGACAAATTTTGTTATTTCTGTTTATATAACCACCTTTTATGTAACACCCACTTTGGGGTCTTTAACGTAAATAAATGAAATCAAATGAAACATTCCTGTGACTACCGCCTATTTCAGCAGCACCAGAGTAAAGAACCACGGTCGAGAATAAATTTAAACCCATCTTTCGGAGAGGTTCGTCAAACAATCTCTTCCTTTGATTTTTGGACAATTTGCATTTGAAAAGAGATGATGCAGAGATCTACTTTCTCTGCAGTGGAGGCATAAAGGTGACTGTACCTGACTAGACTTGTGTAGGTAAACGTTCAGTGGGGGAACTCAGCATCGTAGTCTGGTAATTAATATTTTAGCCCTTGTAGTGGAGCACCATCGTTTTTTCCTAGGATAATTGAGGTGCAGAGGTCGGCCGTATTGCCAGTAGGTTAAATACGTTGATCAAAGCTACGAAAAAAAAAAAGGCAGCTCCAGCCGGAGTCAAACCCAATCATTCTGCGTGTCAGTCAGGTATTCTCATTGTAAGAATCATGACGTGCCCGTGACTCCTCAAGTCAAATGTATCGCCAATACGCTTGTAACTACCACGCATGACATGCACATCATCGTCACGTAATGTGCGGTTCGTGGCGGTGAAACAAACAGCTCTGCCCTAATGTGGGACCACCATTGTCACGGCACTGAACTCCAACGTACCTGGTAAGCTGTATCTTGCCGGTACTTAGCTATGGAGCAGAAACCTGGAGACTTACAAAGAGGGTTCAGCTTAAATTGAGGACGACGCAGCGAGCAATGCAAATAAAAATGGTAGGTGTAACCTTAAGAGACAAGAAGAAAGCAGAGTGCATTAGGGAACAAACGGGGGTTTAGGATATCATAGCTGAAATCAAGAAGAAGAAATGGACATGGGCCGGGCATGTAGCGCGTAGACAGGATAACCGCTGGTCGTTAAGGGTAACTAACTGGATTCCCAGAGAAGACAAGCGGGTTAGGCGGATACAAAAGGTTAGATGGGTAGATGAGATTAAGAAGTTTGCCGGTATAAATTGGCAGCAGCAAGTGCAGGACCGGGTTAACTGGCGGAACATGGGAGAGGCCTTTGTCCTGCAGTGGACGTAGTCAGGCTGATGATGATGATGATGATGACGTGCACAACTACTTGATTTAGAAGAATACGTCAATCTATCTCGTAATGCTCTAAAATAGAAACATCCAGCATGGGCAACTGCTGACCACCTGATCCCTATAAAATGGTTTCTCACAGTGCTAGACTTTTTTTCAAAATTTATCCAAGCGCCGCACAGAAAATGGCTCTCACAGAATATTTCATCAACAAACCGGAAATTGCTTCCCCCATAAAGAACAATATTAATACCCCATTTTGTATAATTTCTCTCAACTAACATCGAAACTCATCGACTGCTTTTCTCTTTGCTATTTTTCGCTTTTATGCTCCCGCATACGTGCCACGCTGTTCAGATCTCGTATCCCAAGGGATCCCCGCCGACCTCCAATGAAATAGCGCAACCAGTCTCTGTACAGGTCCCCTTCATTTTTTTTTTCTCTTTCTGGGAGAAATAAAGGTATCACCACCACCTTCACAAAGGCTTTGAAGATGAACATTTGACAGACTTCCATCTTCTCGGGAAGCAAATAACATCGGAAAAGGGACACCGAGCAACGTATTGAAGTGATAACATCTCTTTACTTTAAGATGAGAAATACTCGGACCCTTCTTCAGGGGTGACAAAGGCTTCCTCTCCGTTTCCTACACACCATTCTCTTTTGGGTCACTTCTCCGTCGAACGTCACAGCACCGCGCGCTCTGCGAGGCTCCGCATCTCGCGCCGTCGCATCACGCGACTCCGCCGACAGCGCGCACGTGACGACAACTTTCGGCGAGCGCCGCGACAGGGCGCGTGCTGCCAAAGCGCCGGCCTGGGCCAGCGTCGCCAGCGCCGGCGATCCACGCTTCCAAGACCTCGCCAAAGGTCTCCACTGCCGGACCGTGCGCGCGACTGCGTGGCTGCTCAACCCTGTCTTCAACGTGCACGAGAAGCCCTCCCCGCGAAACGTGCCGCGCACTTTTTTACTCCGTGTGGGGCTCCTATAGTATCCTCTCTCCCTCTTTCTTTTTCTGTCGAACTCGCATCTTCACGAAGCCCCATTTGACTGTCATCACCTGCACAGGCCTCAACGGGATTTCTTTTTTTCTTCCGCGATCGCCACCATAGCGGGCTGACAGCATTTTTTTTTTCCGGAGCCCTCCGCTGCTGGACAACACCGGAAGTTCCCGGCTGCTCCAGCACTGCGCGTCGCAGTTCTGGAGGCAACGGAACGTGCTTATCTTCATCGAGGTAAGCCCTATACGCGTCGAGCGGCTTGCTCATGCAAACGGCCTCCACCAGCAGCGGCCGTAGCTGGGTTGCCACATGCTCGTTGCTCTCTCGCAAAGTGACAGCAGCTCGCTTGCTCTAGCTGGGAAGTTGAGGCCAAGCCAAGATTCCCGACGGCCAAGACAGCTCCGCGGGCATGCTTTCGAGTCGAGGCACCACACTTTTTTCTATTGCTTTTCTTGCGGCCAACAAAATTTATCTTGCTTTGAAGTTAATTTACAAAACCTCGGTAGAGTGAAACAAGAACAAAAGAATAAAGAGGCATTGGTGAAACAAGCGGAACCTCTGCGTTTGCACAAGCGCGCTCAAGCCCGCAAGAACAGGCAGCTGCGGCGCATTTCGCTGCCGAACTGTTCCTGTAAACGCACCTTTCTAACAATGCTCACGTGCATGCAGTGAGCCAGCTTCAGCCGTTCGTGTTATACCTCATTGTTCTTTTTCGACACACATTCATTGTTCACAGGGTGATCGTGTACGTTAGTCTGCACGCAAACAAGTACGTCGAATGAACATGAAAGTTTTTTTTTTTCGCTATCTGCTCTCCTGAAACAAGCCAAGCGTATTTAGCAGCTGCTACGGTTAGCAGAATTGTAGCCTCGTAAGAAGCCTGCGGCTAAGCTCCCAAAGTTATTGGTTATCCTTCTATGAATCGCTCACTTGATTATGAAAACAAGTACTCTGTGTTTGATGGAACGGTAGATGAAATGATGTTTTCCTAATAGTGATGTCATGCCACGCCGACAATCGGTGCTCGGGTTCGCAAGGAGGATTGTGGAAAGCAAAACAAAAACAAGGCTGCAGTTACGCCGAGGCTTTCGCAAGTCACCGCACCTCGTACTTCGAGAAATTGCTGGAGGTCGCTAACAGATAAGATACAAACGGGGACAAACAGTACCTTCAGTGCACACTGAGCAACAGGCACGCACTCAACGAAGGATAGTCCACGTTCAAGGTTGAAGAACATCATCTCATGTATCATACTATAAGTACTCTTACTAAAGTATGATGAGCCTTTTAATCTCGAGCAAGGTCGTCGCCCAGGACTCAATTTTCTTCGAGCGAGGTGCAGACTAACAGCGTAAAAGTGCTCGGCGCACTGATATGTGATAGCATGCGATGCGATAAATTGTACTGATGCGTTGCGCCTGGCAAAGCGCTGACCAGTTAAAAGAAAAAAAAAACAATGTGGGTGAGAAATGAAGTTAATTCCACCTCGGGCAACAGTATCCATCGACTAGTTCTTATGTTCACTCAAAAGCCTTCGATTATTATTATTATTATTATTATTATTATTATTATTATTATTATTATTATTATTATTATTATTATTATTATTATTTCGCGTTTTAGCTCATAGACCGCTTCCAATTGTACGTCTTTCACTGATGAAGTCTGCAAGATCGATAAAACTGTGCGTAATCAGTAAAAAGCTACAACGCATACCTTTCGACATATGTGACAGCCATTAAGATAAAGGTAATACAAAGCAGGCAATTACAAATTTTTCTACTGCGATGTTCAAAACACATACTTCCGCATAGCAGCAAATAAGAGTACTTCAAGTGCCCAAAGAAGGGAAGAAAATGCACGGCATGCGTTGCTGAATATCTCACGTATAGCAAAAAAGAGCATGCTATAACTCTCAAATATGTACACAATTAGACTCCTGAATAAATATATATATGCAACCATCATTGAACCTACTAAATAAAATTGTGTTCACCATTTTTTTCTCCTATTTTCACACATTTAGTAAGTAGCCACTGTTAAAGATACAGCCTATTTCGCTCGAGATACTTTTTAGTCCTATGTACGTCACCTGACGCTATAGCGCCTTACTTCCCTTCTATATATTATCGCTCTAAAATTTACGCCATTGTCCTTGACTACACAGTTTTTTTTTCTAACTTTTTTCTTATCCGAATAAGGGTGCGGGCATCCCTGGAACTTTACCGGGGTACTTTCCCACAGGCACAGCATTCAGCGCCGCTGTAGGAATCCAGTGACGATTGAAGCTTTCTTGCACACTGTAATGGGCTATTCTCAAAATAGACCTTGCAGACCCGCTTGCTTAAAGCTGATCCTCTGCAGGTTTTCGAGAACAACGTCTCTTTTACCCGGGTAATTCGAACACGACCATCCACAATGTGCGGTGTCTGCTGTCTCATTGGATGAATTAAAAAAGCGGATGACCAAGACGAGCTGTATTGGATAGTTGTGAATGTCTTTGATCCTTGTTTACGTAATACCACTCATAACCACTTGTTACGGTGAAGCCGCACCGAAGCTAGCCGACTAGCTAAACGTATATTCGCTTCGGTAGCTCACCAGTCCACCCTAAAAATAAGATTGTTTACCTGAAGGAATCGCTTTAAGTATATAGAGCAAAAACTTAAAAGCTTAGTCTTCATATCCCCAAGCAGAGCATCCGAAAAGCACATGGAAGTTTAGCAAGAGATCACTGTATCTTAACTAAGGCATAAAACATGCTGAAGTGTTCAAGTATAACGACTTTCATCGCAGCATTGTACAAAAATTTTTACGGTCCCGTATGCGTTCGCTTAAGACGGCCCGAAGGCTAAAGCTTTCGTCTTCTCACTTGATTGGAATGATCTCCTGAAGGTTTTCTGCACCTTAGGTGGTTTTGTACTGCCTCCGTGATCGTACAGGCATCGCAAGCTTGTTTCTGCACCTCAAGGGTTGTTTACAGTGCCTCGGAGATCTGATCGCCTTTGAGCAAACGGCGATGGAATGTGAAGGCGTCATCATGTGACGTCTTGATATGTGATGTCATAGTGACCTCATGATGTTTTTGTGGCATGTGACGTCATGGCGTAATGTGGTGACGCCATCAGATGCTACTCATTTTTTTTTTGTGCCGCTCGTGTTGACGCCGCCGCCACTGACGTTCAATTTTCGTGTTTATGGGACATATAAGGCTTTCGTCTTTATATATCAGAGTACTCGAGGCAGTCACAGCTTACGCCTGAAGCAACTGAAAAAAGTTGCGATTATGCAGTCTCGAATTCTGCAAGTCTGGTATTGCAAAAAAAAACAACAGCAAAAAACAGGCAAATTTAATTTTTTCATTGCGCCACCAGTGCGCTATGCGCATTGGTGACATGTGCAGTGATGTTAATTACAGTCATTATGTGTGTGATCGTAATAGCACTGAAACGCGAAAGTGGACCGCAAAGGCCTCTATGAAGCACATACCAGTCAGCTGAGGACAAGAAAATCGTATGGTGAAAATCCGATTCTATGAAGCGGCTCGTTTAACACATACATACATACATACATACATACATACATACATACATACATACATACATACATACATACATACATACATACATACATACATACATATTTGCATGCGTACATACGTGCATAGTACATGCATGTCTTACATATGTTCCTGCATACAGATCTCACGCTAGAATTTAGAGCCATGCATGCATATAATTTCGTTTCCAGCAACTACAGTTCATGTCACATCGGCGTGATTTCGACTCGAACACACACCAGAGGCAACCTTATTTTTAGTAGTCAAACTTGAAGCGATATAATATGATTATCACGACCAATTGCTTATGGTGGTCGTTTTACAAATAAAAATATTTCGATTTATTCTATTAGTACCATAAATATATAGCGCAGTTATATAGTCATTGAAGTGCTTCTCTCATATTCAACCATAGACTAAAAGCTTACAGAAGGAGAATGAACCTAAGGTGACAAAATGTTATAGATAATGAACCACACCAACCTACTTTATCGAAACGTTTAGATCATGCAATGCCTAACAAGGCGTGTTGCACTCTTATATTTAACAAAGTTTTCGGCGCCATTTGCAAGCCCCTAGTGTCGGTGTGCAACGGCTCTTGAAGGCCTCTCGACACGGGTCTTGCGTCGTGCCGAACGGATGGACGTGCCGTCCGGCTAAACGGCGACCGCGACGCTTGACCCGAGGACAGTGCCGATAACGGTCTCGCAAGCAGGGATCGATAGCGGACAAGGCTCCTTCGCTCAGCGCGTGTCCGATTCGCCTCTTCTGCGTCCACGGCGATTGGCGACAAGGGCCAACCTAGCAGAGCCACTCGTTCCGATAGAAGCGCCAGGGTTTCCGCGTTCGAGAGCTCCTTCGCCGTATCACCGAATCCTGCGCTGACTGCAGTATCAGGCCGGCAACGCCTCGTGCCGAAGAAGCAGGAGCCACGAATTGCGAAAAGCAAATGTTTTTGCGCAAATGTTGTCGAAGCTAAGCTGAGCCGCGAACAACGGAAGGCAAATACAAAACCTGTGACTGTGAAAAAATAAAGAGAGAGAGAGAAAAGAGCTCATGCTTCTGATTTTAAGACACGCCAACAAGGTAATGGTTCGAAGGAAGTGGAAATTTGAAAAAAAAAAACAGTGGTCCAACAAGGGATGTCTAAGACGCAAAGCAACACCTCGGCAGAGGTGACTTGCTATCATAGACGTCACCCTCTGCCCAGGCGGTGCTGCGAAAAACGCCCACACCAGCGCCCTCATCGCCGCAATGACCATAACTGGGTAGTGCAAAGAGAGCCGTCTGCAGGCGAATGTGCATGGGCTCTTCTCTTTTGTTGGTGTAAAGGTGCGGTTTCCCGAAAATCAAGAACCTGGCAAGTTTTTACCGTCAGTGCAACCTCGCTTCAGAAAAGTATAGGAGGCTCAATTTTCGTGTTTATGAGACATGTATGGCTTTCGTCTTAATATATCAGAGTAGTCGAGGCAGTCACAACTTACGCCTGAAGCGCCTGAAACAAGTTGCGATTATGCAGTCTCGACTTCTACCGTTCCGCGTACGAACGACACGCTTCCCTCGCGCCGGTTCACGACAGCGATAAGCAGTCACAGCGGTTATCGATTTTGTGGCCGATAGCAAAACGTGTTCACTGTAAAGCCACCACCATCGTTGCGGCCCTGCCGAGACAGCACAATGGGGCAAATGCAATGGTCGTTCGTACGCGGAACGTTAGGGAGCACTAGAATCGTTGCGCGCACTGGCGCACGAGCGGGTTTGTTACGTGTTATTTTTTGCATTTCGCGGTTATTTGTAATTAGCAGAAAAACCCTAATACCCAACAGACATATAGCTCAAAACTGTCTAATCGTACGTTTTGAAACCAATCTCCAACTTTCTCATTGAATTTTTTATCTATCTTTGCTTTTTGAAAAGTTAGTTAGGTAAACATATCTAACTAAACATTACTTGAGAACACAAAAATAGTCTCACTAACTCCAGGCAACGATGAGCAACACGCGTTTGGTCACGTCGTAATTACGTGTTCCGGCATATTTTTAAACTTTGGCTATATATATATATATATATATATATATATATATATATATATATATATATATATATATATATATATATATATATATATATATATATATATATATATATATATATATGACTATACCTTCTGCTGTATTGAACATACGTAATAAATAAATAAATAAATAAATAAATAAATATTGAGCGCTAACGACGCCAAAGGGCTAATCCATCTGTCCGATCCAGGGAAGCAACGTGGAGACGCCAGCGCCAGGAAAAGAACAGGAAAGAGCAGAAAAGCACGAGAAAAACAAAACAAAAATTGCGGGAAAGAGCCCACAAAACAGAAGATAAACGCAAGGGAAACACAAGAGCACGCTTACAACCTAGCCTATACAGCTTCAGTGTCCGATGGTTTTCACTGCATGTGACTCAATTTTTTATATCGGTGTGCGTGTGCTCGTTTCATTCAACCAGCCCCGCCACGGTGGTCTAATGGCTAAGGTACTCGGCTGCTGACCCACAGGTCGCGGGTTCGAATCCCGGCTGCGGCGGCTGCATTTCCGATGGAGGCGAAAATGTTGTAGGCCCGTGTGCTCAGATTTGGGTGCACGTTAAAGATCCCCATGGCAGGTGGTCAAAATTTCTGGAGTCCTCCACTACGGCGTCTCTCATAATCATATGGCGGTTTTGGGACGTTAAACCCCACATATCAATCAATCGTTTCATTCAACCAAGTTTTTTCCTGGCAGGACAAGCTTTAGGCAAGCCCTTAATGTTACGTTATAGCATTCAGCAAGTGCGCTGGCACCTACTCGCAATGCTAAGAAGACGAACTCGATATACCTACGTATCCACGGTCATTGCAAGCTCCCACTACTGTGCTTGTATTCAGTTCAACCTTGCGATGGCACACAATCTCATTTCACTTATCTTAGCCCCTCCCTCCCTTCTATGTACCACTATTACATGGATACCTCTCCCCAGAAAGGCCACCTCTTCGTGTATAGAAGTGATAGCTGATTAGCGTATAGCGTTTCGTTTGATTGTTTACGTGTTCAGTCTTCGGGTCTGTGCGAACGTGTCTCGGACCACGTGCTAAATCATCGACGTCTGCACTCTCGGCTTACACGTCCTATATACTACCGCACCTAATTGCACCGCCATATTTAGCGGTCTGAAAAGGCAGGACGGGGTGGGGGGAGTGATAAGATAAGCAGCGTTGACTTGGGCGAATGAGGCAAGAACGGGGTTTACGACAGCGTACAGTGCGAGGCGCAACCCAGCTTGGCGTTAGAAGACAACAATCTTATCGTCCCGCGGCAGTTTCCTCAAGTCGTCCTGCCGGTTCCCCTCGCGTCTCAAACGATGCTCGTGCCAGCTTATGTGTGCATAAGCTAGAGCATGCTCTTCGAGCTGGGAGAAGCGTTATCCGACAAAATTATCTATGCAACGAAATCACGCTGACTAAAGAGACAAGTAACACCGATATGTGGCGCAACGGTGTCGCTCCCCGAATGCGAAGATTAATGTTTCCTGGCGAGATTTCAGTTGCTACGTCTGGCGCCAAACGGCCCGCTTAAACCCCCATAGAATAGCACGGTGAATAACATCTACATTTATAACAAGCACAACTTCGTTCAAATTTAGAGAGCTGTGAAAGCTTTCGAGTGAAATTTTGCTGGCTGAATACGCTATCCACAAAACCTGTCTCAGTTAATAGGCCTGTCTTAGTTAGCTTGAACAATTGATTGATTGATTGATTGATTGATTGATTGATTGATGAAGTGAGTGAGTGAGAAAGTGAGTGAGTGAGTGAGTGAGTGAGTGAATGTGCACACGTAGTGCTTTTTCGAAGAAAACGAAGAAGAAGAAGAGCCCGCATACTATATTATACTATGTATGCAGTTTTGTTCCACAAATTTAAGTTCGTAAGCTTTAAGGGTTAGGACACCTTTGTTGTCCGTGGATTAGGCGGTGACTTGAGCCGTCAATGTGTCATGACGGGATATATTCTTTAGGTGTGCTTACTTAACAAAATTACACGAAGTATTAACCCCCCTGCACCAAAAATAAAAGCTAGATTCCTTAGCTATATGTATGTTTTTTTAGCAGCACGCAATAAAAACGTGTTGCTATATACCGCAACCTTATCGTGCTAGCAAAACATAGATGCTGCGCATAGAAAAACACATCATTTTTCTCAACACGAACGCGCGGCCCAAGCACACGAAAAGGAGGTGAATATCACCGTCAAATACGCACTGCCCACGTGTGAGCCAGTTTAGCTCTCGCTATGTATAGCGATGTCCAGATAGTGGTTATAACCGTGTTTTTATCGTAGAAAACCACTGCACGAATGCTAAAGAACGAGGACGTGGCTCGAGTAGACACACCCGAGGCATTAAAGTGTTCGTGCACTGTTCTTGCTGGTGCTTTCTCGCGCTGCGTTCATTTCTTCGCGTTCGCGCAGAACTTCGCTATACGACGATAATAAAACGAGATAACCACATGGACGGTAAACTTCTGGTACATTTTCCCGATTCCTGCGCTACTTGCAAGCGCTTCGAAGAAAAAAAAATCACACAAGTATAAACGTTGAAACTTGAGCAATATTGGTTGGCGCTGCGGATGGGGTTGGCCGTTTGGGGTATCGCTTGGAGCCATTTGGGGTATTGTCACGGTGGACAAACAGACATATGTACAGACAGACAGAGCAAAATTTTTGCGTCGAAGTACCCCAAGAAAGCCTATTGTCTTTAAAAATATATTAGAGAGTTTCAGAATACCGTTTGCGAGCGCTGCGGGCGTTGCGGGCGAAGCAAACGCGATAAGAGTTTTAGAATAGCGTTCGCCCTGCTGCGAACCGCAACGCACAATCGCAGCGACACCGTAGCCTCGAAACCAGCGCTTGCGGGCCACATGCGGGCCACCATCACCGCACGCAATTTCGGATTTTCTGCGAGCGGTTCGCTAACGCGAACGCCGACTCGCGTTGCGACGCATGCGCAGTAGCAACGACCGCACCGCAAGGGCTTGCGGTGCGCTATTCTAAAACTCCCTATTAACGCAGAAACGGTTGCGTTGCCAGTCTTACACGCCAGAACAGTTCGAGCCACGCACTACCGGCTTGCCGGAGCTCACCAAGCAGAGGCTTCGAAGATAACGCGACTGGAAAATAACCGCGATTCCCACTGTGCAGGCCGTGTAGTGAATTCCGGTTGAGACCGAACGGGCTATCAGAAACACCAGATCCCGTTACGTTATACGGGAGGAAGCGATCACGAGAAGACAGAGCTGCAGGCACGGACGCTATAGCGATATGGCAAGTACGGGGAAGAGAGAGGGGGAAGGGTGGAGTGAGGGAAGCCTACGAGGTGCGTGTTGTTTCCAAGGCTGCAGCTGCGAGTGGTGACGTATAAAGACAGGGAGAAATGACTAACGCAAGGACGTCTGTGAAAGAGTTTTCTGCGTTGTTAGGCGACTGTTTCGCGCTCTGTTGTCTTTCTTTTTTCTGTCCTCACCAGGCCGGACAGTATGATGCAGTGCAAGGAGGATCACTCAACTAGCGCACTGTCGCTATGGCAACATTCGCTGTCGGCCTTGACGATTCGCTTCTTTTGCCCGAAGCACAGACGCAATTGCTCTCTTTCTCACATATGCCTACAGTGTCTACAGCTTTGAATGAAACACGTGGCCCATTAAAGGGAAATAGATAATTAACTACTTAGGTTGTGTCACAGTTTCTCTCCCATTGAATCACAGTTTCCCGTTGAGTGTTCTCGTCACTTCCACACAAAAATTTAGACATAAATATAACCAAACCGTAAAATCAGTGCAACTACGTGTACTGGTTATGGGTGAGTAATCACGGCTTCCTTACGTGATAGAGAACATCATAATTGATAGAAGTCATGATGAGTAACACGTCAGACTGGTAGCCGAATTTGATAAATGTCGGTAACATTGCAGACTGGCAGATGATAAATATAATGTGCCACAACACGGTGGTTTGTCGATTACTTCCGTTTTCATGGATTTTTATGGCATGGTTATCGAATAGAGCAGGGTTGTGATTACACAATGCTGCACTTGATATTTGTTTTTTCACGGTGGGACATTCGTATGATTTCACGAAAGTGTCCCGTTCTTTGGGCAATCCATCAAATTGGTGTGAGCCACGGATACTACGCATTTGCAACGGGCCCTAAGGAGACGGTTCCTTTATAGCTTACGCTGTGGCTGTGCTACGTGTGCCGCGCAGGCTAGGTGTTTCCTTTTAATTGCTTCAGTTGTGCGAAACTGCTCGGGATATATTTCCTTCTCAATGAAACACGTCACCGATTTGCTTTACTAGATTACTCTTCTTTATCCACATTCAACGGAGTAATCTTTGATTATGCTTTAGCATTTTGCGTAGACACACTTGCAACAAAGCAAAGCTGCAACAAAGCGATAAAATTCACCGAAATAAATAAATACACCGCAGCTTGCACTAATTCGCGCTTGGCTGAGTCAACGCACAGCTCTTGAGCACCTATAACCGGTCCTGAATTGGCCTAGCTTTTACCCTCTGAGCTCTTTGCCATACTATACTATATCGCACATTGCAATGCTAGCTCTCTTTTTAATAATTTTCTCTCTCTTTTTCTTCACTTTCTAACTTTTTCTGTCTTTTTTCGCTTTCTTTCTCTCCGATTCTCTTTTTTTTTCATGTCTTTCTCTATTTCTCTGCAGTCGTTCTCCCACATTCTATCTTTTTCCGTTCTATTTTCTCTCTTTCTCCATAATCGCTGCTCCTCTTCACGCACCCTCCCTTTCCTTCTCTCCTGCCATGCTGTGACACTACACATGCATGGATAGCGAAGTGGTTACGACGCTCGTCTTCGCAGTCGTTCTCTCACTTCCTATTTTTTTTCATTCTTTGTTTCTATATTTATTCACTGCTTCTCCTCACCCGCACTTCCTTTCTCCCTTGCTATGCTGCACTATACATGGTGATATTATACTGTGATACTACACATGCCTGGATAGCCAGGTGGTTACGACGCTCGTTTTCGCAGTCGTTCTCTCACATTCTATCTTTTTTTATTCTTTCTCTCTATATATAATCGCTGCTTCACCTCACCCGCTCTTCCTTTCTCCCTTACTATGCTATACTATACATGGTGATATTATACTGTGATGCTACACATGCCTGGATAGCCAGGTGGTTACGACGCTCGTAATCGCAGTCGTTCTCTCACTTTCTATCTTTTTTTATTCTCTCTCTCTATATATATATACGCTGCTTCTACTCACCCGCACTTCCTTCCTCCCTTACTATGCTATACTATACATGGTGATATAATGCTGTGATACTACACATGGCTGGATAGCCAGGTGGTTACGACGCTCGTCTTCGCAGTCGTTCTCTCACATTCTATCTTTTTTTATTCTCTCTATATATATGTAATCGCTGCTTCACCTCACCCGCACTTCTTTTCTCCCTTGGTATGCTACACTATACATGGTGATATTATACTGTGATACTACACATGCCTGGATAGCCAGGTGGTTACGACGCTCGTATTCGCAGTCGTTCTGTCACATTCTATCTTTTTTAGTCTCTCTCTATATATAATCCCTGCTTCACCTCACCCGCACTTCCTTTCTCCCTTGCTATGCTATACTATACATGGTGATATCATGCTGTGACACTACACATGCCTAGATAGCCAGGTGGTTACGACGCTCGTCTTCGCAGTCGTTCTCTCACTTTCTATCTTTTTTATTCTCTCTCTCTATATATATACGCTGCTTCTACCCACCCGCACTTCCTTCCTCCCTTACTATGCTATACTATACCTGGTGATATTATGCTGTGATACTACACATGGCTGGATAGCCAGGTGGTTACGACGCTCGTCTTCGCAGTCGTTCTCTCACATTTTATCTTTTTTATTCTCTCTCTCTATATATAATCGCTGCTTCACCTCACCCGCACTTCCTTTCTCCCTTGCTATGCTACACTATACATAGTGATATTATACTGTGATACTACACATGCCTGGATAGCCAGGTGGTTACGACGCTCGTAATCGCAGTCGTTCTCTCACTTTCTATCTTTTTTATTCTCTCTCTCTATATATATATATATACGCTGCTTCTACTCACCCGCACTTCCTTCCTCCCTTACTATGCTATACTATACATGGTGATATAATGCTGTGATACTACACATGGCTGGATAGCCAGGTGGTTACGACGCTCGTCTTCGCAGTCGTTCTCTCACATTCTATCTTTTTTTTATTCTCTCTCTATATATGTAATCGCTGCTTCACCTCACCCGCACTTCTTTTCTCCCTTGGTATGCTACACTATACAAGGTGATATTATACTGTGATACTACACATGCCTGGATAGCCAGGTGGTTACGACGCTCGTATTCGCAGTCGCTCTCTCACATTCTATCTTTTTTAGTCTCTCTCTATATATAATCCCTGCTTCACCTCACCCGCACTTCCTTTCTCCCTTGCTATGCTATACTATACATGGTGATATCATGCTGTGACACTACACATGCCTGGATAGCCAGGTGGTTACGACGCTCGTATTCGCAGTCGTTCTCTCACTTTCTATCTTTTTTTTTATTCTCTCTCTCTATATATATATACGCTGCTTCTACTCACCCGCACTTCCTTCCTCCCTTATCATGCTATACTATACATGGTGATATCATGCTGTGATACTACACATGGCTGGATAGCCAGGTGGTAACGACGCTCGTCTTCGCAGTCGTTCTCTCACATTTTATCTTTTTTTATTCTCTCTCTATATGTAATCGCTGCTTCACCTCACCCGCACTTCCTTTCTCCCTTGCTATGCTATACTATACATGGTGATATCATGCTGTGACACTACACATACCTAGATAGCCAGGTGGTTACGACGCTCGTCTTTGGAGTGTGGGAAACACGGGTTCGAGTCCCGTCTGACCAATAATTTTTGCCAAGGATTTCTCCCTAGCTTGCTTGTTCTTCCTCCCTCTCTCACTTTATCTGCATTCGTTCCCTCTTCCATTAGAGTTATTGCCTCCCACGCCGGACAAATCGGCGCAGTGTCCTGCGAGCAAAGCTGAGGAGGAGGAAGAGGGCGAACATAGCGCGTGCGCGTTTATGATGAAGATAATGTATAAATCAGCGCCACACGACATACCTTGACTACAACAATTTTGTTGTAAAACTCATGTAGCGTGAATGTGCCACAGAAATCTGACATATATCACGACTCCCCCAGACGCACAGCCTGAATTTTTTTTTTTGGGGGGGGGGGGCTGCCCGCTTGAAATGGTCTTTTTTCACTATTTACGCCATGGAGAAAAAAAAACAAACAAAAAGACCGAATGGAAATAGTTACATTCATCCTATACCAGCGGGTAGCCTACATTAACTGGAAAAAGCCAACATATGCAGCAACATTTGACGATGACAGCCTAGTGTAATGTAACACTAAGCCGACTGTCACAGTAATATATTGGCATATCTATGTCGAAAATGTCAGCTAAAATAAGCTAGCATTAATCCTGCATTATTTTGTTATCATAATCATTTTTTGCCAATGCCGGAGCAAATATGACAGGCCCGACGACCTTCGGTCAACGTTCACAAATTATGGAGTAGGGTGGGCGGAAGTTCAGGGGAAATGTCCCTTCGCATGTACTACCGAACCTAGATATTTCGAATCTGAGAGGAGAGAGAGAGAGGAGGAGGAGGTTACAGAGAGGCAGAGGGGTTGGCCTGTGCGATAGTATTTTCTAAGGCAGTGGTTCTCAGCCATGGGCCTTACGAGGACACCGTGTGGTCGAGTGGTTGCGATGAGGAACCCATTGTAGTGAGAGAAAATGGGGAGCTGATAGACTATCCCTACATGCACCACGAAATAGGCACTTTTTTTTCATTTCTTCCTGGCAAAGAATGGTCAAGCCAGAAATTCACATCAATTCGACCTCAAGAGTTGGTCAACAAGTTGTGCAGCCTGCAGTCGCATTCAACGTGTACTTAACTAGGTTTGCTCCTCAAATATGCAAATCTAGATGATGTACGCTCACGTGCACATGTCGTAGAAAACTGCAGTGTCAATGTTTTTATTCATCGTCATGAATAAGAACATAAAGTCCAGCTGCGCCGCTATGCAAAGTTCTTATGCGGTGAAGCGTATCAAAATTCGGAAAAGGGCCACTCTCCCCACGGGCCTCCGTGTGCCTCCAAAAAACGAGTATTTCTCGTTTAGAGAAAACATTTCGCTAATACACCCAGAATTCTCCCCCCTCAAAAAAAAAGAAAGGCGGGGGAAAGGGTTTGCGGTTTTCTTAGAGTTAGCGGACCACCATTTAAGAACCAATGCTCATGGGATCACAAAGTAATTCTATATATAAAGGATTTGTTATATATAAAATTTACGCATACAAAACATATTCAAGAATACTTTTGAAACATTTTTGGATATACAAAATAAATATTTATACGAGGCTTATATATATACAGGCTGGAACGTAGTAATCAGCGTGAATGATCAAAGACCGAGTAATTCTCTCGCATTATCACGGCACACGCGATAGGCGTAAACACTTGAGAGTACGGGTAGTAGCACCCTTTGCCTCCGTCCATTCTCTCAACGCCTATCTTGAAAAGCTGATTGCCGCGCGTGCGCATCTGCGCTCTGACGCGAGGTGCAGCGCGAGAGGTGACCCCGCTTCGGCGAGAGAAGACCGGGCGCGCATGGCAACAGGGCAGCGCCGCGTCTGAGTTATCGTCACCCTCTGCTGCAAGGTTTCCCGCAGCGCAAGAGCAGCAGCAGACGCCGTCAATCGGCCCCGCGAGCCTCGCACTGCGCGTGGGAGAGACGAGAAAGAAGCCCCGTTCGCGAAGGCGCCCGTCGACAACGTGATTAGCCTAACCGGCGTGCCGGAAACGACTCGGGGAAGAGTCCCGTCTCCGCAATGCAGAACTCTGATCTCCCCGCGGAGCAGCGACAGTGCAGTTGGCTAACTCCCGCAGTGTAGGATGTTGCGTGCAGAACTGTCCGACGCTAGAGTGAATGGATGAGATGAGGGAGTGGGCGAATGAGGAATAATTACTGTGTGTTTGTGTGTGTCACGCAAGTAACAGAGTGTGCGTGTGTGTGAATGCTAGTGGGCTGAGAAGTAAACGAGCGCGCGAGTTTAAATGATTGAATGTCGTGTAAGAGTTAAATTAATTAATTGATTGATTGACCTATTGGTTAATTGATTGATTGATTGATTGATTGAGTGAGTGAGTGAGTGAGTGAGTGAGCGAGTGAGTGAGTGAAAAAGTTGCATGTACAGAAGCAGACGGTACGCAGATAGTCCACGAAATAGTGAGTGGCAAAGCGATAATCCACTTGCTAAGTGCGCTAGAAAAGGAGTAATTAGCTAGGTGAAGGTGCGGGTCAATTGATGAATGAAAAGTAAGCGAGTATGTCACCCAAAATCCGGCTGAACGCTGCAAACGAGACAGAAGTCTGGATCGCGAAACCTATTTTCAGCTGGTTGCCGCCACCTTTCCCCTTACACTTCTTAATTGGTGGGTCGTTTACAGGTCATAAAGTACAGCGGTTTAAATAGCTAGCTGATTTCAAAAGCTCGATGATCGCAAGCAGATAAGTCGCCGATTTGATGAAACAGAAACAGGTGCGAACTTTAGAAACATGCGTCTTACACGCATGTTGAGCAGTTACACGAA
This sequence comes from Rhipicephalus microplus, assembly GCF_043290135.1. Lineage (NCBI taxonomy): Eukaryota > Metazoa > Arthropoda > Arachnida > Ixodida > Ixodidae > Rhipicephalus > Rhipicephalus microplus. The sequence goes on from NC_134703.1 coordinate 73,925,156, forward strand.
GAGGACAGAGCGTTGGAGTCACGTGCCTGGGTGAAAAGAAGGAGGATAAGTGTACCGCACCACTTAAAGTGCTTTGTTAACTATAACGCGAGCACGGACCAGTTATTTCAAAGTGAAAGAAGGATGACAAGCAGTTCCCCATGTTGATATTGATTCACAAAGAAATAGCGTGAGATTGTATCCTTCATGTTGTTGAAGCAGCGCGGCAATGCTAACAACCACCAAGATATGTGATTTTGTACGATAGGTGGAAATTATCGCTACGCGCAACTTCCATGCGCTCGCCTACGAAATACCCTGGTTTCAACGTTGGCGGACGTCAGTGCGAAAATTCTCAGTGATATTAACGACGTGCTCGCAGTGCCCGAGCAGACTACGTCGGCAACTGCTACAAGGGCACCTACAGACTTTTAGAAGAGCACTGCCTTGGACACTGGACAGCTGAGAAAAAAACACACACTCTGTTACGTGTTTATTGCACCTACGTGTCACGAATTCATTTCCCCGTCACCATCTTCTTCATCACTCTTTTCCACCTTTCTTATTCATACCGCGCACAGCTGTAGGATAGAAGCTCAGACTTCTTTTAATTAACTTTCTCTCTCTCTCTCTCTCTGCTCTATCGCTGACAGTGTATCGGTAAAGAGTATCTTTGTGGAACGACATTAGAACAATGCCTTTTCCAATCCTTGCATGCATCTCTACGGTGCATGCTGACCGTGTTTCCGCGAGTCGCAACGCTATTTTTGTGAAGCGGAGAAAGACGAAGCGCAGGCGCTGAGCTCTCTGAGCAGCCGCCTCTCCGCGTATTCTTATCTTGAGAGCACCGTGTACTGTGCAGTCCCTAACGTGCCCGCCTCAACGCCGCTTACCTACCTTCCCTTAACGCACGTAAGCAAAGCACTGGTAAATTATCACCGCGCTGCGTAAACACTCAGTGGCGTGCAAACACGGCGGGCTTGTTTACGTACCGTGTTTATTCAATGGCGAACTGGTTGGGCATTTGTCAGCAACGTATTGTCCGATGCACCACGCAGGTTATGCTGAGTTTCGTGCCTGAAGTGAGGCGTGAAAAATTCAACAGAAGCCTGATACAGCTGCGTCTGCGAAATTATTGGATTGACGTTTCAAGTGTGGCTAGCTCTCGATGCCAATGCCTATAGTTCAACAGCTGCTGCGCTATATAAGCTGAAACAAATTCCCGTTTCACACTTCTTTTTTGTGCAGATGTACTAGTAGTGGCCTAAACAAATACACTCCTTTTTGTACAAATGTTTATTTTCATTGAAGTTCTCCCCAACCCGACTGGCAGTTTTTTGTTTGGTTGTTTATTGATCTCATTTCTTGCATTTTATCAGTGTCACGTTCAGTCAATGAAGCTATAGGTAAACAATTGGTCTGATATTTTTGTTTGACAGCATAAAAATTAGCAAAAATTCCTCAGTTTTCTTCCTTGAATAATGCCTATGTCATAAGTTTCATCACTGCAATATCGTTGAAGCTTCAGTGAACCGTTTTCGGAAATGCGGCTCTTGCTGTAGAAAGGAATGCTGTAACCTACGCTCACTCGCAATAATCTCGCACAGCAAACAAACCATCTTCTCTCTGACATAATGCGGACACGCAGATGTGTAGCGTGACTTCTAGGGAGCTCATTATACCTCATCATGCCAAGCCAGAATACCTGATCAAAGCTAAACTCAGCATTTACTTGCTCCTGTGTGGCCAACGGTGGCAGTTTCTGATTAATTGATGGAAGCTGATTGATTGATTGATTGATTGAGTGAGTGAGTGAGTGAGTGAGTGAGAGTGTTACTGAATAGGTGAGTGAGTGAACAGGGCAACCGCACCACAGCGCCACGTACTGCACTCAACAGACGAAGACGAGGCGAGGTCGACGCGAAGCCACTCGCGTGACGCGAGACCGCGCGTCGCGCGAGCAGCCGATGCGGCAGTCGCTGAGGCAGCGGAAAAAAACCCGGCGGGTTCCGCGCTGACAAAACCACGTGTGGGGAAGAAAAAAAAAAGCAAACAGCGAACAGGAAACAGAAGAAGTAGCAACGGACACAAAAGTTAGCTCACGCAGTTGCACTGACTCGCCGTGCATGGCTCTGCTTAGTGTCTTAGTCATTTTGTTTAAGACGTCCCAGGAGCATTCATTGGGACACAAGCTTGCCAGTGCTCCTTGCTGATTCGCTTTTGTTTGCATGAGAGCCAGTATAAGTTCATTCACACTCGCCGTTTTTCTCTTCACGCATTTAAGTTATGCGCGCAGTTCGATCACTGCAAAGGGGTTTTGGTAGCAGGAATAGGAGGGTTAAAATGGAGGTAGTAGACAGTGCAATGTTTTCCCATCCTGAACCCTATATATGGAGTTGGTCCGCACGGTATTAAACTTGATCGCACTGCCTTTGCATGTCTTCGTCTTCTACGTCTTTTTTTTTTTGAAGTGAGCGAAGGACGGATTGATAGAAGTAGTGATGATTATTATACGCAACCAATGTGTTCAAAATTTCGCGGACAAAGCGGGGGGTCACTGTTGCCCTGCATACTTCTATACTTTAAGGTCGCACCTTCTTCCAGTTGCCGCCTCTTGAAGAAGAGTCTACTTGTCGAAACGTCGGGCCGGCTCCGGAGACGCCCAGTGTTGCCGAATATTTCATCTCTTCGAGGTTCCATCTTTCCCTGAACTTCTGTCTTTTTTGAGCAGCCAAAGAGCAATAACATTTTATGCGGTGGTAGACCGAACGACAGGTTTGTCATTGGAATCTCCATATCGATAACTTAGCTCATTAGCAAATGGGTTGCCGAATAATCAATTCGAACAGATATAAATGAGTTCACCTTCCATATACACGCAAGGCCATGGCCACGATGAAGTTCACCATACCGTTTTCTGTCGCCGTGACTCCACACAGCGACAGAACAGTTTTTGGCTCCACGAAAGGAAGGAACGGCGCACGTATATATAGAATGGTTGTAATAAGTATGGGCAGTAATATCGTAGCGAAAGAGCTATATAGCTTGTTCACTTGATCCACACGGATAGAGTGTACATCGGCGCTATTGAATGGCGAAGTGGTGCGTTTGTATATCGTTTTCTTCTTGACCATACGTCTTCCATGACCTCCTGTGAGGATGACTGTTACGAAAGTTTGCAGATGTCTACACATTTATGCTCTTTTCTGCAGAGATAAGCAAACGAATAAATAGGCAAGGAGTCAAACGCGCGTAGACGAGAGCTTTACGAAATACGAAGATTCGATGTACAACGATATATGAAACGCGGCCGTGGGAGCCATGTTCGGTAGCTTTCGCGAGCTTACATCAGCTTTCCAATAACGTTGCTTCCCACGGTCGATTGCTATTACGCAACGGGCCTAAGCTCGGCAAAATTCGACGCGCTTCAGCAATACGCATCTGCAGGCCAACGTTCCTGGTAAACAGCAAGTGAACATGACATGCTGCGTCATGCGTTTGATATTCTTCCTGACTGTGCGTTAAAATAAAAAAAGCACTAAACGCCAAACATTTATTGTCAGATTTGTAAACAACACGGCGGTGCGCTGTCAGCCGACTTCAATAAGCTCGATTTTCCAGCGCTAAAGAGAAAAAACTGGAAGACCAATTTACGTTAGTGTTAGTCGCGCATTAAATAATCTTGAATAAAAATACGAAAGGTGTCCGTCTGAGCTCCGTTTCGCGGGTCAAAGTGCCGCGACGTCTTGTTATGCGTGAGAAACGACATTAAAGCTCGAAGTAGCTTGTAGAGTTGCGCAACGCTGCTTGAAACCGGTATACAACGTACTCCTGTCAGGTGACAGTACTTGATGCATGGTTATTGCGTCAGGGCTTATTGCAAATAAACAACCGTATGCACCTTTTAGCCACTGCGCGCGAGACAATCAGGCTGGCTAGCGTTTTGGCATAACCGTAGGCAGTGCAGAGGTATAGAGTAAAGGAAAGGGAGTTGGAATAAATGTGGTCATGCAAAGCGACTACCTTGCAATTGAGAAAGGAGGAATGTAAGAGCGCATAAGGAGCAGAACGATTCAATTGCATCAGTGCATCAAAGGCTTTACAACAACGCGAGAGGTCGCTACTATCTATCTATCTATCTATCTATCTATCTATCTATCTATCTATCTATCTATCTATCTATCTATCTATCTATCTATCTATCTATCTATCTATCTATCTATCTATCTATCTATCTATCTATCCACCTATCTATCTATCTATCTATCTATCTATCTATCTATCTATCTATCTATCTATCTATCTATCTATCTATCTATCTATCTATCTATCTATCTATCTATCTATCTATCTATTCAAGCAAATAAACAGTTCTCGGTGCGCAAATGGCGAGCTATCGCTCAGCGTATTGCATTCTATAAAGGCGTATCGCGATAAGTACGGCATCTCAATTTTTGCTCCTTCTCTCTCTCTTTTATTTAGGTGTTGCAGTTTTTGCCGGCATGTCACATCCCATCATACGCTAGAAGACCGACAAGGCACGCGAGTACATGGTAACACCGTCGCTTCCTATTAGTGCTTCGTACTCGACGCGGCTCTGGCTATGGTATACCCGGAGCTTGACTCTTTGCGCAACCCTATAACGGGTGGCCCACGGCCCACGCTGGGCTTGCCGGCCTCGGTTATTGCGCGTCTTGTGCGCCGTTAGCGGGTTTCCGCTGCGTGCTGGCCATGGCCGGTATCGACTGGTCCACGATACGCGCCGTATAGGAAGAGAAAAATGTACACCAACGAGAAGGGTATTATACATGATAGCACGGACAGCTCCGCTCGTCAAATGTCATGTCGACAAATGGAAAGGTCCGTTGCGAGGCTCAGTGCATTAGTATGGGCGTGCTTGTGATGAGTGAAGTGACTTCTTGATTCCCTCGCGTTCGCATTTTTCGCGAGCTTTGATTCCGAGTGCGCTACAATTTAAACCAAACACTAACACCGATTTAAAAATTCAGGAGCACTTCCGCTATCGCGAAATTCGAGGGAAACGAAACTTGACTCGTACGTGCCTAACTTAATACTATATACTTGCATTCTTTCTTTCCTTTCTTTTCGTTTCTTTCTTTTTCAGTTTCTTGCTTTCTCTTTTCCTTCTATGTTTGTTTTCTCTTTGTTTCTTTCATTCTTTCTCTCTTCCCTTCCTTGATCTTATCTGTTTTTTTCTTTCTTCCTTCCTTTTTTAAGTTCCGTAACAACGCGCAATGTGTCCAGAGCAGTCACGTGATTGACGTCACTCGTCAGGATGTTCTTGCGGCTATTCACTCTTACCTACTTTATTTTCTTTGCCACCAGTACCTCTCACTGTACAAACACGGCTTGCCGGTTCATACATCTCATGTTGTCACTGGCACGAAAAGGATGCTTAAGATATCGGTGGTGGACTCAATTCAATAGAATGGCATGCTCAGATATCGTCTCTTTGCCTTGCGACTCCTCACCAGCTCAAAGGGGTCATCAGGAGCTTTGCAATAATAATAATAATAATAATAATAATAATAATAATAATAATAATAATAATAATAATAATAATAATAATGCTATTATTATGTTGAAAGCCTGCCCTCAGGCATGCTACACTTAATCTCATTAATATACTTATAAACTTGCTTTCTGAGGCATGGCCGTTAGAGTTGGAAGGGTCTGCGAACTAGTGATCAAGGTCGGTTGGTCGACCAAGGACAGTTTCCTGGAGGTGGCTAATAAGGCTTAAATTCACGCCTGCACGACAAGCACACAAGTGCACTTGCACTCAGACTGCCGCACTTGAACGCCTCTTCCAGAAAACCGCGGCCACATCTGCGGGCCACTGCCATGTGAGGTTGCGCTACAAACTCCAGGGCAACCGCTAGACGCAAACACGAGATGTGCCGAGGATGAAGACGCATGGACGTCGGAGACGCTAGGCGAAGCGGTGTTTCTCCTCCCCGAAGCGCTTGCCAAACGCGCGCACGATTTGTCCGGCGGGAAAGTGTTTCTCGGCGAGCCACCGCTCCAAGGTCGTGGAGCTGCAGACGCTCCGTAGACTTCTTGCGCGAGAAGGGGCAGCCAGCGGCAGGGCAGATGTAACCCTATATAAGACTACAAACGAGGCAAAGACGTTTTGCAATGTTACCCCGTGACGCAACTGACGCAACCGCATGCAGACGAGACCACGCTGCTGTCCAGATTGTTTTCGAGCTTCTCGTAGCGAATGGCGAGTAGCATCTTATACTCGGGTTTGCCGGGGCAAGTGATGTCATCTTTGCATGCGTGGACCGCATGTGTGTGGTCTGCTTTTCCAGGAAGAGCGACCGTTACGAGGAGCAACGCCGTACTACCAGGGCTTAACTGTTTTCGCCTTTTGAGATGCAGACCACGTGCTCTGCGCAACCGGCTTCTCTCGCTTCCGGTATTATCGCCTCGCCCACTTTGTCGGCAGCGGGGGGCAGACACGGAATATGGCTGCTGTGTAGCTTTATACGCGCTTATCATGGTGTCCTAATGAAGCCGCTGCGCGTATCCTTGCAGGCTCCGTTACACCAAGACTCATATTTGTAGTAGCTTTTTTTTTGCGAGTAGTAATTTTTCCTTGCGTGCGAACTTTTTTGATGCGATGCTGTGTCGAAGGCCGTATGACATGATAATTAGAGACCTCTAGTACCGAGGCCTTCAAGCGTCTTGCGCTACCTAGCTGTTGCGTTCTTTTGCAGTCTCCAGGGGGCGGCTGGCGAACAACAGAATAAAACGGGAAGAGCGCAAAATAATTCAGGAACATGGGAACTGAATGTCTATGGCGTCCCGCAATGAAACGATTTGCTTTTCTTGTCAGATCACTTTGTTCGTCAGAAAAAATGTTGCTGTGAATGTTAATATTAAGAGTACGTAAATATTTCCCTTCTTTTTCAATTGTTAGTGCGTAGCTTCAGCGGGCGCATGTATACATGCACTGCCAGTTAGTGGGACGGGTAAAAGGTAACACCTAGGTGACGGCTAGGATTTCTTGACTGCTAGCGACTTCCTCGGCACGCTGGACATCCCAAAAATGGTCATCAAGGGCAGTCAGACTTTTTTTTTTGTTAGAGGATGTGGGAGGAGGGCGGGCGAGGCAAATGTCTGAGGTAATTTTATTTGTATATGTGCGCGTGTACACATACGCGTGAACAATTTAATAGTTTTCGTGTTATGGGTGGTTTTTGAACACTGCAAAACAGTCTCCCGGATACGTCTCTGATAGCATCATGACTGAGTGCTAAGAGTTCCGCAAGCCTTGCGGTAGTTGGCGAGGCATTAAAATACATGTTTTTTTTTTTCTTTTTCAATCGTTAGAACTACACTCACAGCGGAACCCCGTGGTGGTGGTCTAGTGGCTAAGGTACTCGGCTGCTGACCCGCAGGTCGCGGGTTCAAATCCCGGCTGTGGCGGGTGTATTTCAGATGGAGGCGGAAGTGTTGAAGGCCGATGTGCTCAGATTTGGGTGAACGTTAAAGAACCCAGGGGGTCGAAATTTCCGGAGCCCTCCACTATACGGCGTCTCTCAGAACCATATGGTGGCTTTGGGACGTTAAACCTCACATACCAATCAATCAATAACAGCGGAGGTAGTAAACCGCAACGTTGAACAAAACATTAGCGAAGGCGGCAAACTTCTCTCAGAAATCTCAAAGAGTTCAATTCGGCCAAAAAGTCAAAAGTGTACTTTGGCACGCAATTTCTCAGGAACAAAGATATGTGCAAGAACATGACGTCATCCATCAATGCACTCATGCCTGTACGGTATTGGTTGATAGCAGCGGATATCGCAATCAAGAGCAAAATGCAAGCTGAAGATAAATGCGTCACACAATGTATGTTGTGAGGAAAACACTTGAGTTTATCGAAACACCGCACAAGAAATGGAGTCACAAGGAATGCTTGATCCGCATTCTTTTACCAAACAATGCAATTCTCTAGGGCACAGTACATTTTCCGCGCGCATCATAAGCCGCATGCTTTCTAGCTTGTCAGCTTGGTCGCGATACGAGCACGTATGTACGGATAGGATCACACTTGTCTAGAACGCCGGAGTGTGTGACTGCAGGTCGACATTGTTGTTGATCGCAGCTTCTACCTTCCTTTAGTCACAAGGGAGGTTCATGCTTGAATTACAGCAAACGGGCCTAGCATGCGGTATGACAATGTCTGGTACCGCTATATCGTCGGTCTTTGCATATCTCTGCAAAAAACGGCAGCTGCAGCGGCCGGCTGGGCGATCTATAGACAAGTGTGATTTCATCTGCACTCGCCGCTATGCGCTCATAGTCACATTGATCAATACTCGTTTTCTCTTGTTGCTTTAGTGGTGCGGATCAACTTGGTTGCATGTATGGTAAAGTTTGTAAAGCATTTCAATGCTGCAGAGGCACCATGTAACACTTTGGTGCCGATTTAGTGCCGGTTATCGACAATGCCGCCAATTAACGCGTTGCCAAACTTTCTTTGACAACTTCGATCAACGTGTCCAGGCATAGTGACATCTCTTGAATGCAGTGACCTCTGCTAACCTTTGAATCGGTAAATACGCAACAAATATGCTAGAAATGCTGCAACGCTAATGATTCTTCGAGGAATTAATCCACGCCACTTCAATATCTCTGACGTGCTGCTGCACATGCATAGGACCGTGTTCTAACATGTTTATGCACAGTGGATTATGCAGTACGGTAAATCTTAGCAGCCGAAACTAAACGCAACTAAATTCAATAACTGCCCTTCAACGCTCCTTTACGTTACGGACGTTGCTTTCAACACAACTGACAACCGTTCATCAGTTCTGTGCGAATAAATCGCTTCACGTCTGAAACATTTACTAAGTTGGACGATCCGCATTGGCAAGTGTACTTGCTTTCTACTCAAGGTACGCTGCTTTTGATTGCTTGAATGAACCACAGAGTGCCACAGCTCAATATAAAAATAAGCGTGTGCCGGTTATTATCCATGCAGGTCAGACACTGTCGACGTTTACTCTTGCTTTAAAGATCAATTCAGAGAGAACAGTCAATAACAGCTCTACCATAACATGCAGCGAAAACCGCTTAGAAAGTAATGCCAAGCAATATTGCCGCGTTTCCTATCCGACCGTGGGACAACGAATGCGAAATAACAACAGATGCGCAGCGTAAAGGCCCAACTCTCCCCCCCCCCCCCCCCCAAAAAAAAAAAAACAATGGCATGTATCTATGCCCACCCACACATGCAAACGCACAAAATAATATACCCTAAGGTTGACTAAGACCTCTTCCACCCCGAATCCTCCACCATTCGCACAGCGGGCGACGAGGTCGCCACCACTAGCCTCGTTCACTGACCGCAGTCCATTTCCTGTCCCATCGCAAACATCCTCTAAACATTCGTCGGTAGCCGGCACCACGTGCCTCAATAGGCCACCACGCGAGGGCTTTTCCCGCGCAAAACGATCCGCGTGACGAATTACTGTGGGATCGGCCTCGGCAAACAGAGGTTCCCCCCGCTTCGAAGCCTATGCGAATCGTATACGTGTTTCTGCTCGGAGCGTCAAGCGGCATTGGTGATGTAATGCGAGAGAGAAACATGCGCGTACGCGGTTCGTGTGTACAGTCCGGAGCCTGCACAAACGCCGTGTGACAGGACGGAGATTCGTCGCGAACACGATCCTCATCGCTATGTACATAACCCGTTCCACCACATACCACGCACCGCTCGAATACGAATCATCGGTAAGTAGTTGATGCGCTATACAATAGGTCCTGCTTGTGTGCGCCGTTTTTTCTCGTTGATCACACGAGTGCATATAGGAGCGCTTCGGACGTCCTTCTTCGACATAACGCGTCACGTCGAGCTTTATTTGTTTTCGTTTATTATTATTATCTCTAAAAACAACCTTGTGAGTCGTAGCTGAGGGTAGCCGTTGAATGTACTCAGGATCGTTTCTGACGTAGCAATCGTAATACGCTGGGCTCTTTTTCTCTCTCCCTCTCCGTCTCTCTACTACTTATTCAACTTCTCTCTCCCTTTTACTACAGTGAAGGGTAGCTGGCATACAAGATTTATGTTGGTTGATCTCCTGCCTTTCAAATTTCCTGTGTTTCACGCTGTGTCTACATTTTGTCCCACTCTTTCATGACATCGGTATTGGCTGCTGTCCATTTACATACGTATAGAAGCACTATGGTGATGAAAAAACAAGACAACGAATGATGCATAATATTATTAGGAATGGTCCAAATTTTTAATGAAACAGTATGTCATATTTATTAAACATATTCAATGGTGTTGACACTCTTTTATCTTTGTTTTCTTCCCCCTGGTTGATCGTCATCATCCGGTACAAACACTGCTATCCGCCTTCGTTGGCATGAGTCGAGACTTCTTTCCCAATGGTTCGTGTAAAACGAATGTTTGTATAAACCGAAAGACATGAAACTGTCACTTACTTATGGTCTGCTACTGTGTTCATCTGTGGTACACGTGGTATACGCCATTCCAGCAGCCTATTGCAGATTCTCGCGGTGACAACGCCGGCCCTTTACACGCAAACATAAGAAACACTTGGGCCAGCGGGTAAATAAATGTTCAGCAGGAGGTAACCAGCCGATTCCGGCTTTCAGTGTGGTTTCAGAAAAATCACTATAGCACTTTCCCCGAGTCTTCGATATAGTGTCGCTGCCCCAGCGGATCTTGCAGCAAAAACAGTGTACCTCATCTGCGCTCTTTCGTGTGTTTCTTTGTCTCCTTGTTCTTTGCGCTGTTTGCGAAGACTCAACTCTGCACTGTTTACCGAAGCGCAAGTGTCGCGATGACCCGGATTCAAACGCAATGACCCCGGCGATAAGTTGGCAGGGCAGGGTCGCGTGCAACAGCCTTACTATGAAGCACGGCCTTCACACCTTCCGAGTGCCGAATACCTCTCTTTTTTTAATTGGTGCCAGTATGCGTCATCAGTTCTGTGATACCGAACTAGTTGTTCAGCGTTTCTGCTCACGAGAGGTGTTCAACTGCTAATTGTATTCGCATCCTATTCACAAAGCTTTTTGGCGGCATAAAGTCCTTAGTAATTCTTGACCGTGATTCGTCAAGTACGAGTAGATATAATGCGCTCCGTCTCGACTTTTCCGACTGGCAGGGTGACCTTAACCAAAACTGAAAGTGCATGCGGCGACTATAAACGCTTGTCCGTAATCAGAACTTCCGTTTTTACTCTCTCTCTATCTCTCTTCGCATTCGCTGCCGAAATGTGTGTATGCGGGTTTTAAATGCGAAGCACTTCTTAGCGAACTTCACTGACTTTGAGCGTATCTATCTATCTATCTATCTATCTATCTATCTATCTATCTATCTATCTATCTATCTATCTATCTATCTATCTATCTATCTATCTATCTATCTATCTATCTATCTATCTATCTATCTATCTATCTATCTATCTATCTATCTATCTATCTATCTATCTATCTATCTATCTATCTATCTATCTATCTATCTATCTATCTATCTATCTATCTGTCTATCTATCTATCTATCTATCTGTCTGTCTGTCTGTCTGTCTGTCTGTCTGTCTGTCTGTCTGTCTGTCTGTCTGTCTGTCTGTCTGTCTGTCTGTCTGTCTGTCTGTCTGTCTAGCCGCATACGACTTTTAGCTCTCCGGGCCGTTTAAATAATGGTACCAATACCAAACTTGGTATGGAATAACATGACTGTATGACAAGCATAACTGACTAGTCATAACATGAAAATCATGACATGTATGTCATGAATGTCATGACTTACATTTCATGCTCTTGCTGCTCTGACGGTGGTTTCGTTCACATGACAAGTTGCAAAGCTGGTATGGTGTGACATTACTACGTGGAGAACACAAGCGGCAGACCCTAACATGACAATAATGACGCGTGCATGTAACATGACTACATGCCACAGTCATGATGCGCTCGCGGCCGTTTCGCTAGCTTCACATATGCCAAATTTGGTACTACATCACGTGACTGAATGACGAAGGTATGTGACTGGTGTAAACATCGTAATCGTGAGTTGCGTGTCATGTAAGAACATGACTACATGCCACACTCGAAGGCGCCAATACACTTCGACGTGACCTGGTGAGCGTGCACGCCAGCGTTCATTTCGTCGCATCACGCCGGCGATGCCACGCAAGGCACCGACCTGCCTGCCATATACTCGCATGCGGGCGCCACGCTGCATTGCATTGACGCATGCGCGTTTGAGCGCGCCCGGCGTCCCTCCGTCACTAAGAGAGGCAGACGCAGTGCTGTCTGGGTAACGTCATCAGCGCGCATTTTCGCACCGGTTGACGCCGGGCCGCGCCGCCGGACGCTGTTCACGCCGGTCGAACCTGCCGTCAGACTATAGACATAGAGTAACATAGAGTTACTATGATACTATGTTATAGAGTGCACGCGTTTTGCTAGCGTAGCGTCGCTGCGCCCAGCGTGCGTGTGCGTCAACGTTACGTTGGAGTATATTAGGCCCTTCATGATGCGCTTGCGGCCGTTTCGTTAGCTCCACATATACCAAATGTGGTGTTACGTGACGTCAATGAATGACCAAGGTATACGACTGGTGCAAACAGATGACACGCGTGCCATGTAAAAACATGACAACATACAACACTCACGATGCACTGGCGGCCGTTTCGCTAGCTCCACATATACCAAAATTGCTATTAGGTGACGTGAACAGACGACGAGGTAAATGACACGTTCAAACATGATAATTATGGCATGGAAGTCTTGTACGGCATAATTTATCTCCGCTTCGTAACGTTGAGCTGATTTTAAAGTGACATCTCAAACTTCTTCATTCGTGCTTCGCATATCACCGATTCTCCCTGTACGTGGGATCTGCCAAATTTTTTGAAGTACGCGTTTGAGGCCAACCTCAATCAATCAATCAATCAATCAATCAATCAATATAGCACTTTATTTCCTGGAACAATAAATATGTATATACAAGGATTATTTTGACAGATAGCCTACACAGGATTGAAGCCAGTCCGCTACAATATGCAACAAGATATGCATAGGCCAGTTACGAAGGCTATGTATATAGGATGTTCCAATACCACTGCGGTTACTTGTTTGTAGGGGCGTGCTGTCAGTTCAGCACCTCAAGCCAACAAGATAATGCACGAAGCCCATTGTGCCCGTCCTGTATATCTTGCGAAACCCTTGACCAAGTTCAATATATGTACTAATGTTTCATTGGTGGAACGATGGCCTGGAGACTGCTGTTTGTCTGTTTTGCCTTTTATCATCTTCGATTACTACCTATGGCCGGGTGGTCGTGCATTAGTAAAAGACTACTTATGCGCATCCTGAAAGTGACTGGACTGGCTGGTCATTCGTAACAAGCTTGTAATTCTTTGATTTCAATGCCTGTGCGTTTAGCCGTGTGATTGATCATCGCTTTTCTTTCCCATAATTATCTGTCGCCATCCAATTTAGAGTGACACGTGAATCATACTTCATTTCTACTTCAATCCCAGCATGCTGCGGTACATTGTCAGTAGTTTTTTTTTTATAGAGCGCATTATGATTGTGGACGAGCAAGAAGGTGAAGTGCTGGTTGATGACTGGAAGGCTGACATCGCTTACGACAAAATATACAACACCAATTTTTGCAGAGGGAACAGTGGCATACGCTAAGAAAGGTTCAACAATTTCTATAGAATGTATATTATGTTTGCGAGCAATGTCATAATGTCCTTAATACGAGCACCAGGGGATTCGGTATCACCGGTTATTTAAGCAACTTTCAATTCCAGTAGCAAGCCATACAAGAAAATAATACGGCTTTCGTCTCCCTAAAAAAATCAGCGCTAATGATTTTGCTAAGTAGGTATGGTCGGTTCTTGTTTCATAAATATATTTTTCAAAAAGAAAAGCGTATCGATTCGTTTCCATCTAACTAGTAATGTAATCAATGTAACGTAATCAAGTAATGTTTACGCATATTGAAGATTCGTAGTGAAGCAGCTAGCATTTCGTAATTTTATTCAGCTCAACCTAAGTATGACAACATGACGTAGAAATGGTGTTTCCTGCGAGTACATTGAAGCCCACCAGTTGTGCGCCTTTCCACAGCAAACACATTAATCAGCAAACAGGTTTGTAGTCGTGTGCTGTGGCTACTATAGTGGGGCCCCTGTATCATGTGCGGAGTCCGTTGTCGACATTCCTGCTATTATGTAGTTCTCGCTCAATCTGAAGTGTTTTTGCACTTACGATAAGAAGCATACAGAGATAAGTTGCTGTCACTAGGCACACTGAAGTGGAATGAAGGTGCATCAGGACACGATGAAGTATATGTCAGATGTGTCCGATTCAAGACCTCTTAAGAAACGAAAGGGGGGCCGGAATCACATACGTAAGCTGGGCACTATATGACGTCCCGATGATGGCGAGTGTGTTGTAACCTCTTGTGCGTACGCTCGAAAATCCTCCATGACTGCCTGCCCTATGACGTGAGCACCACGCAGAAAGCTATTCAAGCGCGACGTCACTCGTTACTACGAGGATACTCTCTCAGAGACGAGAAGGGGGGTAGGATGACTACGTCATAGGGCGACCTATAAGTACACCAAAGGCAACTCTGGCACTAGGTGCTACGGGAGCTGCAACGCACGGCACTTCGAGCATTGGAATGATGAGTAAAGCACAAATTTGTCCAGTCATCGTTCTTTCAGCCGTGTTCATATATCCTGAATACGCTTTGCCCGAAGGCAAAGTTTTTGCCCCACCGCGGTGGTCTAGTGGCTAAGGCTCTCGGCTGCTGACCCGCAGGTCACGGGATCGAATCCCGGCTGTGACGGCTGCATTTTGATGGAGGCGAAAATGCTGCAGGCCCATGTGCTCAGATTTGGGAGCACGTTAAAGAACCCTAAGTGGTAGAAATTTCTAAAGCCCTCAACTACGGCGTCTCTCATAATCGTACGGCGGTTTTGGGACGTTAAACCCCACGTATCAATCAAGCAATATGAAGTTCAGCAAACGTTTAGCAGTTACGCCCAACCACCTTGACCATTTTTGGCTCACCGATTAAAATCGGGTCACGAAGTTCATCAATAAATAAAGTTGCAAGTGCGTGCAAAGCCTGCAAGTACGAAGACTAGGCAGGTCTACGTACTACCCATCATAACCATAGTGGCTGAACGATCGCATCGCCCGAGTCTCCTCTAGAGAGTTTTAGAAAACTATCGTGCTCTACATTGCTTACCAGTACGAGATAACAGCCCACAGGATATGGCCCCCAGATACATTGTCAATTAAGTGATTCGCATGTGTTTTTATCGTATGACGTCAGCGCAATTATGAGAGAAGGTCCTCCGACCCAGTGTCACAACAAAAGTGATGTACAAAAGTGAAGCAACAAAACTGATGTACTGCTATCGTCATCATGTCTCAGACACACATTGCGTTTCAAAGATGACTAGAGAAGGAAGAAAAAGAATTTACAGCATATATACACAGAGTGAATGATGATGAGTGGGGCGAAGCGTCCATCGGTCTGTCTGTCAACTATACGAAATCGTGAACTATACGAAAACCACTAACTCCATCTAGTGATATTACTTTCAAGGGCATATACGCACAACATTATTTATTGGGTTAGATAAACTACAGGTGGCTACTACTACTACTACTACTACTACTACTACTACTACTACTACTACTGCTACTACTACTACCACTACTACTACAGAGAATGGGATAAAAGTACCCACACAGTTAGGAGCTCCGCCTCTAAAACCTTTATTCAAGCTGGAAGTGCCAGATGGCTTTTATCCCCACCGGGCCGACCGACATTCCTAGTCCGGGACGTAATTATAGTCGAAGCCGCCCCCCGAGCCCACTGAACCAGAGTTCGGTGTAGCTCAAGTGCGGAGCTATTGAGTAGGGTCGTCTCGCATTCCTGTTTGATAGTGTTGGAGATTGGGGTTCATTTTGGGTTCATTTAGCAGGCCCAGACCAAATGGTAAGGGGTGCCCACTTCACCACAGTACTGGCACTGTGCACTTATTTTGTAATATTTGTAATATTTGTAATATTAATAATATTTGTAATATTTTGCAATATTTTGTAATATGTCGCAATATTTGAGTATGGCTGGACAGAGCAGCGTCTGTAGGCGCCGAAAGACGCACTCCTCCGTTTACAAGAGTCCATTTGCTGGTGAGGGATACAAACGGGCTTTCTCTATGCACTATAGTTACTGACTTCCCAGAACCACGTTAAAGGTGTGGGGCTTTCAGCTCTATCAGGGCAATGGGGAGTTTCCGGGAAGTACGAGCGCGTGCCTCTGCATGTGCAGCCTCGTTACCCTGGAGACCCTGATGTCCCGGAGTCCAAATAAGACGTTCTGGCGTGGGGTCACGGTTCCTCATGCTCAGTTTTTAATAGTATATTAGCCAGCGGAGAGATTTTTGCTGCCGGATAGTTCTCGCAGGCTATTCGAGAATCTGAAACTATTTGTTTTGGTTGAGAATGCGATACTACCAATGCAATGGCTACCTCCACCACCTGATTTGAGTTTGTGCCTTTGAAAGTGCGGCCGTCCACCTGCGTTCCTTGATGTATCACCGCCGCCGTGTAGTGATATTACTCCCAAGGACGTATACACACAACGCCATCTAGTGAGTGATTCTTGAAGCTAACTAGAAGTGGCTACATACTACTACCACTACTACTACTTTTACTAGTATATTACGACAATGAACCACACACTAAGGAGCATCACCCCTAAAGAAGAAAGGGAAAGAGGGAGGGGGATGCAGAGGGGTCAGTTGACCTCGTTCTGTGTTGCACACGTCTCGTCACCTTTTGGAGGAGTCCACTTTCGCAAGCCGGCAGCCATAACATTCACGACGAATAAAAATGCGGCACTTAGCACGCAGTGCTATGCCTTTCTATAATGCACTTGTAGTATGGTGTACCATGCGTGCCTGAAAGCTATGCTTGCGGCACGCATGCAACCACTGGGCTGAGCTGCACGTGCGAGTACCACGTAAGGTTCACTGCACGCTTATATGTCCCAGATATAGAAGGCGTCTTGATAGGCGCGTATCACCCGGCGAAATGACCTCTTAGTGCCAAATTGGGCTCAAGGATTTGAATAGGAGGCCTTCGCACGCAAATAGGGCAAGTGCCTCGGCAAGGACGCCTCGCAAAGCATTGTAGTGCATAACGGACTTGATGCAGAAGGCCTATAGCTACAAGCCTACGTCATGATACGACTTCGCGTAGCCAGCACTTTCTGAAAGCTAGCAAAGTGTTGTGATTATACATTGCCGGCAGAATAGGAATAGCCGGTATCTTTTCGAGTGCCTTTTCAGTGACATAGCTTAAGGTATGTTTGCTTACCAAGTAAAAAAATATATATATTTTTATGGGGTCAAGATAGTGAGCTGCTAGATTGGCCACTAGCTGCTTGTGATTTCTTTTTTGAATGCCTCCTTAGGTACTGTTTATTACAATTTAGCGGCAATATTATTCAGAACTTACAATGACGCCAAGGCAAGTATATAGAATGTTATTACTAGTAATTGTATTGTAAATCTGAAGAGTGAAAAGTGGACGAACAGATCACTTGCCGCTGGAATGGCCGAAACTTGTGGCCTTCGAGTAACGCATCTGCTGCTGTATCGACTCAGCTACAGTGGTGGTAATCACTGGTTTATGGTGTACGTATATATAATATACCCCAATGAGGGCAATTATTGGTTATTTGACAATGAATTGCCAACTCAGGCCACGTGCTGCGCTATAATGTTTGAAACACGTGTTCTCAAAAGCTTAGACTACCGACTGGCAGCGTTTTGTGACCGTATACTGAAAATGTGCTGCATGCAGGGCCCCGTTAATCGTACGACGTCAAAATATAGTTAGTTGTAGTGAAAGTGCGCGGTCTACGAAGTGTAAGACATCAGACAAAGCACGCGGCTTTAATGCGATCATAACGATTCGATTTCTTCGTCCACCTTCCTGGATGCGCTGTGGGAACCGCGTTCGAAGCTAACTGTTGCACCAACTTGAGTCACGTAATCGCAAAGCTGGGTATGTGTCGCAATTATTAGTAATAAAAAAAGAAATTCCTGCTCATCCCACGCAGTAGTTAATGCGTGACGGAAGAAGCCTATCTGCCCACGCGCCTCGTACGTGACGTGTTTCGGCAGTGGCGATGAGGTGTGTCCCCATATTTTGGTGAGATGGGCTACGCTGAAATCTTTTTGTGCATCTCTCTCACTTCACGACACTTTCTAATGGAGGTTTATTGTGCTAGCGTCATATATCGCCAAACGCTTTCCCACTTGATTTTTGTCAGCCGATTCAGCGTGTACCGGTGATATCGTATACAATTGAGAGCAAACCCGGTAGTATCAGCGAGCCAAGTTGATGATATTACCTTCGCGGTGGAGTTGCGAGACTACCTTCGTAGTGTAGTTGCAGTTGATGGCCATGTCAATGGCACCACCTTGAGAGGATTGCCAGTGTGCGCACCTATCAGACGGACGCCAGCAACGCTATCAGTCTTCAGCAAAGAGAAGAAACTGGGCTGCTAGTCCATTAGCGCTGAGATCCAAAGCAAACAGCACACACGACTTATACTTAAGTGGTTCACAATGCGAGAAATGAGCGTGGTTGAGCACGTCTCCCTGCGCTACTGTGTTGCGCAGTATGCCTTTCCTTGTCTAGATAGAGAGATATGCCACAAGGGGGTGACAAGAGCCGCCACCCTCTCGAGATAGTGACCAACCACTGAAAACCTATAGCGGTGGCGCGATATGGCATCCTCGGTTTCATCACTGAACTGCCCGTACATCCTACTCAGGATACCGGGAAGCGGCCGCAGGACCATTCTGAAAAGCGCCTTGGCCTTCTTTCGAGCAGCAAGGAAATGGTACAACGAGGGTGTTTTTCAGCGCCGAATGAGGAGGTATAGAGAGCTGGCTGTGTCAGTTTCGTGAACAGAAGGTCAATAGGTCAATTCGTGTATTGTTGACATGGTGAGCACGGCGAATTTCCTCTTGCTATAGGCTTTTCCGAAATTTGCGCGAAGATTGCTCACCGTGAAGAAATGCGTTTTAGTGTGGCGCACGCTGCCAGTTCTTCAGTGTCAAAGAAACATAAATCGCTACAGAATAAAAATAAACACCACAAAACTAGATGCCTGTAATTACTTTATTAGGAAAGACGCGGAAAATACCAGGCGTAGCTTGCACTATAGCGGCGCAATGCTAAAGAAGGGGACTCGCTCGCTGGATTCCGTGCCGACCGGAAGTACCCTCGCGATTTCCGACGTCAGCGTAGCTTTGGCCGACTGGGCTCGCCCTACGTCATCTCCTGACGCCGACCTGCGACGACAGTGTAGCTATGACCGACTGGACTTGCTCTACGCCACCTCCTGATGCCGACAAGAGCTCTCGCAAGTGATGCCTGTGAGCTCTCGCAAGGACTCCTGTGACCGTGTTTCCATCTTTCCTATCTCTCCTATCCCCTCGATTTGTCGTCGCTCTCTGGCTTACCACCTCACGCCTATTTCTCTCTCTATCTACACCTTTATTCCTATCCTTTTAAACCCTCCTCAGCCCCATCCCTTGTGAGCTACTGTTGAGGTGTAGCTCGCTGAAGCAAACAGTTACGGGGCTCACTTTTCTCTTCCTTTCTCTCTTAGAACCACTTAGTAATGCTAAAGAAACACTCAGCAAAGCTGATCGTTTAATATAACTGCTCCTGGATATGCGAAGAGATGCTAAACAATAAGAAGTTATGCCTAGCGATGCCAAGTTCCAGTCGAATATAGCACACTCGCCTCTCAGTGTCGGCCTTACAACGTCATGCAATGCGTTAAAAGAGCCAAGTCCAGCAGTATTGCTTTGCAGCGCGCCGCAATTTTTGGTAAGGGGCTTCCTTATCAGCAGTGTGAACCTTCTTCGGTCTGCACACGTATGCCTCTGGCGGCGAGCGCCTGCTCCATACAGACGAAGCAGCGCATGCGCAGTTGGTTGTGACGTCATGTCTGGTACGACCAAGCATTTGCGCGCATAGAGTTTCTCTAAATTAACTAAAGGGCACTCTGGCACTGCGATCGTTCAGCGACCATGGGAATGATGGGTAGTACACACATTTGCCTAGTCTTCGTACTTGCGGGCGGCGAATTGTACTTGCGGCTTCGTTTATTGCTGTGTTTCAAAAAGAAAGATTCAACCCTTTTGAGCTTCGTGTCCCAATTCGGAAAGGTAATTAAAAAAATAGGGCGGTGAAGCGCAATCGCTGAACATTGGCTGATTTTTGTTTCTTAAGAAAACAGCTTTAAGCCATACGAACACACACGGAGCCAAAAGCAGGCCAGAAGTACGAAGTTTAGACAAATGTGTGTACTACCCATCATTCCCATGCTCGATGAAGTGCCGTGCGTTTCATCGAGCACCGTAAATGACCTGCATTTGCTATTTCATCTTTCGATGAAGGCGAAATGGTATCCCGCCTACAGTGAGATGTCGGGGCACGTTAAACACACCAAATGGTCAAAATTTTCGGAGCCCTCCACTAAAGCGTCTCTCATAATCATACCGTGGTTTTGGGATGCGAAGCACCACATCTTATTTCCTATTTAATCCACGACAATACCGTAACAAAATTGGAAACAGTTTCTCTCAAGTACACGCCTGTTTAATTGTAGTTTAATTACTATTTTTAATTTCTTGCGCCCACAATGAATTATTTTGCCCGCGTGAAATAAAGCGATAGCGCAACGATAAATTATAGGCGGCAGTTCACAATGTGAACATGTGGTCACTGTTGTACCAACAACCAGATGTCGCATTCATCTCACACATGTACACAACACGCTTGATCGCAAATTCGGGCACCTTAAGGACCTCTCCTGGGCTTCCGGTGAGGGAGATGGCTGCAGGAGCTTCTCGGGTGGTCTGCTAGCCCCTTGAACCCAACCTATCCCCCCTTGAACTTGGTTTCCCCAATTTCCCCTTCCCTTTATGAATATTAAAGTTTATTCCTCCTCCTCCTCCACGCTTGATCACCAAGTTCCCCCCCCCCTCCTTTTTTTTTTTGCAGCGTGCTGCAGGAAGCAAAATGTTTTGTCGAAATTTTATGACCGTGCGCTTCATCTACCGCTAAATGGAATTCACCAAAACTAAGTAAAGACGTGCGATAAAGAGCGACTCACAAAGTCATGGAAACGGCACGACACGCCCTCTGGCCAAACGATGCCAACTAAAAAATATCGCAGCATATCCATGGAGTGAATGATGATGAGTGGGTGGAGATCCGGAGGTACATTGGGAAACCGTGAATCCTCCGTGAATTTCACTCAGTCGATACGCCGTATCCACGAAGTGAATGATGATGAAGAGCTTGCTCCGTCCGTCCGTCCATCCGTCCGTCTGTCTGCATGTCTGTCTGTCTGTCTGTCTGTCTGTCTGTCTGTCTGTCTGTCTGTCTGTCTGTCTGTCTGTCTGTCTGTCTGTCTGTCTGTCTGTCTGTCTGTCTGTCTGTCGCAACATCTCAAACGCAGCGCGTGCGCCTCCACGCCATCTAGTAATCACTTTGAGTACCAGCAATGCAAGCGCCATCTAATGAACACTTCGCGTACTAAGGTGGCTATGACAGGCCACTACGGCGCACAAGCCTATGCCTTAAGGAGCTTCGCTCATAAAAAAAAGGGGGGGGGGGGGCATTGGTTGGACGAACGTAAACATGTGGCCTATCTGTACTTCTAGCGAACTTAAGTTCTAATTCCATCCTCGCAAAACAGGTGCACGCACACTTTTATCACTAATAAACAAGACCGAGACCGTGAAGGCACAACGACTAACCCATGTGCCAAAGCTTGGTTAAATATATCAAGTTAAAAAGGCTTAGGGGATTTGTAGCAGGCACCGCGAAGCGCTTGATACAAAAGGTATGCCAAGAAATAAAAGCAGGCGGCCGGCGTTGGCCAATGCAGTCGCTTCTTTTCTTGTTTTTGAGTTTATCACACGTTGGAACATTTTTCTTCTTGCTAACCCCGTTGTGGTGCGTGACAGGTCATTTAGCAAAGGAGATGCCGAGCCAAAATGTGGGGCAGCCACAGGAAAACACGCTAACGAGTGTTATAAGGGGGCCTTAGTATTTTTACTTTGTCAACAGTCAGGCATACCGCAGCAAACAACGATGGTTCACAGCACGAACAAGTTGGCCTGGCCAGTTGTGCGCTACAGCTATCGGCAACTATACCACCAGCGATTCCATTGTACGCGCAGAAGAGCAGTTTACGAAATTTCGAAACACGGGCAAAGTACCATGTGCATATCACTCGCACCTCCAGGCCCTTAGAGTTTGTGCAAGCTCCAGTGGACGTATGCCAATGCATACATCCTAACCCATTTACCAACCGTCTTGCCTGCCTCTAATACCGAACTCGCTATCTGTCCCATGCTTCGTGAAGCCTCTTGAAAATGACACAGCCACTAAAGAATGAAATGCTGCTGAGCAAGGATACGCCGACGTATTAAACGAAGAATGTGCGTTCTAACCATTCATTACTATTGAAAAGATGGCGGAGCAGTTGGTGTGAACCTTCGAAAGCGACCACAAACGCGTACAGCCAAAGAAACTACTGTTTATGCTTATAGTAGACTTTCTCCCGTTTTGTCATGTGATGAAATGATGGCTATAGAGTGTGCCCAACCTGGAGCTATACAGATACTATCCAGCAGTACGAAAACCCGAGCTAGTTGGCAATGCTTTGTAAAATAGTGCGAAAAACACACGGGCACGGGCGCCCGAGTTGTCTTTTCGCACATGTCCTCGTGTTTATGCACTATCTTGCAATGAAAGGCACACAAATGATGTTGAAAGCGTATTCGCAATATATTATCGAAACATTCTGAACGGAACTCGTGAAGCAAAATCTAACAGTGAAGCTATCGGAGCTCGGCGTAATTTCTCGGTCAGAAGCGGAAATTATCATCATTATAAACCACTATGTGCATCATCTTCTTTAGCTTCGTCTTCTTCTGCTTCGCTCCTAAAACACGTGGGCTGGCTGCTTCGGCATAGCCTGTAATAAACCTGATGTCTGGAAAAACGAGTAAGATAGACAGGGGGAGATGTGAAGAAATATATATATATATATATATATAAATATATATATATATATATATATATATATATATATATATATATATATATATATATATATGTGTGTGTGTGTGTGTGTGTGTGTGTATATATATATAAAGAAAAAAGAGATCTAAAGAAAAAGATAAATTCTTGGCGACAAAGGTTCTTCGCGAGGTTGAATTCTAACCCGCGTATATCTTCGTGAATGTAGACGTTTATAGGACTAGTAAAAGCGCGTAAACAGACAAGATACAAGATCTGCCTCAGCACCAACTTCGCCTAACAATGGCCAATAACCCGACACGCTCCGAGTTTGGAGTTTGACAATGGAACAGTAGATGGTTGCGAAAAAAGAAGGCACACCTCCAACAGTTCCTTGCCTACCGTTCTCATCTACCCGCAGTCATTGTTCTTCAAGAAACGTACGGGCGAATCAGCTTCCCAGGATATAATGTCCACCAAAGCAAAAAGCTGTCTCCGCCCGATACGGCAGTTCTTGCTCAAAAACACTTCACTGCGAATCTCTCCCACTTCGAAAACGTCGATATACAGCGTGATTTCTTGGTGATTATTACTCGCAAAAGTAACACATTTGCTACTTTCATTCTCAATGTTTTCAATGTGTACAGCCGCTCTCAAGACAAATATCACCGCTTTGACTTCCTTGTTGCTCAAGCCATTGCTTCTGCTATCAACCATCATCTTTTAAATCTTGGGAATTTCAACGCACCCAACCAGTTGTCGGGTCACACAATTTATGCTTCTATGGGCCTAGCCCTGTGGATACACACACAAGACCACAGACTCACGCTACATAATGACATCGACGCGCCAAGCAGGCTAGGAAACAGTGTAGCAAAAGACACCTCTCCCGATCTTACCCTTACACGCAGTATTCACAACGTCACATTGATGGAGCAACTTGCAAGTTAGCATTGGTAGTGACCACTACATCGTTACCAGCACAGTGCATTTCAAGCACAAACGCTTCGCACCTAAACAAGTCGGTCATACCAAATGGGACAAATGTCGAGAAGCTCGCCAGATATCAGCTCTCAAAAACATCCAAGACATCTGAGAATAAGTGAAACAGCTTCACTTATATGCTTGGATGCATACTAACTATTTGCCGCTCGAAAGCACCCTCACAATGGTTGATGCCAAGCTTCTACATATGTGGGAAGCCAAACAGTCTATTCTGAAGAGATGGATAAAAGGACGGCACAACCGAAAGCTAAAACTCCGAATTGCCAAATTAGACCTGCAGATCCAGGAGTACGCCACACAACTGGTCTGCCAGCAGTGGGGCCAGGTGTGTGACAGCATGCACGAAAACCTTGACAGCAAGCGCAATTGGCAACTACGGCGCCGTATATTAGACCCTACCACATCACGCACACATCAAAACCGCAGAATAAACAAACATTTATATGCTCCTGAAAACGACCTCAACAGGCTCTTCGACAACATCCGCCATGAACATCAGCCTCCCACTCATTATGACACACCAAAATACACTGTAAAACCCTACGAGTTATCGAGCACCGTTATCACGAAAGCTGAGGTTCGGCGTGCAATGACCACCTTGCGCACATCAGCACCAGGCCCCAGACCAAATTAACGACAAACTACTACGAAATCTAGACGACAACTCCGTCACGGACATCACAGATTATTTGAATCGCTGCTTTGATACTGGCATTCTTCAAAGTTCTTGGAAGGACGCAGGGTAATTTTCATTCCAATGCCAAGTAAGGCACTTCGAATCTAATGCCTATTTTACTAACCTCTTGTCTCTGCAAGAAGCTTGAACACGTTATATTCAACCGTCCCAATAAATACCTTTACGACAACAATCTTTATCCACCACAAATGGTCGCTTTTTGAAAATCTCTGTCATACCAAGATGTCATGCTTCGACTGAAGTATGAGATCATTACACCTAACAGAAATAGATATGTCGGAGCTAACACGGGAAAGATCCAGCCCTGACAGCGTTCAGTTTTCGAACTGATTTTTTTATTATTGCGTTGCACCCGCCGCGCGGCCCAAATGCCATTTTTTTTTCCTCGACGAGCGGCGCATTGAGACGCTACAGGGCTCCCCCCCCCCCCCCCCCCCGTAGAGCGAGAGCCGTAGGAATCACCAGAGGAGTCGCCCAGTGGACATGCTTGGATGTTGGCATTTGGACTTTAGATCGAAACCCTGCGGCCGCGAGAGCGGCGATATACGCAGGTTTCAGTCGATCAGCAGCCACGACGTCTTCACGGCCATTGATGTCCAGCGTGAACGTCTTAGGTGTACGATGGAGTACGCGGAATGGGCCATCATAGGCTGGTGTTAGTGGTGGCCGTATTTGGTCACGCCGAACGAAGACGTGACTGCAGTCATGCAGATCCTGACTGACGAAGACAGACTGGGGGTGTCGGTCGGCAGGAATCACAGGAGCAAGGTCCCGAAACGTGGTGCGCAGCTCTCGTATGTACGTGGAGGCATCGTAGTGGAAGGTGGCGTTGATGACTCGAAAAATTCTCCTGGAAGACGCAGGAAAACGCCATAGACTAGTTCGGCTAATGAGCAGCCGGGATTCACTTTCAATGCTGATCGGATGCCCAGAAGTACGAAGGGGAGGTGGTCGAGCCAACGTTCCCTTGGCTGGTGAGCAGTGAGGGCAGCTTTCAGTTGTCGATGAAGCCGTTCGACCATGCCATTGGCGGAAGGATGGTAGGTAGTTGTGTGGATGTGTCGAATGCTCAGTATATTGGCAAGTGCGGTGAAAAGGGCCAATTGAAACTGACGACCGCGATCAGTGGTGACGACAGAAGGGCATCCAAAGCGCGACACCCAGCCGTTTGTGAAAGCGATGGTCACTACACGTTGACAAACTGGACTTCCCAAACAGACACCTTGCGGATTTTCGTTCATGTATATAGTCTCTTTCTCTTTCTTTGTTATATACACTTCAAATCGCGCAAAGCGCTAGGGGGGGAGCCCTGTAGCGCATGATCATCATCATCATATCTCAATCACCGCGCCGCGCCTCTCGCGCAGCTGATACTAGCTCGAGCTGCGCGAGGATTAGAACAAGCTAGCGCACTTGTGTGTCGGACGTGGACAGCCACCGCGGCTCCGTTTGAGGCTTGGAGTAAAGTGGTGAGAGAACGACACGACCACGTTGGCCGCCGTCCAGTCTTCCTCTCTCGCTACAGATACGTAAACAATTTTGAGTATGGACCTGCATGTAGCATTCAATAAAGTTGCTCATTCCACCATCTTCCGAGAGCCTAATCTCATTGGGGCTAGCGGAAGGACATACGACTATATAGCTACCTTTTTAGCTAACCGTGCCACAACCATACACAGCCGCAGATCAATCGTCCTCCTAACTACGACAAGCTACGACAAGCCCCAAGGACCAGCGTGGTCGTCACTTATTTTTAATATCTGTATGATTGTTGGCACGAACATTGACATCTATCCCTGATCTGAAGTTTTCACTCTACGCTGACATCACTCTTAGGATCACTGGCGGCTCCGATGGAGAGATTCAAAACGCCCTGCAAGTTGTGGCCAATACCGTCGTGGCACATGCATGTTCTATGAATCTTACATCTGCCCTCAGAAATCTGAGCTACTTCTCTTGCCATCTCACAGGGGGGGGGGGGGGCGAAAAACACATATCCAATATACATGTAATTCTAAACCACGTCCCAGTTACGCTCTAGTTGATATAAGCTCCACGTGCTCAATTTAAACATTCAAAGCAATCGGCTCCACACACACACACTGAAAACACTGCTGTGTCGTAACTCGATAAGGAGGCGCCGTTTACAGCGCGGAATCACCTTATTTCATTCCATGACATTTCTTCGGTGGCGGGAATGACTGAGCGAGTGAGTTCGCTCACTCGCTCAGAATGAGTGAGCGAGTGAGTCTGCCGGCGCGCCTGCACTCCCGCTGCGGCGGTATCGCGCACCAGCCTTGCTCGGCGCACTTGCCCGGCGGAGGGAGCTTCGACGGCGGCGGCGGCAGTGCGGTGGGAACCTAAGGGGCTTGGCTCCTAAAGAAAACTATGCTAGATGAATTTAGACGAGTTTACCGAGAGAAACATGTGCGTTGTGTGCTCTCGTCTTTTAATGCGTAAGTTACGGTAAGGTAGAAATTGTGTACTGTGTTTCGCTTTGCTTCTTTCTATTCCTGTGCTCCATCTCTTTCGCGCCAATTTTTTACAACACGTAAGTTACAAACTTTGTCAGCACCTTTCCTAAAATAAAAAAAAGTATAGTTGCCGCGGTTACTGATAGTGCTGTATATACACGTTTATGAATATTTATTCATTCATTTTGATACATCAAGACCTTGTCCCTTTCTGAAATCTCATTAGTTTTGGTGTTTTACTCGCACTATCTGACGAGGAATTGGACAAAAATGAGCAGTTCGCTTTTTTTTTAACGTGAAGCTGTAAATTAAACTAAACAAATATGGGGTAAGCTGCTCCAAATCGACTGTGAACAATTGGGTTGTACTCTAGCAAGGTCGTCAACTGAAGTACAAATGTGCTTTCACTATAGCCCCCCCCCCCCCCGCCTTTATTGAAGTTCGTCCTCCATGGTAATATAACCTGCGCATTCGTTTTCGGCATCAAATTCGCTGATTTCGCACTGTACTTGGCTACATGAAAGTGATCATCAATATTATTGCACTACATATCTCGTTACGTTAGGCCTACTGAAGCCGCGAGAGTATTGATCCGATCCGCATGCACAGTGGTGTTGTCCAGATGCGCAATTTCGAACTACTGTAGTGGACAACAGCTAAGACAGCAGGTGGGCAGCAAGGACAACAGAGTGATTACCCCAGAATGAAGTGGGCATTTGATGAAGGCAGACAGTTAGATGGAGTGCAGAAATCTGGGACCTCACAGCAATACAGTGGATTCAGCTCGCATGGGTTATAGGTAAACCGCAGGTCATTCGGAGAAGCGTTCTTCCTACAAGGGGTCTGAATAAGCTGAAAACTTATGGTCGTGATGATGATCGCGTACACCGTACGAATATGCGTTTATACGAACTGGGTGACTAAGGCGTCCACGGTGAAACGCACACATCTGCTTTGTTTCGCTTGCATGGCGTGTATCGAACGCAAGATTACCGATGCGAAAGAAACATCCGAGGGTGAGTGAGGATGAGGCCTCGTGTTTGTTTATCCGGGGGCATGTGTCGAACACATGCTTGATATGCGAGATATCGCAACGAGCAAGGCTAAGAGGCCCCCGAGTGGTTGCCTTGAGGAATCGCTTCCTTAAGCGAGGCACTCACCACGGCTATTGACCCAGGTCGTCGATAGCGACGGCTCGGAGGGTCACTTGCACTGGTGACAGATTCCTCAATATAACGCGGCCCCGGCTCGTGGCAGATAATGTGCGACATTCGCGTGCGTGACATTCTTTCGTAAGACACGTCTAACACTGAAGGTTTCTTTTTAACGTCAACCTCAGGTGGGTGCGCGAGAGCGGGGAGGGCGGGAAGGAAGAGCTCCCCCCCCCTGTTGGTTCTGGAAGCTCTCCTGCGAGATCCAAAGGGAGATCTCGCAGAAATATTTCTAGGGCTTATTATTGTGAGAGAACTGGGTGATGAATTAATTTAAATCATTTAATAGGTAAAGGAGTGGAGGTTTTGTGCACCGTCTGGCGTACAATTTATAGGCGCCTAGTTACGACTACGCCTGTTTCTTTTTTTTATGATAATGGCCACTAGCAGCCCTGATTGTGCATTCAACGGACTGTTTACTCCTCGCCTTCACACCGGAAAGCCGCTGACCAAGGGCAGGATTTTGCGAAAAAACACATCATTGCTTAGACTTGACCAACGGAAGCAGGGGGCGGAGACAGAAGGGCACTGCGATGACGCTAAGCTTTTAGAGCAGTAGATGTCCTGGCGATATTTAGCTCATTCCCACGCTAAGCAGAAAAATACTTATACGGGCATAAGTTATTTGACGGTAGCACGTTTAAACCATCGCTGTGCCCTGGTGCGTACTAAAGAGATCACGCAAAAAAAAAAAAACTCAGAGAGGCCAAACTAAATCAAAATGTTACCAATGAATTCACCTGCTGGAGAATGCACAGAAAAATTGCTAGTTTTCGCATGGCACTTACCAGAGCTTCGTGGAAGTATGTCATTCCCTTCCGTAACTTCTTATGACCTGGACAAGATTCCCTGATTCACACACACACACACACACACACACACACACACACACACACACACACACACACACACACACACACACACACACGCACGCGCGAATCATTGTGTTTGCAAGTAGTGTTTAAAACCGGTGTTACACGGTGCACTGCTGATGACGATGAAGCCTCATTGGGATCGAATTTCTAAAACTACTAATAGCTCCCCTTCGCAGCATTTCTAAAGGAGCCGATCATGATCGAGAAATCCGATCCGTATCATGCCATATCCTTATCGAAATTGGCCACGTTGCACCGATATACGCGAGTTCTCCACGTAGCCAAAGAAGATATGGAACTTTCGCGAACAATGCTCAATTTTCCGTAACAAAGCTCTACAACTCCTTCGATGATACATCTCTGGTTACCTTGCCGCGTTGGTCTAGTGGCTAAGGTACTCGGCTGGTGACCCGAAGATCGCGCTATCGAATCCCGGCTGCGCAGGGTGCATTTCTGATGGAGGCGAAAATGCTGCAGGCCCGTGTCCTCAGATTTGGGTGCACGTTAAAGAACCCCTGGAACCCCTGGTGGTCGAAATTTTCGGAGCCCTCCACTATGGCGTGTCTAATTATCATATGATGGTTTTGGGACATTTAACCTCACATATCAATCAATCAAACAACTCTGGTTGACTGTGCTCACGATCCGTGTTCTGTAGAGTAAGTGGGCTTTAGAAACGCAGTTTATTATTTTCCAAAGACATGCATAAAACTCAATGTTATTCGTCGTTTCCGAAAACAGGAAAGAAAGAGACGAGAGCCATATAATTTCATAAATTATTTTTACGGGTTGCTCATACGTTTACACCTCGCACTAGCTGAAACAATGGCAACATCTTGGCTCACGCTCTCCAGTACGAAATTGGGCCTTTCAAAGGTTTACGCGCATGCCTAACGGGACCTATCCTGTGGTGTCTAGGTTCACAAAACATGCAACATTTCTTGACTTAGCCCGTTCCAACCGGCGCGCAGAGTAGCCGTACTAATCACAGAGCGTATATTAATTCACCCCATGCTATGAAGCTATGAAAGGCAAACCTAGTGGGGCGGGATTCCACATACACCCTATCACTTTTCCACGCACTACATACAAGACAAAGGTGAGCTTCCCGTCTACGTGACCTGGAGCCACATCCTGGACAGCCTGGAAGGTATGCGGAAGTGCTTGGGAGGCCACGCAGCCTCTGGCCTCTGTCACCTGTGCATACCTGGTCCTGTACATCATTGGAACTAGACTCCTCTCCAAAGCTCATGATGATTCTGCTAGAACACCTTAAATTTCTAAGCATGGCCGTAGACTAGGACTCGCTGTTTCCTGCGGACCCGGACGGGGGTTCACGTTAAGTTGTCCTCCCTTCTCCCTCTCGGACGCCCTTTACTTGTGACTGGTAATGATCGAGATGCGTTGTGTAATCACCTAAGACCACTAGATGGCGAAAGGTTGTCGTCTTCTCAGTTGATGTACTCATGCTTCTCCGATGTACTGATGCTGCACCTAGCCTTGTTTTTTACTGCCTTCAAGATCAGAGACAATGCACGCCTTCTGCAAACCACCTGGTTTTGCACTGGCTCCGTGATCGGTCCACTTTGCACCACCGACAATGTTTTGTGATGACGTCATCATACAACGTCAAGTTTTCGTGACGTCGTAGGGACGTCATATTAGCTGTGGTGTTTCTCTCTATGCGTTTTCTTCGTACGCCACCGCGGTTTCGAGCACTGCGAGATCGAAGCAGGGCTGTCGCGTCCTCGTTCATCCGTCTCACCGCGACGTGTACACCGCTCGCACTGCTGCGCACGCGAACTCGGACCATCGCCACGAAGAGACCGCGAGCACGGCGAGGGAGAACCCAGGTGACGCTTTCCAAATAGCTAGTTTCTTACCATGAATGTAGTTCAATAAAACATCAATCATTCGATATAACCGAATCGTACGTCACATAAATATACAGGCATGCCAATTAGATAGTACAAATTACCCGATACATCAAATAGTGGCCATGAATGGTGCTTTTATAAAAGAATCAAACAAACAGACAAAATATTCTCGCGGATGTTTGCGTTAGTCATCCTTGCATAAGAACACGTGTTGTGCGTCAGCATCGGAAGCTAGCGGGTTAAGAACCGATTTCCAAGCGCCGACCTACCTTCGGCCAGCGCTGCCTCGATCGCGCAACCCAGAGCATGCAGAATAAGCAGAATAGAGATACGTAGCAACAGTTGAGAGGAACATATGGTGCACGATCGCAAGGCGCTGCCTCGGTACTTCGAGAACGCGGAAAAGAGCGCGCGTCGGCCGGGGACCAGGGTCCCGACGAAACGACGTAACCACCGGCCGGCGGCGACGAAGAACAAAGGACAAAAGATCGCCGCCGGCCGCAGAGGCCAAAACGTATACGCACCCTCCGAAATTCCGATGTGGTCTCCCGAACCCCGTCACGCGCCCCCGCTTGTCGGGCGAGCGCAAAAAAAGGTCTGAATCCCGCCAAAATTAGGCCAATGGGACAACTTTGAGGGGCGGGGATGGCAGCGAAGTGACGGTGATTTATGACCAGCTGCCATCCGTCCTGTCGGGAGGAGAAGCGATGCGAGAACTCTCCAAGGGAAAATAACGTCGAGCACTGGCGCGGACGCCTGAATTCCCACATGGCATAACTAATTATCGTAATATGTGACGTGACGTACTATTGTAACGTCATCGCGTGGGTATGACTTTTCGCATCATTCGTGCTAACGTGCCATCCTGGGACGCCCACGGCACCGACAATCAATTTTCTGTGCTTGATGAGGCATCTAGGGTTTTCGCCCTCCTGCATACGCCTTTTCGCAGATGACTGCGTCATTTACCGATTTATAACACCTTCCACTGATCATGTCTCCCTTCAATATGACCTAGTCCTCGCTAGCAGTTGGTGTACTAACTGTTTAATGAGTTTGAATACTGCAAAATGTAAAATATTGACCGTTTCTCACAAACACTATTTGAACCTTTTCATACAAAATTACCAATAGCGAAGCATCTCGAACCACCAGATACAAATATTTAGGGGTTATTAATAATGACTCTAAGCGTTCATGGTCCTCCCACATAACTTCTATTCTATTTGCTCTAAGCCATCCAAAACATTAGGTTGTTGGCGCTGAAATCTGCATAATTCCACACTGAGCGCCCGCAGACTATAGCTTACTTACCATTTGTACGTCCACAGTTAGAATATTCCTCACCAGTTTGGTCCCCTCATCATCTCTATTTAACACAAGTGATCGAAGTCATTCAAAACAAAGCAGCCCTCTTCATCACTCAGAACTACCAACGTCCTAGCAGTATTGATCCTATAAAACACGATATCGAGTTACAGTCATTAAACATTCGCCGTAAGATAGCCCTCCTTGCGTTGTTTCACAAGTATATCCATTGTACGAAGGCATCTCCTGTCCCTCTGACCACACCAGATAGCAGGTCAGCACGTACGAAAAATCAGCGCAGCTTTATGCGCCTTTTTGGCACAACACACGCATTCATTCTATCCGCTCTGCCACAGGCAATTTCGCCGTTGAATGATCTTCCTGATGCGATAGTTTCAGTGACTAACAACAAGGTGTTCCGAGAGCAACTAAACTCTCACTACACCTAGCATCACTTCATAGCCATTTATATAGATGTGCATTTGTTTGACAGTTTCTTTGTCATCAATGTCTTAGTTATCAGTGCCGTTAAGTTGTATTCACTCTGTATAGTTCAAGTGTATACGTTCACATTGTTCTTTCTTTTGTCTGTTTTCTTGTATATGCCACTCATATATGCTCTAAGAGCCTGTAAGGTATGGTAAATAAATAAATAAATAAATAAATAAATAAATAAATAAATAAATAAATAAATAAATAAATAAATAAATAAATAAATAAATAAATAAATAAATAAATAAATAAATAAATAAATAAATGCACCACTAGTTCGCATGCTTTTCCTGTGTCCTTTCTTCAAAGGTGGGAGAGAGGAAAAATGAAGGAAGGTAAGCTAGTCAGACGTTCGGTTCAGTTCCTGTAGTAGCCGGGGAACAAAACGCCAGATGCCACACGTTCTGTGCATGGCGAGCTGTTTATTCCGGTAACCAGCATCTTCTTTGGCAATACATACATACAACTTGCGGTGCTTCAGCAGTATACTTTTACCACGATTTTTTTCTTTTGTTAAACACATCTCTTCTGCATTAACTTCTTTTATATACATATCGTTCAGGCGGTCGCCAAATCTTTGTACTTTTGCGTGGCAGAGGTTTGGGAGGGTCTTCAGTCGCAACAGAATTCAGGTTTTGACTTTGATTCGTGGGCATCGGGTTGGAGGGGGGATGGGGAGGGTGGAAGAGTTGACTATTTTTTCAGGGGCCACCTGATCAGATTGCAGTAGAGCTGTGCCAGTAATGCGCAATGTTTTGGCTAGAGTAAGAGGAGTATACTTGTATTAACGATATCATCAGCATGCATGAATCCCCCTGGGTTTTGCATTTCAACTGTGTAAGTGCCACGCTGACACGGCGAGCAATTTTTCCTTTTAAACAGTACGTGTCACCTAGTCGCATTCCTCTCACCCGTACCTATTCTCCTACACCATGTTCCCCCTAATTATTTCGATATCCATCGTCTTGATATCTAAATGGAGCAGGCTCTAACCGCTTGGCTAATTCAGGGTGCAAAATGCTGAGACGTGTGCGCGGTGACCAAGGCACGAAGCTCAGTGCTGGAGTTTTACCCGTCGTAGAGCGTGGCGTGTTGCGTTATGTGAACAGGAACTTGTCCAGCCGGTGTTAAATGGTCCGGGCATGCCCCGAGAGCTACTTGTCTCGCCGTTGAAGCACAAGGTTCTTCTTTACCGCCTAAACAATCCTCTCTGCTGCCCCATTCGAAGCCATGGATACGGAGGTGTCTTGATGTGTTGGACAGCATTGGGTCTGAGGGGCCCCGCCGCGGTGGTCTAGTGGCTAAGGTACTCGGCTGCTGACCCACAGCTCGCGGGGTCGAATCCCGGCTGCGGCGGCTGCATTTCCGATGGAGGCGGAAATGTTGTAGGTCCGTGTGCTCAGATTTGGGTGCACGTTAAAGAACCCCAGGTGGTCGAAATTTCCGCAGCCCTCCACTACGGCGTCTCTCATAATCATATGGTGGTTTTGGGACGTTAAACCCCACATATGTATCTATCTATTCATTGGGTCTGAGGGTGTCTGCAAATTTGTCAGACACAGATTGAGAACCATGATCTGTCACAATCTGTTCGCGAAGCCCGAACGTTGCAGATATGGCACAGAGCTTTTCTGCAGTCTTCGACGCGGTGGTCGCATTCATGGGTATAACTTACACCCAATTAGAATGACCATAGAAAAGAACCAAGAACCACTCTTGTTTGTAGTATGCAATGTCGAGCTGCACCCGTTGCCTTCGTCTGGCGGGCCACACTCCGTGACATGAGTGGTATGGCTGGCGCAGCGTTTTGGTGCAGTTGGCAAGTTGAACAGCGTCAACCTGTTCGTTCGATCAGTTGATTCAGCTTCGGCTACCACACGTGACTTCTTGCTAGCGTTTTCATGCTAATGGTACCAGGGTGCCATTCGCGAAAAAGCTGTAGCGCTTCCGGTTGGTAAGACTCGAAAATAACTATCCGAGTGCCCCAGGTTATGCAACCCGAGTCTAGAGATTGCTCGTTTCACCGTACAAAGTGGGGTGCAATGTCAACATCCGATGGTCTTTCAAACCGGCCATTCAAAATGAAAAGTTTCATTTAAAAAAATCGTGTCGTGTTTCTCAGTTTCCGCTTGGATCTTGCTTGCGTGAAGCGGTACAGATTTAAGTTTAAAAAAAAGGACAGAGCGTGGTCACTCTTGTCTGCTTCGTTCGGAAGCGGCAATCATGATAGCGCGTCAGCGTTACTCACTTGCGCACCCTCTCTATAAATCCACTTGCACTGATAAGCCGCCAATAACAACTTCCAATGTCGCATGCACGCGGCGGCCATTCTTGGAATCGGTTTTGCCTGGCCGGACCGGCCAGCTAGCGGAAGATGATATAAATTTGTCGTGAACTCACGCCCAGTAATATTTTTATGAAAGCGCTTTACATCAACCACCACAACTAACGCTTTCTTCTCGATATGTGCATAGACTTTTTTCTCGATATGTGCATAGACCTTCTCAGCGCTGCTTGGTGTGCGCGATGCGTACGCCATCGGCTTCTCTTGGCCGCAAACAACTTAAAAAAAATGACTGCAGTTTCCCGAGTGGGAACACTGGTTAGCATGCGGAGCATATATATGTTGAACTGCGATAAATGTAATTTGTAATTTGCGACATGTGTGTGTGTTATGAGTGAACACGAGTGAACACGCACGCACGTATGCTGCGAAAGACGATGTTTATTGATGAGACGCTTTGGGTATTTTGAGCAAGATGGCTTTATGGCCCGTAAAGTGAAAGGTCAGTGGGTCTGGTTGCAGCGTTCGAAGGTCGAAATTTGCAAAGACGTGGTCGATGCACGTCCCGCGAACTGTCGTTGGATGATGTTTGCCGTCGTGTGTTGCTCGTTTCAGCGAGTGCCGCGACTCCATGTAGTCTACCACCCAATCGTCCTTGATGACGTCGACGTTGAAGTCGCCAACTATCACGAAGGCTCGTCGTTGCGGCCGTTGTTTCATGTATTCTTCCACGGTTTCATCGACGTACTTCTCCTCGGTGGTACGCGATAGGTTGGGCGCAAGGTACATCGTCATGACGTCGACTCCACAGACGCTAGCGACGCAGTGCTCGCCGTTGGCGCGTTGTTGAGCGCCGGGCCAGCATACCGCTTGTGCACGTAAAACTAAAGGTCGCCCAGCGCGCGGAGGGGAGAAGCGAGCGCAGCGCGCGCTGTGTTGAGAGAAGGAAAAGATGCACAGATGGCTGGCGGAGTAAAAGGGGAGGCTGCGGACGGCGACGGCGCATGACTAGCCCCTAGTATAACATGCCCCGCATGTAATAAAACTGCTCTGACCCCATAAGGGGATGCATTGCAAACGAGACCTATAGTGGTTTCTTAGGGTCGAAGCCGGTATCATTAAATCCTAAATGTGCTTTTCTGAAGGTATTTTCAGTTTCCGCAGACCACGCCCGAAGTTCCTCTTTTTTAATCAGTTGGTATAGCAATCTTAGACCAGATTACATGTTCAGCATCAACTGTGAATAAAATGTCAACATTCCAAGATAGGCCTCTAGCTCCATGCAATTTTTGGTGTCCGAGCCTTTCTAATTGCTCGCACTTTTGCAAGGCAAGGGTGCACGCCTGTCTCGCCAATTACGTGGTTCAGGTATCTTATGAACTTTACAAAACATTTGCACCTTTTGCGTCTTAGTTTGACGCCGTGCTTCTCGAAGCGTTGCAGGACTGCTTCTACATTTGCCCGGCATTCATAGTCGGCACATCGGATGAGCACAACGCCAAAGTAACAGACTACTCTACTTAGTTCCTTCAGCAACTCGATCGCCATTACTTGGGTTACTTCCGGTGCCCTCTACATGCCGTAGGAAATTGTAACAAATCGAAACAAGTGTATATGAGAATTTATAGTTAGAAAAAGCAGCGAGCCAAAGTGGAGCTCAATTAACCGGTAAGCTGACAAGTACAAAAAGGTAGACACTTTGCCTGCTGCTAGGACAGAGAACACGTCTTCAAACGCGCGAATTTACTGCCACTTCCTCCATAAGAGGCACTTTGTTCTCAGGTTTTTCAACTACCACCAATGGCGTGGCCCCAGTCACATTGAGTTACACTAACCAGTATCCCATCAGCTTGTAAGCTATCTAGCTCTTTTTTAACTCGCTCCTTCATGGCACTGGACGTGCCTGGAAGAACACTGGCAAGCTGCCTTCTTTTAAGGAAAGTTTCGCTTGAAAGCCCTTTTATCAGGGGATAAAAACACTGACATACCTTTTTGCAAGGTTTTCCACCATGAGCTCCACATGCACCGTGTGAATGCTGTTCAAGTCGTCGTCTATAGGTTCTCAATTCAATCACGTCCAAGTAGCACTTGCTTGTCTCCTGGCAGCATAACTACTGGCAGAGCCTTGCGCTGTCCGTTGCATTCGACCGTGCACGATCTCGGCTTGCCCATTTACTTCCAATGGTGCTCCTGCGTAAGTCTCCAGCTTAACCGTAGCTGGTGCGAGTGGTGGTGAATTCAGCTGCTTCTGTAGGTCTTCAGACACCAGAGAAACAGGTGCTCGTGTGTCTTCTTTCACTTGAACCCGCTTCCTTCCGAGCATAACTTCTGCCTGAAACGAGGGCTTTGCAAGGCCGGCGTGCACGCCGTACATTTTATTATCGTTTTGCAGCTTGGCAACGGCGTGAACTTTCTCGCAACCGGTGACCGTTGTTCGCATACTCGGACCAAGTTACCGATTTGTTTGCATCTGTGGCACCTTGCCTACCGATAACGACAAGAAATGGCGTCGTGATTTTTTTCCGCATCGGTGACACTTTGTATTGGTTGTATTTTCTTGCTTACCTTGCTTGAACGCAATCATCGGTTTTATGTCTTCCTTACCGCATCGACGCCGGCTTCCGTTGCACTGCCACGTCTAAACTCTCTCGACTTTCGCTCCGCCATTTCAACGCTTCTGGCAATGCCGTAAGCAGATTCAAACGGCAGCTCCTTCTTTTTTATTAGACACGGTTGAATGGCAGGGTTTGGCAGTCCAGCAACGAAGTGTTCGCGTAGTGCGTTCGGACCAACTGCAAGCGTCGCTACAGTCATGCCTTCAGTTTGGTACGGCCTGTTGAGTCTGAAGCTCTCTGCGATGATCCGACTTGCATGCTCGCAATGGTCACTGAATACTTTGACCAGATTTTAGAAACTCTTCTCCGCAGGGGTCACCAGTAGAAGCAAATCCCTCGGTGTCTCGCATGCATTATGGCGAATGGCCATTATGAAGGTCGACTTCTTAAGTTTCTCGCATACGTTGGCTACTTCGCAGTAGTGCTCCGATCTTTCTTCGTACGAAGCAAAGTCTTCATCACTGTCCTCCAGGAAGACATCGCATTTCCTCGTCTTGCCCGTGCTGTGCTCTGACCTGTCCCCGTCCTTCGCGGGATTCGACCATTACCGTTGCAGATTTGTTTTAGCACCGTCGCCACCATTTGTTGTAGCCGTGGAGCAAAAAAGCAGCTGCGACACTTTTCGTGGCGAGCAGTTTAATATGAGAACCCAGCATCTTGCTTGGCAATATATACGTACAATTTTTGGTGCGTCAGCAGTGCCGTCATCATGCTTTTTCCTTTCGTTAGCTGCGAACCTATCTAATATGCGGTTAGGAAAAGCCCAGGGATGAAAAAAATACAACACACATTGGAAAGTTAATATTGAATTGCTGTTTCATGCATACGGGTATGCCCACCGAAATTGTAGCCGTTGACTAAGGTCTGTCGATCTCAGAAACTACAGCAACACAGTTGTCACTTTATGATCTTTCAATGAATGCTGCCGCTGGACCAGGGCGTTATATCGCCGATAAGATACCAGGTATCAGCAAAGCTGCGTTTATAAATTGGTGTCTCGCGTAGAACATACCATCACTTCTAGCTCGGCTCATCGTCGTGACGTAATTCCCACGAATGCAATAACCGGCAATCTTTCGCATCCAACTGCGGCTTATACGCCGACAGTACCCCTTCATGGGCAAATTATACTTACCAGTGTCTGTGAACGTACCACGTGCATTTCCAGGCAGCTTTCTGTCTTATCACTGCCTGTATAGATAACAAATAAAGTACCTTTTATTTTGTTTGTCCCCTTTGAAGATTATCGGAGCGATGGACAGAACTAAGGCGCTTTACGAGAACAGTCCTGCTCCGACCAGCACGTGCTGCTATATATAGAGCAGCCTTTCTAGATACCACGGGGCACTTCGAGAAGCTAGAGTCCGCAAGCGGTGTGTCAACACACGCTGGCGGTAGCAAACGCGTTCGAGAAGCTATTCTCCGAACCCATCAGCCGACGTAATAAACAGGAGCGTCCCCGATTCTCGGTGCCCGGGTAGAGATACGCCGACTTAACAAGGCCCGGGCGAGAGTACTATCAAGACTCGTAGACAGATGTCGCCTGCACGCCACCTTCTTCAAAGCTTACAATGACCAGGCTCTGTCAAACGACCATTTATCGAGCTCAGGTCGCTAACGGACTCTTTATTATCAACAAAACAGCCAATGTTTGTTCCTCTACGAATGTGTCAGTTGCATAATAGGCTTCGGAAATATCTCTTAATAGTAATAAAGGTCGAGCTGTGGCTGCATCTTTGAAAGCACATACTTTTGACGACTCGTATCTATAGTCGTAATTGCGATTAAAAACACCTACACTACAGTATTCATGACGACTACATTGACTGTCAAAACATAGAAAAAATACTTCAGCGCATTC
Source organism: Rhipicephalus microplus (assembly GCF_043290135.1). Taxonomy (NCBI): domain Eukaryota; kingdom Metazoa; phylum Arthropoda; class Arachnida; order Ixodida; family Ixodidae; genus Rhipicephalus; species Rhipicephalus microplus. The sequence continues at coordinate 73,965,003 of NC_134703.1, forward strand.
TTCAAAATTATAAAATTAGAACTACGAACACATCAAATAAGAACATAAGGCATACTTAAACCATTCCAGATGAGATAGAACAGTTCACCATCTGAAGTTCAACCAACCCCGATTGGTTGCGATTCTTAGCAGGCACCGTGTGTGTTGAGATATACTGTGGCAGTGTGTGGGCGTGAAGAAGAAGGAGGCCAGAATAAACCAGACGCACGTGATTAAATGTCTGCTTCCGAGTTCCGGGCCACTTCTACGAAGCAGAGGAAATGTGTCTGATCCAAATATAGATATCGCAGAAATATTTGTAGCACTATGAGCATTATAGTAGGAGAACTGGGTGACGGATGAATTCGAGTACTATAATAGGTAAGGGAGGGGGCGGGGAGCTTTATGCACTATCTGCCGTGCAATACATAGAGACAATAGAAGGCTTTCGAATAAGAGCCCAATTGTTTGGGGCCCCAAAGAAATAGCGTCGAGGCCACTGCGCATGCGCAAGACCGACACAGCGTTTGGGTTTTGCTTTGGGGCCGCCTTTTCTTGAACTTTGTGGGAGCACCAAAGCGTGCGACAAAAGCTTCGCGTCAAACAAACATAATGGCACCCACTCGGCCAACACTAGAGTCACCCAGAATAGGGGGAGTGTCCAAAGCGCTGCAGGTCCTGTTTAAAAACTCTTAACTCCTGCTTGACCCAAAGCGAGCACACGCAAATGGCTTTGGGGCCCTTAACTTTTGAGACCCCAATAGAAAAACTTCCTAGTTACGGAATTACTAGAAGCCCTTAAAGCCTCACTGATTACGAGTAACACCTAGAGTGGTATTTGGAATTTGGTGCTGCGATGCAAGCGAATGAAGCATTGCTGAGTTGCGGCAGTGCTTCATTCACGTCACCCTGGCACAACACCCTGGCAGCTGCGGCACGCCTTGCAACGCTGGTTGTATACGAAAAGGCATCACCCCGGGTGGCACTGCAGTCATCACTCCTCAATGTTGCACAACATGAGACCAAAGAAAAACGGTTTGAGTTAGCAGCTGGTCAGGTCTAGCGGCATCACTGTGCGCACCAAGGCGTAGTATGCACAAAGGTGCTCGGCAGGAACGTTTACATTTGCGTGCACAACACTCGTCGGAAGCTTGTAATGCACGGTCACACCACGTGACTTGTTAAATATAGTAATATCTAGGGTGTAAAGTCCGAAAACCACGATATGATTACGAGGATCGCCATAGTGGAATGCTCCGGAAATTCCGATCATCTGGTATCACATAACGTGCACTGACATCAAACAGTACACGTGCCTCTACGGTCAGGATCGAACTAGCGACCTTGGGGCCGACCACCGCAACCGCTACACCGCCGCTACACCAAGACTTAAGGCGAAGACGTTACGTCGCTTGTCTGTCGAGAATTGTGGCGGCTGGTGGCGGGAACAGGAATTGTAACAAAAATAAGATAGGTTGATCTAGGGAAGCTTTGCAACAACGGGTGAGCTCAAGAACCTCCTTGAGTAACGTGCACAAAGCTTGAAGTTGGGCGGTGAAGTTGGGTGGGAAAGGCTTACTGTGGTAATTGTTTACGAAGCGATAATTGGTGTAATATGTGAATCAAAGGTGAAGTTTGGTAATAAAGAGGGAATAAAATGTGAATCACATCGGCATGAGAGCTAGTTCAATATCAACTAAATGTGAATAAAATCAAATCAAAGTAGTGAGGTGATGCAAGGGAGAGCCAGTGAGGTGTTGGAAAGTGAGTCAAGTGCATAAATAATGAATTAACACCTCGGCGACCGAGTCTGCACATAGAACCAGAGTATAGGCGACAGAGAGGTTACTTGTAACAGAAGGTAGCGATGTATTCCACTGATAAGGTAGAAAGAAGAACTCGCAGGTTCCCTTATGCATTTGCATAAGACGACTAGAAGGCGAAAACCATTTTCTTTTTTTCTCAGTTGGTTCATTTATCCTGTCACCCGCCCCCTCCCTTTACTTCCCACTGTGACATAGTTCGCCTAACGTCGTTTCCCACCGGCTTCTCGATCGGAGGGATTAAAAGCTATCTGCAGCTATCTGTCACGAACAGACCTCTGAGCAAGCGATTAAGTCATGTGATGACGTCATCAGGTAGCGTTATGTCATGTAAATTCATAGTGTTCATGATGGTGTCATAATGGGGTCTCAAAATTTGGCAATTTGTGACGTCGTGATGGTGTCACTCAGTGAAATGGTTACGTGATGACTATTTTTCACATTACTCGTGTGGACGCTGATGTTGCGAGACACGGACGATATATTTTCCCGTTTGATGAGGCATTTAAGGCCTTAAAATAATCAATATTATTGATTTATGGAGTTTTACGTTCCAAAAACCGCGATATGGTTATGTTAGTTGCCGTAGGGGATGACTGCGAAAATTCAGACCACCTGGAGCTTTTTAACGTGCACCCACATCTGAACAAGCAGGCGTGAAGCATTTTCGCATTCACCGAAAATGCAGTCGCCGCGCCCGCTTAAAACAACTTTAACAAGTGTTTGGTGCGAGCTTGTGCTTTCGCTTACTTGATCTCGTTTTAGCTTTGCTTAAAAGAACTTTATTTTCTTTTTAGCAAGGAACTTCTTTGGTTTAACTTCAACCGAATACAAGACGCCTGTCTCACATGATTGAAAGCAACCTAAATTCCACGCAAGATCTACGCGTGCGCTCTCAATAACGCTACGGCACGACGGCAGCGGAGAACACGGTGCGAACGCACTTCAAGTCCCCGCGCAATTGCTATCGCAACTACTGACACGTGCGAGCGCGCATATAGATTTTGAGCTCGCTAAAGCTGGCTTCTCCGGTCTAACACGAGCTAAGAGGAAAAGCCCAATTTAGTGGCGCAGAGTTTCACAGCAAATTTCTCGTGGCGTGGGCAGCGTTACCCTTCAAGGCTTTGGCTTTGTGCCACCCCCACCCCCCAATCCCTCTTCGATTACTAAAGGGCGCCCTCCTCTCCTGCACACGCCTATAGAAGTTGTATATGGCTAAGCGAAACCAAAATTCGTCCGTGCGGTGAGCGCGAAAACTCCCAGCGTAAATGCGCCACACGAATCGAGTAAGCTCACGACTCGTAAACTAAATATGAAAAAGGTAACGCACGGGCCAAACATTCATTAAGATTTGAGGACAGACATAAACAATAATCTAAAAGGTTTTACTGAGCCAAGGGGATCAACCCAGTGACGAACAGTGTTAACACACGTTTCGGCTTCACTCTTCAACTCTCTGTACGACGTGCTTAAGTGGTGATTTCTTGGTGAGCTGGTTTGATTAAAGAGTTGAGAGTATCTCGGACAGAGAAACACAAGTAACAACCACCCCCGTCCTTGTTGCATCCGCTCTGCTCAAACGCTAATGGTTCAATGTCTGATTTCGCAATAGTTTTTAGTTTCATAAAACACAGACTACAGTTTAAAATATTTTTAAACATTGTCCAAAGAAGACAAAATAACGGTGACGATGTCATTCAAGGATATGGTTCACAAACGTGTTAAAGCGCTCAGCAGTGTTTTTGCGCTGTTGGCAGACGCTCAACGAGAATAATGACATCTGGTAAAAGCGATGCGTCACGCAGCAGCAGTTTCACTAGACGAGCTGATCAAGACTTATACGGCGATCAGTATTAAGTATAGCACGGGCAGCGAGCACCTGCGAAATAGGTGTACCGCAAATACATCTATAAGGCTAGTGGTTCTGTTATAATGTATTTAACAAATTATACATTCAAGTGTGTGTGTGTGTGTGTGTGTGCGTGTGCGTGTGTGCGTGCGCGCGCGTGTGTGTGTGTGTGTGTGTGTGTGTGTGTGTGTGTGTGTGTGCGTGTGCGTGTGTTTACGTGCGAGCACATTTGTGAAGCTTTCAAATGGGAATCACTTTAACGCGACAGCGTTAAATTGCTCGTTTCGCAGATATTACGGCGCCGTTGGTTGTGAGCGAAAAATTATCCGTGACCGAAAAATGAAGAAATATGCAAATGTAATAAATAATAAAAACTTCTGGGTCTGAGTGAGGATCGAACGCTGCCCGTTTGCCTGGCAAGGAGTACCACTTAGCCACGCTTGTGCTCGGAAACGCAGCGAAAGTGATTTACTCTGCTCGGAAATGCAGTGAAAATAAACTTCATGCGTTACAAACACGCCCGTTCTATAGACTTTTGACAGTACAACATGTAATATCGGAGTAATATAGCGTGGCGCACGCGTGCATTGCCATATCGGGCGTCAGAACATCATCACAACGACTTCATGGTTTAAAGCTGGCCGCGTATTACAAAAGGCACACACGTTACTTCGTGTGTTTTCTCAAGACCACGCAGTGGGTGCATAGCAAGTTCTAAAAGCACTGCACACGCATAAGTAATCGTGGTTCCAAGCATGCTACCCAGTGCACAGAATACAGCCATATGGGAGAGTTTTACTGACACAAGCCACATTGAACTCTATCAGTTACAATGTAGTAATAAACATTTACCCTTCTCGAGTACCCTCATACAATGAAAAAAAAGTATGCACTAAATTGTTGAAGTACGCACTATAGAGACAGGGTATCTCTATCGCGGTCAACTCTTACAGGCGAAGCTTACGAATCCTCCAATTATCTAGTGACACAAAGGCGATGTGAGTGTTTTTGTCTATCAAGTTCATCACGTGGGGGCGCTCTCGAGGGCACCTCTTCCACCAGATGTATACCAAGATTGGCATACGATGACAGGAGTGCACAACGAACATGATACACTGATTATGACATGGATAACGTGACGTACCCGCCGCGTACGGCATGAAGTTTTTCTCATAGTCATGAGTGACATAGCAGCATACCACACGGCCCCTGACGTACAGCAGGTATGCGCCACAGGTAATTCAAAGGTTATATCGACCGAGCAAAAGCAAAGGTCGGCGCTATAAACGTTATGGGAAGCCCTGCTTCTGGTTATATAAAACACTCGTCATGGTGGCTAAGGTACTTGGCTGCTGACCCGAAGGTCACAGGATCGAATCCCGGCGTCGGCGGCTGTGTTTTCGATGGAGGCGAAAATGCTGTAGGCCCGTGTGCTCAGATTTGGCTGCACGCTAGAGAACCACCCCTGGTGGTCGAAATTTCCGGTGCCCTCCACTACGCCGTTTGTCAAAATCATTAGGTTGTTTTGGGACGTTAAACTCCAACATTATATATGGTTATATAAAAAGAAAAGATAAAATTTTTTATTGATGGCGATTTTGTTTTAGCAAGGGAACTCTCGGAAGCCAGCTGCGACGACCCTTATAGATATAAACCGAGCGGTACAGATCCTGAATAAATGTATTCAGATGCCTAAATCAGTTTTTGTGGTTACGCTAGTTTGACGTTAAGCGTGTTTGTGGTGCTGCCAATCCGCTTTCAATAATGTAATAAACATTATGTATGTGCTCCTATGACTCAACAAGATAGTCATGGCCTAGCGTTGCTCATCCCCGGAGCAATATAGCAGTGCATTTAACGCGCCTGATAAACCCACAGTACGCGCATGGGTACTCATATTACAGAAACATGATGGTTCACATCCTAAGAATTGGCTCCAAGACAAGAAGTGAGCCATCAGCAGCTGACTGCTTCACATGTAATCAATTTCCCCAATAAGGTTGATTTGCCCGAGTTTTCTTCATTTCATGTCACCAAAACTTCAGCGCTGATGTCAACGAAAATTCTGGCAATATGAAGTAACAAGCACATGAACATCCCGTTTCCGTTCTTATCGCCAAAGTACAATGACGTTCCCAACCACCTTCTTTGAAAGATACCTTCAGGCAGGCCAGAGCTTGATGCAGCTGGAAGCGCTTTTCACGAGTGCCTCTCTTGGCCTGCCTATAAGAGTTCAGCGCATTTATATCAGCTACTGACCGATCGTAACCCGCAAGAGTACTGATAGCCCGAGCTCCTGTACGAAACATCAGCGCTTTCGTAAACGCTAGGAAATCGCCACCTCTGCCTCGTCGCCTTCAAGTCAGAAACAGACGCTTGTTTTGGAATAACATACACGAGAATGATGCAGTGGTTCGAAGATACTAAGAGAATAAAATCGCTAACACGACATAAATCAGAAAGGGCATAACACGAGTGCTTTTCCTTGTTACTGTCGTGTTAGCGCTTCTAATCTTTAAGTACGAACAAACGCCAAATAGCTCATTTCGCTGTTTTGCTTCAAGTGATTTGAAGATATCAACAAACATGACAAAGATTACTGGAGCTTTGTGTTTATCACTTCTCTGGGAACGTACAGCATCGGCGTGTACTTTGCAGAACTTATACAGTTCGTAGCAGTTTTGCTCTTCATTCAGAAAAATTACAAATACTTCATAAATGCCACCTCCATATTACCGCAAATTATGGGATACAACTGTTTAAGAAAGATTTGTGTTAAAGTAAAAGAGCTTTACGCAAGACAAAATCTTTGTTTTTTTATTTATTTATTGGCAGTACCTTACAGAGCCCTCGAGGGGCATTGTGTAAGGGGGGCGGTACAGATAATATGTTAGCAAAATATATATACATAATATCTACACATCCAGAGGCAAATAATAATATAATAGAAAATGCAGTTCAACTTATGAACATGTAAGCAAAATCTATACTAGAAAAGTGAGTTACAGTATGTGAAGGTGAAATACAAAAAACTATTATGACAGTAACTACAATCTAGCAATAGTGCAAAAACATCGGCAACAGTCCTATAAGCACTGATGGTTACGAAGATGCGATAGAGCAGTTTTTCGTGCATAAGTATTTTTTAAGAGTATGATAGAACTTTATGTGGTCTTGTTCTGACGCAAGATCATCTGGCAAATCATTACACAAACGAATAGCTCGTGGAAGAGCCGACTGGTTGAAAGCGTTAGTATTGCCGTACATGCGTGATAAGCTAAAGGTGTTATGTAGTCTGCTCGAAGTTCTACATAGTTCAGTTGACTGAATGTTTACCATTGCCTCGCCAGCCACATGAGAGAGCAGGGACGCAGAGCATGGAGCATGTACCGATCACTTGGGACTAAAGGTTGCCCCAGCCAGGGGTAAAGGCAGAATCTTTTTCGAGGGAGGGGGGGAGTGGCACCTTTTTTATTTGGAGAGGCATATGGTCATTTCCAGCAACGTATATGTCATGGTGTTGTAAAATATTTCGAAGAGTGGGTGCACGGGTCTAGTATGCTCCCCTCCCCCTGGCTACGCCACTGGCTGTAGTCCAGCTCACCGGATTCCGTGCGATACGGTTGGCTGAGAAAAAATCGTGCCGAAGAAGCCAAGAGTTTGAGTTTCTGCTGCGCAAATCATTGCCTGATAATGGACTGGACGTACACTGACCAAAGTAGACATTCCATAATTGTCGATATATAAACGTACTGATGCAGTGTATGTAAACATCCCGTCCGTCTGATAAGGCACATTCACCTCATTGCGAAAAAGCATAAAACGGGACGAATAATCAAAGATGAAAACAAGTCACAAACGCTTGTTTGTGACTTGCTTCTAATCTTCGCTGTTTCATACTATTTTCCGCTGTTTCTGAATGAACCATTAACGATCGGTCCAGCTTGCAGTGCTTTAACATTTCCAACTCGCCAAAGAGGGTTCGAGTTTCTGCGTTGGCAAGGTCGGCTGCCAGTGTCCGGGTGCACTTCACGAATGCAGTGTTGTGCATTGCATGGAAGCATGTGGACGGCAGTGCATGTATCGATCACATGGGCCGCAAGTATTGGAAGGGAAGACCTAGGGAAGTGTCTTCTCACAAGCAGGCTCTCTTGCGGTGGTCGTCGAGAGATCGGTTGGCCTCGTATGCGCGCGCGCCATATCTGCCACTCGGCGGCCGGCACCGATAAGCAGCCACACCGGCGGCGAAGATGTGTCCCGCCTCGAGTCCTTCTGGGTCTTTCGAGCCGCGGGCTTCGCGTCATTTGGAAGGCACCTTATCGGCCGCCGCGGCCAGGAAACCCGGTGAGCGAATCCTTTGCCTGGTCGGCGATGTGTTTTCTGCCGTATGTACGTACGTGAGCTCGAAACCCTTTACTGTTTCCCTCAGATTTGGAGGTGCTGTTGTCATTGGAAATGGATTGTGGTAAATACAGCTCAGACTAGTGTTTTACTGTCAGCGTCGCTAGATGAAGTGCTCGCTGCGCCACGGGAACTTTGTCGGATCGCGATAGTTGTGGATCCAGCTTTCATCTCACTTTTGTGTCACGCTTAAGTTTTGAATGCGTACGCTGTCTTCGCTTGACTGGGATACCAGTACCACAAAAAAAATATGCCGTTAGGTACTGATAGCGGTAGGCTTTGTTTTAAGAACGTGTCTTTAGTTGTTACTAAGCTGTGGCGTGAAATGCAGTAGTAGAAAAATATAAAAATGTAGAGCAATGAAACAACACTTTCCCGCAAGAGACGGTATTTCAAGGATTTTGCGGTGCCTGTGCGATTGTTATGCAGTAGTAGAAAAAATATAAAAATGTAGAGCAATGAAACAACATTTTCCCGAAAGAGACGTATATTTCAAGGATTTTGTGGTGCCTGTGCGATTGTACACTATGCGTTAGGTGTTACTCAGTACGATTCTGATTGACTTCAGTTGTCAGTTACTACAGTAATGTCTAACTTACGCACATGTACAGGGTAATGTATAATAATATTTCTGAGCGCGGTACCAGGTGAACAAAGATTAAACAGTTTCGTTACACATTCAACGCGACATTGATGCATTTGATCACCACACAAACCTACGGTCATTATATGGTACTTCCTGTGCCATGAGCCAGAACCTAACGCACGGTGTATTTGCTGTTATCCTGCAGAAAATAATAAATAAGAACATGATCGCCAAGTCACAGCGAGGATGGGGTATGATGAAAAAGAACTTCTTCGCGAAAAATAAACAAAGAAAAAAAGCGCAAATATTGCCTTTTGAACGTAGACATGTCATGAGAAGCACCATTTGGCAAATGCGCACTGAATCCCTTTTCCCGCCATTAATATACCTTTAAACTCCCTCATAAATTAAAAAAAGGGGGGGCAGCTTGACATAAAAGAGAAAACCACCGTCCTTCTTAAAAGGCATCTGAACTTTCATCGCTTATTCAAATCAGAATAATTATTTGCTCGAAGGTCGAAGCGTGATTTTGAGAGCGCGGCACATCAAAAGCTTCCCTGCTTCAGCGGTAGCTGAGCGTTGTTTTTCTATGTTGTTTGCATCCCGCTCACCGCTTTTCCCACTTATCAAAAAAGATAGCCCTTATCCTGCCTCGCGTACTTTAAAAGCGTTTGTACCCTGCAAGTTCGGTCATTGAAGAGTGTGCGCGGAGACTTGGGGGTTCACGCGATAAGCGAGAAACGATAAGACAGTATGACATCCGCTATTGGAAGCGCAGTGTTCGATCAAGGGACCCTTGAGGAAAAATACTTTGAGGCACGCACGACTCTCGTAAAAATACATATTATGATCTTATGAAAAGTGTCACTCTCCAATACGAGAAAGTCTAGCACCGAAAAACCCTCGAGTACACCCGCACATATCAGAAAAGCCTATACCCAATAGGTCACCCATTGAAACTTGTGGCCGGTCACATGGAATTTATACCACTTGCAAAGGTAGTAGGCGGTATCAGACTCTGTTAACAGTACAGGTCACCTGGTGTACAATAAGTTTACTTTCAGAACTCAGGTACAGAGAATTCTTTCAGTGACTCCTCTGTAACGGCACTCCATAACGTCCTAATTTACGACAAGCGTTCATCTCGCTTTGAGCTGATGTGACCGATAAATTTTCTCGTTGAACTTTCCTGGGACCCGGGACGTAATGTACACGCCCCATTGTTTAAATTCTCTATACAGACACGACAAAGCGAAGACACCAGAAATGGCAAGGCCGCCTCTTACAAATGCAGGTTCGATTAGTATAGCTGCAGAGCGAGTTTTCCAGGAACTGCATCACGCCATCCTCGCTTTAAGAGAAACCATCTGTTGGAACTGTCCCGCACTTTGCATGAATGATTGTTATGGCAACCAATGAGTCAACAGACGCGCTATTACTCTTCTTATTAACCTCTTTCAATGTAGGCGTTCGGATACGACACATTACTGCACGCATTTAGTTACTGGTGGATGAACCTGTTATTCTACTGCTTATAGGCCGACTTTAGTCCGACTCTCTACGGTGTGGCTAGGAAGGCAGCTAAAAAAACTAAACTAAGATCCAGAAGAGAGATGATGGCGTGGTAAGAGAGTAGTGACGGCTATAAATCATATGCGTCCACCCTCGCTTTTTATTTATTAAGAGCTTTGCAGTCCAAGCCAGTTTAAGATGCAAAGGGGCTCTTTGCATAGCCTGTGTAACGCTATCCGCCCGTGTCTCCGTGTTTTCGTGCCAACGCGCCACACCGCACTCCCCTCGCCACAAGTGTTGGGGCAGTGCCAAGTAGGTCACGCCTTCCCTCGCAATGCGCGGTAAAGTCACTCTCTCCCTCGCTTAGGGCATTCGCCGTGTGTCACCTTTCTCTCGCTGCACCATTTCCACCACTCGCAACGTTCGAGCGCACATCGAGTGAAAATTCTTTCGGCTTGTTTATCTGCGATTGAGAGGACGCCGGAAAGCGAAGCCCGCCAAAACATGCGCCAAAGCGATTTGGCCTAACCCGGCCATCGCTGGCGTTGCGAGGGTCGCCCGAGCCGATCGCGCTCCCGAATGGTGACATCGCGCCTGCAACACCGACGACGCGGGAGCAAGGGAAGCCGAACAAAAGCGTCAGCGGTGAGATACCAACGACACCAACAAGGCGCGAGTCAAAAACACTGATGGCGTTCATGCGCAACGTTGCTGCTTCGTATTCCATCAGGGTTCCCTTCGGGAAGATTTTGTTAATTTTTTTCAAGAGGATTGACCCCACATCACGGGGGCCCTACAGGCCATTGCACCAGTAGTATGAACTAAGAATAGTTCCCAGCGGCATGCCTCGGTAGGCCTAAAAGGAAGCTATCTTTTGAATTCAACAACCATTATCCGCTGCTGTAGCCCATTTTATTTATTTATTTATTATTTGTTGGCAGCATAACTAATGTTCATTGCCTGCGCGTCGCATGTGTGAAACACAATGTTTTCTTCTTCGTCCGCAGTGTCAGAGGCCGGAGCAGCAGGCAGTTAAACAAGGCAACTTCTGGTGGTGCCGGGACAATAAGGGAGCGAATAAGTGAATAAGGACACCCCCCCCCCCTCCTCAGCAGCCAACTATGAGCAGCGAGAAGTCCAATGAGTCCCTGCGCAAGGAGGAGCCCTCGCCGACAGAGGGCGAGGAAGAGGACGACGAAGGCACCGCTTCGTTACCCGACGATCAGGACTGCGCCATTGAACTGCCCAGTCCCCCTGATGGAGGCTACGGATGGGTCATCGTGTTCGCCTCCTTCATCTGCTTCGTCATCGTCGATGGCATCATCTTCTCATTCGGCATCTTCCTGCGCGAATTCGCCTCCACCTTCAACGAGTCCAAGGGGGCCACGGCGTGGGTGGCTTCCATACAAACTGGTTGCTACCTGCTTGCTGGTATGTCCTCTAATACGTCCATCACAATTAATTATGCACGTGTTCTGCGAGGGCTCAGTATGTTTCTTTTTCGTTGTTCTAGTATGATAACTTTTTCTGTGTCCACGAACTAAGAGTTGTTTCTTTTGCACGTTGTTTCGCTTTTATGCTCATATAATTTCGGCACTTGCATGCACTAGGTGGCGTGCCATAGAAGGTAACTGCACATTTCACTACTGATTTTTGACTTATTGGTTCGTTTGATCTATGAAGACGGGTACACAAGTTTCCAATGTTGAATTCTCCTAAACGAATAAGTTATTACGTGATTTAATACTTTTGTCAATGTTAGCAAAAGGAATCAAACCGGGCACTACTGAATGCGCCTCTTAGCCGGCCTGTGGTCTATTGGTGTACTGCAACAAGTACCAAGCTTAAAGACATATGCTGTCGAAACTGGCCAAAATCCTATTAAGTGATGCTGCTACTTCTCTGGTTAAACTGTGTTAGGTTCAACTGGTTCGGATAATATGAAGATCCTTAGGACAGGGATTTGTTCCACATGGGAAGAACGATGAGCAGGGGCTGTCACCTGGTCAAGCTACTCACTGTACTAGCTTTCTGTGACAGCTCCTATCTTTCCTTTCTTCGAAAAAAAGATGAATAAATATAAGGACTCAGCTGGAAGTGCTGAGGCGCCGAGTGATGGGGACCAGGACTAGCGTTATAGTGCTATAAACAAGAACGAGAGGCTTATTAGGCAAAACAAAAATTTTTGCCGGCGCCTATATATCGCTGGTATGCTACTCTGTATAGAGATGAGGAAGGGGACTGAAAGATTTTAGGAGAAAAGATATGAAAAAAAACTTGAAACAAAGTGAACCTGATAAAACTATTTAGATTAGGGTATCAGGTAAATCAACGCTTTTCTATGTGAGATGTATTATTAGAGCATTTTGACAAGGCCAATATCAGATAGGTAATTGATCAATGGCAGTATGACCCGTCGATGCTTTGAAGGTTCGCGCGCAGGGCCTAATATGTTGTGCAACGTTAATTGTTCATGGCAGGTGCTATAAACAAGTTTTTTTATTATTAGGACTATTAATTTTATCCCCTGCATTGCATTGAAATTCGAACAAGCACCTGTTAGTTATCAACAACGCAAACACGTAACGGGTATCTTCCAGACAGCTCTTGTTTTGGAGAAATTGTGTTTTAAAGCATTTTTAATTGTGCTACAGCATTAGCAACTGTCTTGTGGGTGGGTAATCACAGCTGTCTACAGCGGACCATTACAGCTACCATTTTCTGCATTACTATGCAAAGACTGACGCCGCAATGATACCAAACATGGTCACACCACATGCTAGGCCATTGCGCTATAATTCAAGCATGTACGGAAGCTTGTAGCTAACGTGAGGTAGAAGCCGTGGCCAACAACAGTGTCGACAGTCACGTGCTCCACTGCTCTATAGACAAGTGTGATTCTACCCGTACGCACTGGATTTGCACAAAATTTGAATAAAGTACTCCTCGCGCCCGACCGGTACTGAGGAGACGACATATGATACATACTCATGATGTTAACTGCAACGCATATGACACGGACACAAGAAGTCGAAGGGACACGTGTCAAAGTACAATACAAGCGTTTTCCTCCCTTTATTTGTATCTTACATGCCATGCAATTAAAGTTTGAAACCGACTCACTAATATTTGAAGTATTACGCCTCTTTGCTGCAGATAAGTTCGTTTTGTAAGTTCATCACGTCTGTTGCTAAAATAACGCGCACGCATGCTTGCTATGTCTGTTCTTGCAAACTTTCATTCTTATTTAAACATTTGCAGGTATGAACACTGACCATTTTATAATACGTAGTGCGAATACAGATGAGGTGCGGGACAATATTGAACTGAAAACGTAGATGAAATGCCTTGTACTGGGTTGCTAAAACTAATGACATCACCATTGAGCACAAGTAAACCTGAAACAGTCCACCGCTACGGTACAGCGGTTACGGTACTCCGCTGCTGACACACGAAGTTCGGGGGTTCGATCCCAAACGCGGCGGTCATATATAGATGAACGCGGAATGGTAAAGACCCATGTACTTTGCGATCCCATTTCACGTTAAAGAACACTAGATGGTGAAAACTGCGGAGCCTTCTACTACGACGTGTTTCATAATATCATGTCGTATTTCTGGCCCATAAAACCGCAGATATTATTATTCCTCAACGTGAAACGCACTAACACTGGGCCACGCCACAATGGTCTAGTGGCTAAGGTACTCGGCTGCTGACCCGCAGGTCGCGGTATCCAATCCCGGCTGTGGCGGCTGCATTTCCGATGGAGGCGGAAGTGTTGTAGTCCCGTGTGCTCAGATTTGGGTGCACGTTAAAGAACCCCAGGTGGTCGAAATTTCCGGAGCCCTCCACTACGGCGTCTCTCATAATCATATGGTGGTTTTGGGACGTTAAACCCCGCATATCAGTCAGCGCTAACACTGGAAGTACCAGTAACCACAAAGTGAGCGTGCCTGCTTCTCCGTGTCCCAGTTGAGTGGTGTGGTCCAAATGTAAAGTACATTTCAGTACTTCCTCTAGTCCCCAGGAATATTGGGATGTTGCTGTTCCGTCCTCGTCTAAGCGTACACGCTGACATGGGCCAGAAAACGCTTGTCGGCCAACGCGTGAGTCCGATGACGAGGTGTGGCCCCTTGTCTGTCCACAGCTTGAACACGCAATTTCTTCCAGGAGGAATCAGCTCGTGCGTGATAATCTCGCGGACTCCTCGAGATTGGGGAGCCCCACTTGTGCGCAAGGACGATTTCTATTCGGGACGTTTGCGAAGCATCTGGAGCACGTGCGCGCGAGGGGCATAATGTACATACACGCGAAACGTCTTCCAAGCAGTTCGCAATCTGATCATCCCGCATTCTTCCGTCTTGAAGAAGTGAGAGCCTGATAAGAAGTTGCAGATAGTTACACGCGAGACCACGCTTATCGGCGACTCGCAACTGCGTTTTGCCATCGTTGCGTGGTATCTTGACAAGAAAGAAAAGCATAAGTAGGCAAAACGAAATGTGAGCCCATGAATACGGCGGCACGTGCCTGGTCCGGAATGCAGCGCGGTGATTAGGAAAACCGGCCTTGGTGAGGTGAGATATATAGCGTGCTGACAAGGCGTGACAGCCTAATGATTTCGTCATTAGTTGCCTCGTGGCTGGCTTTGAATCAAACCACCATATATTTGTGCCCAACGGAGTTTTCCATAGTGCTTGCAGCTCATAATTACAATCCGTGGCGTGCTTCACGACCAGGACACTCGTGGTCTACATAGCTTGCATCGTGTTGTGTCCTCCACTTTCGTTTTTGTGTCACTTTGCGCTAAATATTACCTAATATCTTACCAGGAGACCCTCTTGCGTTATTTTTCTGTTTATTTTGCTTTCATTTTTGTTTTTTCCATAGAAAATGACCTCCGGAACTGATACACGTGAGAGTATTTGCGCTTGATCTGTGCAAACGTGATTACACTGTAATGACTGATCAGAGACAAAATCTGTGATGCCGTGTGCAAAAGAACATTAATCCTGTGTGCAGACCTAAGTCAAGGCCAAGTTTCAGTGTTTCCACTTTAAGGTGGTCGAAATTTCCGGAGCCCTTCACTACGGCGTCTCTCATAATCATATAATGATTTTGGGACCTTAAACCCCACATTTCAATAAGAAAGCGTTTCCACTTTACACTCATGTTTATTAGCCCACAGAAATGTCATAAGGCAGAAAATAACCCCTTTTCATCTGACGAAACGCGATGGAGCAGTTAGCGAAACATTTGTTAAACAGCGCTCGTGCTGTAGTTCTTTCGCGGTGTTATGTTCATGCATGTCGTGGTCTTTTACCTTTGCTGCGCCATGTATAAGAGATTCATGCAGACTTCACACTAGCGCCGTACAATGACCACAACCTTGTGATGTTGTCAATCGTCATTTTTATATTTAGGTGCACGTTAAAAACACCAGACAATCAAAAATATCGAAGCCGTTCACTACGGCATACCTTTTAATCACATCGTGATTTGGATGGGGGACATATCTTATTGTTTATTCCTGCTTCCAATTCTTGAGAAACTGACAGCTTCGTTTTCTCTCATATCCTTGAGATGCTGTCATTTTCTTTCTTTTTTTTCTGTGTTGCTAATTTCACATGTTGTATATACGAACGTTTTGTCTCACACTGCTCCGCAAAACAAGACAGGTATCTGATATAATTTTCAACTGTCGCCCGCACAGTTCACTCCGTCGTAAATTTTGTGATTGCATTCAGTCTGAGCTAAGTGGTTGTTATAGTTGGCACAGCAGCACAACATTTGAAATTTTGTCCGCTATTTTGGGCGTACTTTTTTTCAAAGTTTTGGCCAGTCGTTTATAAAGATTATGCTCAGGAAACAATGCTTTCGCACGCTTTACTGATTCGTTTGTTTTACCTTCTCTACATTTGCGCCACAGGTCCTGTGGCTGCGGGATTGGCAAATGCCTTTGGCTGTCGGCCCGTGACCATCGGAGGAAGCTTACTGGCGGCCGCTGGCTTCTGCGGCGCAGTTTTCGCGCGAAGCATCCTAGAGCTATACATCACCATTGGACTCCTTAGCGGTAAGTCGATTGATCACATAGTTGCAATCTTGCAACGGCATCTTTGAACAACTCAAGAACTTTGCGTGATAACTGAACATTTTGCAGGGAACAGAGCAGAATACTCACGCGAAATCCCCATAGATTGCTTTGAGAAAAGACGGATGTGCTTGGAATAGATGAATGAAAAAGCAGTTTATGAAGTCACTTTTTAATGTTGTTATTTATGTTATTATAAGCATGACAAACGAGACTGTAATTGTCGATGACACTAGCATATTTTCGGCACTGAGGGGTTCACTAACTTTATTCAAAACTTGGTATTTGAGCATCTGTGCGCTCCGTTCCCGTTTACATGTAGTCACCATCGCCAAAATAAAACCGTGCACTTGTTCTCCGCTTCAGAATGCCCACAACCACTTACTGCACCAACTGCGCCATTTCCATTGTGATTCATTCATGCGGCTATAGAGGCCTCAGTGCTGCTGCTCCCTCGGCTGAAATAATGCCACATGATATTGCAGGCATTGGCTTCGGCTTCATTTTCCTGCCCGCTGCCGTAAACATCAGTTTCTACTTCGAGAAGAAGAGAGCCTTCGCCACCGGCATGGCCGTCTGCGGTTCCGGAATCGGAGGCTTCCTCCTGGCGCCTTGCTGTCAGCTACTGGTTTCCGAATTCGGCTGGCGGGGCTCCATGCTGATCCTGGCTGGCATGACGCTTAACTGCTGCGTGGTGGGCGCCCTATTCCGACCCATAGAAGAGCCGCAGCCCAAACGCGAGCCCGTACCACTGAAGCCACTGTTGCTGCGCATAAAGGAAGCGCGCGACGCCATGACCAAGTGGGACTCTGTAGAGGACGGCATCGACGACACGCTCATTGTCAACGACGGGCCACGCCGCAAGACCAGCTGCCCTCCGCCCCGCATCGTGCACGACGCTATCTTGAACAGCGAAGAGCGCAGCGCTTCCAGCTCCACCAGCGGCAGCAACAACAGCCCGCCTCCGCCATACTCTGAAGCTGTCAAGGCTGAGCAGCAGTTCAACTGTTGCCACAACAACAACCAGCTCCGCGTCGATCACAAACCGGCGTACCAGGCTCCTCCCGTTCTTCGAAAGCTGTCCTTCACAAAGAGTCACAACAGCAGGGCACGCCGGATGACGGCGCCCGAAATGAGGCCCTTCTACCGCCAGGACATCCTATTCAGCGCCAGTCTTCTGCGCATACCGGAGTACCGCTCACAGAAGGACATCGGCTCGTACCACCAGAGTATCGCCAACTTGCCCAAGCAGGGGCCGCACAAGAAGTTGGGATGCCTGTCTCCAGAGGTGACCGATACGCTGACCCAAATGCTCGACATCTCGCTCCTGACGAGTCCGACGTTCGTGACTCTGGCAGTGTCTGGGTTCCTGACCTTGGCGGGCTTCTTCATTCCTTTCATGTACATCGTAGACAAGGCAATTCTGTCAGGCATCTCACCGGATAAGGCCGCTTTTATCTTGTCGGCCATTGGCATCACTAACACGGTGGGCCGTGTGTTCTCTGGCTGGGTGTCCGACCGACCGAAGGTTAACGCCCTCTGCATCAATAACATCGCCCTCACTGTGGGTGGTCTCGCCACGGCGTTGTGTCCCTTCTTCGAGACCTACACTATGCTACTCGTCTACAGTGCCGTCTTCGGTTTCTCCATAGGTAAGCTTGTGCAAGCTGACAACATTGCGAGACCTGGCGAGAGTGCTTCTCACTATCCCAAGTTTTTTATTTCGAGAGTTCTTGACACTCTCATACAGAATGAAGAGAATTTCATTTATTGTAAATCACCAATCAAAGCAAGCTGAGCTACAAGTCGGCGAAAAAGTAAGACAAGCATGTAAATGACTTTGTTGATTAAAAAATGGTGCTTATGCAAAAAACAGCTACCTACCAAAAGGTGAATTCAGTAAGAGTTAATATTTATTGAAATCAATAAGAATAGCTTTAAAATAATAAACGCTCGTCAAGTAATAAATTAGGCAAATGCAAAAAGCAATCTCACCTCAGCATTCTTGAAAAATTATACTTACGGGTAATTACTTTTGATATCGTTGTAAGATAATTTTTATAAATTATGTAGCAATAAAAAACGCGGACCCATGAAAAAGATGCTATATACACTTGCTACAGCTTTCCGCAGTGTCATAAAAGGGAGGTAACGATAAACGGTCAGTCCTGTGAAGAAGTGGCAAAGCTCTCTTTATTCATAAAATTGGGTTCACTTATGTACAAGTTTAGTGTCACCCATCAACGAATATATCACAGACCCCATTACTGAGACCAGACCGAATGCTTTGGTTCGATCTCAGCTGGTTCATCAATTCTTAATGTCGAGATCTGATGCCAAATAAAAATGTCGATTAAGCAGTTAACAAGGACCGAACGAGGTTACCTTCAGCATATAAAGTGAAGGTTTGTTGTTTTTGAATATCGCCTACTACCTTCCACTTAATGATCTAAACAAATTCTTTCATTTCTGAGAGGTTGAATGGACATCAATGAAAACAATGTCAGCATTTCAAAGTTTTATTAATATGTCTCCTTGAGGAAGTAGTGTCAATATAGTTTACAACAGTTCATTCATTCATTCATTCATTCATTCATTCATTCATTCATTCATTCATTCATTCTGGTATACAACAGTTCTTTCAGTTATAAGTCTACATACTGTCATGTGCTTAGTTGCATTTATTTACACGAATTTGAACTATCAATTATTAATCAATTATCAATCATTTACATGGATGGACTATCAATTACCGAAACAAAAAACTGGAAACATTGGGTTCCTCATCATGCTCCGTGTATTTCTGCTACATACGTGAACGAAAATGAAGGTGACTGACAGCCTTCCAGCATGCCGTGCTGTGGTGTGTACTATTTCCAGATGTTGCCTAACATGCTTCGTGAAGTGTATACAAATGCTAACAGTTAACCACTTGAATTCTCACGTGAAAGCCCTGCTTGGAATGCAACTGCACCCACAATAAGCGTACATCTAGAACAGTCAGTTCTATTTTTTTTCTATAGGTGCAAGTAATGTAAGAAGAGAGAAGAAGAACAAAAAATATCAGAAAGGTAGTGAGGTTGACTAGACTAAGTTCATTTCGCTACCCTACATGGGGAAAGGAGAATGAAGGAGAAAAGGAGAGGAGGGGGAGATACACATTGCACATAATACGCACCTCGCACATACAGTTCAGGTTTCGCAGGCTGTCACACAGTGATGTGAATGAACGTTATATTTATGAACTACATGCAGCTTCAAGTTTCGTCTTCTATTTCTCACCTTACAGCTTGTTTTGCCGCCCTTCGTTCTATAATTGCTGTCGAAATGTTCGGCGTCGAGAAACTCACGAACGCATTTGGACTGCTACTACTATTCCAAGGCGTGGCGTCCGTCATCGGTTCACCAGTCGCCGGTAAGTTGCCGTCCAGGTCAAATCGACACCAACGTTGACGATCACCTGCCGCTGTGCTGTAGTGACAGAATATACTTGGTTTCAAGACAAAAGCAGGAAACGGACAGTGGCTGCATCGGGTGCAGTATCGATAAAGTTATTCGGCAAATGAAAAGCGGGCACTGGTCCACACTGGACATGTATGATGATAGAACGCGAACAGAGGGCTTTGGTCTTCAGAGAGATAAGAAATATGTAATTCTGTAGATAAAACACCGAGACATAACGTTTATGAAATGCAAAACATGTAATTTCTCTCAGGATAGAGGCTTGGTCTAGCAGAAAAAAAAGTAAGGAAAAGCCAAAGATGAGAATCAATTACTCATAATGCGTCCACCACCAAAGTTCCCCATGAATGTGCAACAGACTTTCCGAATCGTTCGATTATAAAAACAGTAGATGCGTTCTTGAGGTATTTGAAATTCAACTTGCAGTGCCACTCATCCCGAACAAGACCACGAAGAGCTGATTTAGTGTAGTGTATTGAATTGCACCCTTGTTGAGAACAGAAAATCTTCATAAAGCATTCGGGATCTCATTGTTCATCTAGTCCTATCTATGATTGCTTACACGCCACAATACTGTCTCATTCAGTACTTTTTGTTTTCTCCGCAGGCATCTTTTACGACCTGACGGGGACGTACGACGCCTCGTTCTACGTCGCCGGATCGGTCATCACTCTCTCCGGGCTCATGTGCCTTCCGCTTCCCTGGATTTCGCGCTGGGAGAAACGGCGAAAAGAGGCCGCCGCCCCTCAACTGCCAACCATCATAACGACGACCGTCGACGACGAGGCCAGCGAGGCGATGAGACTCAACCCTCCGGGCATCTACGTCACAGACGACTGCGAAGCCGGACTAGCGGATACCTAGGATCGAGGCCCCCCTGGTTCCGTTGCGGTTTCGGACAGAGACCGATGAGAGAAAAAAAAATGACAACCGAAGACAAACTCGCCTCCGCGCTTACTCAGTCGGGAAGGTGCGCCGCTCGTTCCGTCGACCAATCAACAGCTGTGGTGGGTGACACGTCCGGACGCCGTTGTGCCTTCGGAACCACTGGGCGGATTGTGTCGCGCGCTTCCACCGTATACGTTCGCGGATGTTTCTGGAAGAGCTCCCTCGGACGTCCGCGGGACACACGGAAGGCGACTTCGTCCAACGCCCCGAGTGTCTGGCGACGAGAACATTCCGCTAGCGTTCTCCAAAAAGCATCGAGTGAGGAGGCCTCACTATCTGTCCAGTTTATGACGCTCTACTCCGCGATGCTGCGACCGTCCGCGCGTTGGTTGAGCGACGTCATCTTCATTCCAGGATTACTGCTGGGAGGCTCCATTGCCGACGTAAGTGTCTAAGAAGCAGAACAAGTGCCCAGCTGTGGTGCTGCGCTGATTAGCCTCTGGTGGCTACGCTGTTCTCGTGAGTGACACTTGGGCGCCTTCAGCTGAACGCGGTTACCCGGGGGGTCAGTACATTCCTTCGAAGTCGCAGACGTTCGGCCTTGTAAGTGGCAAGAAGAAAGAAAAGATTGTTGCTGCTCCGGCCACGAAAGTGTAACAGGATTCCACGCTGGCGAAGTGAGATCCTGTCAATGGCCAACCAAGACGGAGCCGAATGGCGGCGATATTGATGACCCAGCAGCGGTGGACAACGTGCTTCCTGCTTATACCTTGATGCCGTGACCAATGCAAAACGTTCGAATGCATTCTAGTGCCAACTGTGGTGGAGAAGGCAGTGCTTGTCACGTTGAGTCGTTTCCGGGACGCTTTAGGTTACACGCACGTATGGTGATGGATGAATGAGTGATCATCGGACGCATGCCATTTCTCGCGCACACTTGCAAGGACACACGTTAGAGCATAGTTTTACCATCGGTGATTCATTGTAATAAGTCGTAACATTTTTCTTTCATTCTAGCGACAAGGTTACCATGACAGTTTTTTAAACGACTGCCCGGTGAGTCATAGTACACTGCCAGTAACTGGCAAATCGGTTTTAGCACAGCCTGCGAGGCTGGGGAAGCATCAAGAAAAAAAAAGAATCCTTTCTTTACAGCACTCAGTTACACAGAAAACGTATACGGATGTTCCAGTGAGATTTTTTAGTGAAAACTTAACAGTTGTGCACTGTAGTCTAACCTAACCATAAGCCTCCATTGCAGACAAAGAATTGGAACCATCACGGAGAACTTGTGACGATAAAAAATAAGTGGCAGCGAAAACTCGCGCTAGCGAATTTTTTCTGGCTGCTTTACGTTCTTGGGGCTTCCTATATTCACTCATACCCACCATCACCCGCCATTGTTAAACAAAGTTTCACGGGCTTCTAAAGCTATACAACTAATGACATGTTTCCTCGTTTTTTTCCTGTCTTTGTTACGATGGTATCGCTTCAAATTCAAATGGATCTCGCTGAAGTAAGTTCAAACAATAAATAATTGCGCATCTGTGCAAATGCAGTCACTGCGTGTTCCACACTCACTCGATATCCGGAGTAGTTAGATTTTAGCTGCACACTCCGACAAAATGTTTATTCCCCGCGTTCACCACTTATGGTTGAAAGTTTTCTTTCTGACAATGATCGGCCCAGACCGCCGTTTTGCAATCGGAGCACAACATCTACAAATGTAAAAGAGATAAGGAATGCATATAAAAAGTGACTCCTAAATAATTACGTACATACGCACGATATACAACCACGATACATATGCCAACTGAGCAAACAAAAACAAATATTCAATCGAGAAAATAGAATACGTTGAGCGGAGAGTATTTGGCTAAGGCTATTTCCAAAGTACCTTACGGGAACACTAGCGATTGTTACAACGAAGGTGCTGAAGTTGCTTTACAAAGACAGCCTTCCGATATTTTCCTGCTTACTTTGAATGAGTGACCGTGTTCCCACCGGTTTCGGACTCGGCGTCTTTAGGTTCAATTGTGCGTTCACGTTGGGGGAAGACGAATCACACACGCACAGACAGTTTATATGGGCAGTATATAGCTCCTGCAATAATACGTCTCCAGTAAGTAGTCTGGCAGTACATGTGCAAGTCACGAGCACAAGCTACATGGACTGAAAACAAGTCATGGAGCCAAGTCTGGCGAGTGTAATGTTACAAAATATAGAGAGGGCATTGCTTATTAGCGATCAAACAAGCCTAGATTATGGTCTCATCATAATTAGGTGGAATATGTGCAGTTTTAATGGCGAATAAGTATAAGAAATAACATGTGTTGTATCTAACGTGGGCCATTATAAAAAGAGAGAGAGAAAGGGGGAGGAGGAGAGGAGGAAAGACAGGGAGATTAGCAAAGAGGGAGAAAAGCAAAGTAAAGGCAGGCAGGTTAACCAGGTTGCACCCGGTTCGCTACCCTACACTGGGTAATGGAGAAATGGTAAGAAAAGAATAGGGAAGGAAAGAGAGGCAAAGTAATACGATAGAACGCACAGCAGCGCGTGTACCGCGCATGCCCTGAAAGTCATAAAAGTGCGAACAGTGACAGAGCACAGATTGACTGTCTTAGATGAAGTGAACTGCAATCCACGATTTTGGAGAAAATTTATTCGAAGAGGATGCTGTGAATATGAAAGGACATGCAGGAAAGGTGTGTGTTCTGTCGGCGTATGAAAGAAAACTTGATACAGGCGAGATGTGCTTATTATGTCCGTGGAGCTAACGTGCTTAGAACGGTGACGATAACACCAATAATGGTGGCAAAGGTTGCGACAATGAGGATAAAATGCGCGCACAGCACGCCTCGAAGAATCGTATATGTTTATCATGAAACCTAGAACCTTTTTGTCAAAAATTTAACAGGTGATCATTTGAACACCAGAAAGACCCAACTCCTGTCGGTTCAAAGTTTATAATTGGCAGGTTCACGAAGTTACTGATTTCTCGTAAAATAATCGCAAATGAATGAGGGTAAAATGTCACCATCTTGATTGCCTGTATGTTCAGGCACACCTTTCGAGTATGAGAATCATTACACGGTTAACTGGGGCCACCATATGCGTGAGGATTTTTCATTCGATCACATTCGTTTCATGTCACTCATACCGCCGAATAGACAATATAGCGGATGCGAAGCTGTATACGGGCCAATGATGGATGTCAAAGGAATACTGGAAAACGAACGGAATTGTCCCGGCTTTCTGTCAAACGCTTCTGTGTCTTTCCATACAAGTTCTCGCTCCATTTGCGTGGCTTTTCTTGAAAAACACGCTTTTTTCAAAACAATACCGAATGACTTCGTTCTTTTTTTTTGCAAAATATCTCCCTCTTGCAAGCCGCGGAAGGCTAGGTATTGCTCTTTATTTGATTTTACTGTATAGCTCCAGTGAATTCACAACCCCTCTTCTTTTTTTTTCTCTTCTCTTCCCTCCTTTCTCATCTCTCTACTTTCCTTCACTCATCCTGCAGCGTAGAGAAGCCAACCCTGCAGAAGACTTTCTGGTTAACCTCTCTGCTTCCTCCCTCACTATTTGCGGCCTCCCTATCATAGCGGAAACGTCACCAAGCACAAGGCAGGAAGCGTCTCTATTAATAAGCTCATTTATGTTTTACTTATTTGAATATGGAAAACGTCGGAAGGCAGGATACATTCACCAGCTATCCCACTGCCATGGTACTAATATTGAAAAAAAAAAACAAGAAAAGAAACAAAAGCAAAAAAAGAATGAAAGAATACGAAAAGAACAAAATAACTATCAGAAGCCATATGTACACGTTATCTCTGGCGAGTAAGGATGACCGCTAATGGCAAAATTCATTACACACACGGTGATCTTACAGAGTGCGGCGAATAGACGACCTGAACAGCTAGTTTGCATGCCCTTTCTACATATAACATGACTATAAAGTGTAGTCAGTAGCAGCAAAATATGAATAATGTCAGTTACAAACAGGTCACACGCCATCTCAATAGCTTTATCCCCACCAAAGCTGAGTTACTTTCAAGAGCCCTCCAATGTCAAGGTGCAAGCACATCTGGTGTTACAACCATGACCTCCGAGTTTCGGCGCGCCGGCAGGGGAATGGTTTAAAATCTTGGATGCCATGTTATAACTCGCGTCTTTACGAGCAAGAGCAGTGCGGCGGCGCCACTTCACAGCCGCGAGGATTAACTTAAGAGTTGCGGTCGCAACAACGTGACTCGACAAGTTTGGACACGCCATCGGTTAAATGGCAATCACATAAGTACGCGCACGAGCCATAGAACCATTACAGACCAACCACAGCGTTCACAGTTTTTGACCCTCGCCAGCACTTGAACATTCAAGGGAGTCTCTTGAACCCGTGTATTTGTTAGGAAGCCGCAAAGCAAACATATATGTTTGCCTTACATACTTGGGGAAAAACACAGCAGATGTCACAAATACTTTTTTTCTTTTATCTTTGTGCTGCCGGTTCCTAACAAGTCCGATAATAAACAAACTGAAACTAAAGCACAAGCAGCTCCTGAAGCCTGTCACTATAGCATGCATATGAACTGTAATATCAACACACCCACCCTAACGGTTGAGATGCTCCACTGCTGACCAGCAGGTCACGTGATTAAATCCCGGCCTCGACGGCATCATTTTCGATGGAGAAGAAAATGCTCGAGGCTTTTGTACTTAGATTTAGGTGCGCGTTAAAGAACCACAAGCGATCAAAATTTCCGGAGCTCACCACTACAGCGTCTCTCATAATCACGTAATTGTTTTAGGACATTAACACCCCAACAACTATTAATGTAGTAGCACAAGACTGTTCGTATGTCGCCTGCAAATAATCAGAGCCTATCAATATCTTAGAATGTACTACAACCAACCCTCAACACCGAAGAAGATTTTTGAAGACAAACTGTGTGCTCAGCGTCAACAGCGTCAACAAAAACGTAAAGGGACTCAAGTGAGGCTGTAAGAGGTCAAGTGCAATCAGAACCATTAACCGCAATAACCATACGAACCATAAGAACCATAATATTAAAACCCTTTTATTTTTTGTAGTCTGTTTAATTAGCACAAAGCGTGACAGCTTCTGAACAAAGCCCACCTGCACAGCTTGTCAATATCCAGGAAATAAAGAATTCAAGGCAACAGCGAAATTAAGAATGTATCAAACAGCAGCTCTTCTGCTAAAAATGTAATGCAAGTATGAATGCATGGATAACAGCATGACGCACTTTCAGGATTTTAAGACGAGAAAAGAATTATAAAAATGGTACTTTTAATGTCACGTTCTTCAAAGAAAAAGAACTGCCCCACAGAAATGACCTGAGTGGTAAAACTGCATAGTTGGGCAAAACTGGATATTCGGAGATATACTGAATAGTTTTTGAGAACAGCGTCTTTCGAGTCCCGTATATACAGGTTTGGGACCGTTATTTCTGGATCTAAGAGAATGTCTACTTTCGAGCTATAATATTCCCGGAAAAAAGAAGCAGAACATAAACTTTATTGCCGAATCAAGACGATTGTATTACTTATTACTTTTTTCCCACTACACATGTCCAGCTTGCACAGTACGTTTGATCTCCACTTTTGAGTGTGCTCCAACGATTGCAAACATATATGGTCGTCATGGAGACGACCAGTGGCGTCCCGAGCGTATGAGAAAGCAGGCGCATATACGGTATAGTGTTGACCTTTTCAAGCGCGCAGTCTCGGACCAACGCATCTTCATCAGATGAGAGAGCCGATGTCGCACACGTCGAGCCGAGCCCCTCTCGGGATTCGATCGAAGGCGAATCATTGCACTTGACCTTCGATGACCGCCACATCTCGGCACGAGTGCATGCTTCGGTCAGCCGCACATGGTCTGCAGCGAACGACGGGGCCGAGAGAATACCAGGCACCAAAAAGTTATGTAATGCTCGTGAGCAAATATGGTACAGGAATCGCAGGCTCACTGTTCCCTTTCTTTCTTTAACGTACCATTCAAAAAGCGCAATGCGAAATCAACCTTCGAACTTAAATGTTTCCTCCCCTGCCATACGCCACTAAGTTTCAGGAGAGCGTACAATTCGGACTGCAAGTTTTGTTTTATATAGCATAAGGGTGGGCCTTAACCAAATTATGCAGCAGTGTAATAATCGTTCCTCTCCCCCGAGCCTTCGTACAGACTTAAAAAGTCAGGAGCGCCGAAGGCAGCCATGCGCATGTACAACGCTATACTTCATAAGGCTATCCTAATGCGGGTTGCGGTGGTATAGATAACCTTTTCCGTGATTAGGATCAACACAAGCTTCTATATCTCGCAGCCCATTTCTTTTAATAGTTCTTTTTGTATTTCTCTATTTTTATATCTGATGCCATGTTTACACTGCGGTCACGAGTTTCAATTCGTCTCACAAAAACTGGCTAGTTGGATGTGTTCAATGAACGATAGTCACTAATAAAACACAGCGTCAACACGAGAAAGAAGCTGACGATAGTTTCCCCATTAATTTTTTTGTTGTTGTTGTTGCTGTTGTGTTATAGGGCTGGGTTTTACTGAATAGCATCCATGTCATATTACATTCAGACACACACGAAAACGTGTAATTTGTAATCCCTATAGTTTTACACAAGATTGCTTGCTCTCACTTGGGTGGTTAGATTAAGATACTTGAAGATACTTGAAACCTTTATATTTGACACCGTTATGTATATTTGCGATGACGGCTCAGACGCCTAGGGCAGAGGTGGAGCATTTCTATGGTTGATCACACCTTATAATATATTATGCGGAGGCAGAATTTAACCTAAATTCATTAACTTTTTGGAGTCCTCCCCTATGGCGCCTCTCATAATCATATGGTGATTTAGGGACGTTAAACCCCACATATAAATCATCAATCAACCTAACTTCATTTCTTCTTTTTTGTTCTGTTTTCGTTTTCCAAGGTACAGAACCACAAGAATCGACGGTCCTTTAACTTCCGCATGCTCAGCGAACATGGTCAGATCCTGCTTAGACATCTCAGAGGTATAACATCATCGTAGCAATTGGCACAGTTAGTGACGCAGAAAATTTATCAGTGCCGACAGGCTGGGCCACAAGATATATCACGAACTTTGCCCTTCACAGCCCCGTCGAATCACCGCCTTCCTTATAAACTTTGCGCCCCCTCTTCGTGAATCGCAGCGCCCTCCTTTCCAGTATGTCAATAAGTGAACTTTATTCCCCCCTCTCTCCGTGCTCAGCCTATAAGGTGGGCGTGCGCATGATTCTCCATCAAAGAGCCTAGTCTGACGCACCGCCCACCCTCTCGCCCTTTGTGGTGTCCGAAAAAAAACAAAACAAAGCAAGCTCCACCGTAGATGCGAAAATGAAAATGAACTGATGACGGGCTTCTCACAACGGCCTGCCGTATAGGCTCAGCCGCTCCGGTGGGTTCAATATCAAGGGACCTCAATAATAATATTTGTAGGGTTTTTTTACGCCCCAAAATCACGACATGATCATGAGACGCCGTTGTGGAGGGTTCTGGAAATTTTGACCGCCTGGAGCCCTTCAATGCACAAGGGTCCCAAGCAATATCACCTCCATGAAAAATGCAGCCGAAGGTCGCGAGATTCGATCCCGCGACCTTCCGGCAAGCAGACGAGCGCCATAGCCACTAGACCACCGTGGCGGGTATCAGGAGGTCCTCGATCTGATTAAGTCATGGTACGGGGCTGAATTCATGCCCCCCCCCCTCCTTAATTTCGGATGATCAAGCGGGGAGCGTGGGCAGACAACCCTGCCCCCCTCGCGCGTACGCATATCAAACATTAAAACACAATGCGCGTCATGGAATTTACGATTCAATTTCAAGGTAGGCTATAAATCGTTCACTCTTCTGTCGACGAATGATGCGATAAACCAAAATCACCGCTTAAGATATGCGCAAACACAACGGTCATTGGCTGCCTCGAGCATCGTGAGCTGACTAGCTGCCACGGCCGCCACGGGATGCCGCCGCGTGCCCACCCTGCACTCCATAGTGTGCGTGCTCACCGTCACAGCAGAAGTAAGCCGCGCGATCAAAGAAGGTGATGTCGTGCGCTGACGAACAGACGTAAATTCTTGCCCTTGTAATCCACCCTTTATAAGGGGCTATAGCAGTAACGATGTACGAGTGCCTTCTCTCTCCTTTTGTACCAGCTGGTGTGCGCGCGAGCTGCAGGGTACAACAGAAGAAAGCGCTTAGTGCGTGCGACAAACTTCACGAAGCAATAGACTTCGTTAATGAAATCATTCGATAATAACTTCGAAAAAGTGTCGCAGGTACTTCAAATGACTGACCGACAGTGCGCCATGCGATGCCTGCGGTGCCAAAGACGTCGACCATTTGCCATGCCAATGTCACCGGTTTGCGCTGGAAAGACAGAAACTTTCTAACGTGCTGCCACAACTGGATGATCGGCCACTTTACGTGCAAGGCTGTGCTGCGGGTCATTGTTCCCACCCGGCAGGATTTGTGGGGTGAAAACCCCGCGTTTCATCAGAGATGGCGTAGCTTAGATGGGTAAGTGCTGGTGTGGCTAGTGGTAGGGATGGCAAGTCCACTCCTTTTTCACACTCCTGCCGCCGTTCATGCTCCCATCACTCATCGACCCCACAAGACAGCGAAGGAACCTTAGTGCATGCTTCTTGGGGACGATGGTTTTGTACGAACGCCATTGGATGGACTTGAAAAAGAGAGCTAAAAGTAGCCATTACATTTAATTTTGTCATCTAACTTGCAACCAAATAGAGCAGAAGCTGTAATATGAACAGTTCTTTTTTATTAAACAGTACATTATATTCTGCATAAAATGCATAGAGCTTGGATTAGGTCGTTTTTCTTCTTTTCTTGTCGGACTCGCTTGCTGGATTTCGGGCCGACCGGTCGTGCGCTCCGCGCGCTTGCGATCTCCCGCGTCAGCGTGGCTCTGGCCGACTGGACTCGCCCTACGTCATCTCCTGCCGCCGACGACCTTCCACCTCCGACGACAGTGCAGCTCTGATTTACTGGACTTGTTCTACGCCATCCACCGACGCCGAAAGGAGCTCTCAGGTGCGCCCCGTCCTCGGACTCCAGTGACCGTGCTCCATCTTTCCTATCTCTTCTATCCCCTCGGTTTGTCCTCGCTCGCTGTGGCTTACCACCACACGTCTCTTCTTCTCTTCTCCTTCTTCGGCTTTCCCACATCTTTACTTCTATCCTTTTTATCCCTCCTCACCCCCATCCCTTGTGAGCTACTGTGGCGGTGTCGCTCATCGAAGCAGACAATAACGGGGCTCGCTTTTCTCTTCTTTTCTCTTTTAATAGCCACTTCGTTCTTTTCTTGTCTTGAAGCCATTGCTAGGTTGCAAATAAACAAATGAAGTATAAATGCAGTGCACCTTCATGCATTCAATGCAGAACAGATTGAGCTACGGCCAGAGACAGGGTGATTGTGAAGGATTGCCGCCAATAACTTAATAGGAACAGCAGACGTTCAAAAGAATTTATTTATTTATTTATTCGGATGCAACATATTCGTTCAGCTCACTCGGTTAATACCGTCCTTGCGCAGTTACCCAGTACTGTCTTTACGGAGCACAAACCGCTCATTGCTATCCAGGAATGTGATTACCATTGGATTTTGTGGGAAGAGGGGAGGGGGAGATACCTTTGTCCCTCACTATGTATTTTGGGCACTACTGAACTATGAATACCATATCCCATCTGCGCTCTCGCACAAGAGATAATGTTATTTCGGCGTGTTTTATCAGGAAATAGAAAGTTGGAAGGCCGGAAGACTAACTAGAAAAACGAAGTGCGAAGTGCTTCGTTTGTCTTATCTTGTTTCCACCTTAGCACATTTATAAAATCGCACTAATTGACAGGCACTACGTACTTGACACCAATTAATATGATGAGTATTTTTTTGTCTGGCATAGTTGTTCGAACGAATACGCACGCGGTAAGTGAATAACTGCACTTACCTTCAAAATGCTCCAAGTAGCTTCAAGTGGCAGAACGTGTGGCTAGCAGGTCTACAAAGAAAAGTCCAGCGTCTTCCGTCGTCGATGCCCTCAGGAACACACTACACGTACTTGTATCTGAAGTTTGCGCCTTGTCTAAGACGTCGCTTTTCATCAAGTGCGTGAAGCATTTGTAAAAATACGCGGAATGCGCCATGATAAACAGCGAGAAGTCACTTTCAGACTCCGTGCTTTCAGATAAGCTCTGGCTTACTGCCAGGCTCACGCGGCTTGCTGGCGACTTTGAATATTGGTGGGAAACCTAAGACGTGACTACGCTAAATTTGATGCGCCGGCAGCAGTTGTAGGGCAAGAGTAATAGCAGGCAGAATCACGGCGGCGAGCTTGCAAAAAGTTGAAGGCCAGATTGTATGTGCATATTTCATCGACTATTTGTAAGGTGCAAAGTTTACCATCGCTTCGAACATTTTAAATTTTCTTTAGGAACTTCTACCAGTCCCGCAATTTTCAGCTCGTGTCAAAGCGGTTTCGCTGAAAACACGACCTTTGGGATCAAAATGCCGTAATTTAGGGAGCCATGTACATGAGCAACTAAGTATGGTGAGTGGCTTCGTATTTAGCCGGAAAAGTTCTAAGCAGAAAGAAATCTTGGCACGGCAACACTGTACTAGCCGCCGTCAGCCGCCTCAAATCAAGCCACTCCACCGCCGCTCCCTCTTCAATCATGGAGAGGCGTTTTGTAAACACAGCTGAGTTAAAAACACCACAGTGTTTAAAGATCTCGATGCTCCATCCCACGCATGTCATCGCTTAGATTTCGATGTTGCTTGCGCAATAACAAGCCAGAAAGTCATGGTCAGCTTGGCAGATCACGAGACGTTTGAGGTAGGTATACGTTCCGGTTTTCTCGTTGACTCATGAAGTGGCATGCTATTTTTGCTCTAGTCCGTAATTGCCAAATCTCCTACTTGCGCATGTCAGTAGGAATGATAGTGCACATATGTAAATAGTGACCGCAAGATAACAACATAATTATTTTTTTTCTCAAGCTTCTCGCCTGTCTTATTTGACGACGATCGAACGTTTGATGAGGTTTTAGCTGCTGTTACGTGAGTTTGTTGCCGGACATAGTGGTCATTGATTTCAGAAAATGGTCATGGTAGTATCAACGGCCCGTCGCTGTCGACCCTGGCTCTAGCAGTTAGTGATGCTGGAAAAATTGAACCGCGATGCGGCACGGCGTATTTTACTGCCTCTCAAGTAACACGGGCCGTTCACTGACACTTGCACAGTAACGATACAACGCCAAATTTTTCATTGTATAACTGGTGCTATCTGTTTGCCAGATTGAAGCGCACCACGGGTCATCGTTCGACTGACCGTCGTATCATCCGCGCGGGAAAGCAGATGCTCCGCAGTGTGCCGCTGATCGCATTACAATGTTATCGCTACCTCTGCATAGCCGAGTTCGGTCGCAGTTCGATTCTGGCGCATCAGTAGCTTGCAGAGACTGCTTTGATTGAACACGATATCGCTCAGAGTAGAGCCAGGGGCTTGCTGAAATTGAACGCAGTGACGTAGCGGATGCACTTTGAGTATGAAGGGAGTATGGGAATACTTGATGCAGCGTGAAGACATCATGGTAGGCCGCTCGATTGTTTTCTTTGCAAGCTGCGCTTTAAACTGGCAGTTAGTTAACGGGCTTTCGCCGTGTTTTCCCGAAGATGCACACGCTACGCGGTCTCAGTTAATGGACTGGGTATTTATGGAACTGTTTGTTTACCGTACTACTCGAGCGTGGTTGATTTTCGTTGGACTCGTGTGCAACAACACGATTTATTAGTCCTCTAAGTTGACGCTATTGATTTATCATACAGTGTGTTCGAGCAATCTAAGACTGGTCGGTTTACAAGCAGTGTCTCGCGAGCTGTGCGCCGTTTTGTTTTGCGAATGACTCGAATAAAACATCGTTCTTTTCGTACGCAAAGCGAAACGGTGTTTCCTTTTTCGTCGCTTAAATACAGCGTAACAATTCGTGCTTTTTTCCGACGCTACGATTGTTGTATACACCAGTTGTGTAGAAAGCTGGCAGAGCCATTCACAGGATCGAGGGTCGTGTTACCGCTACATGTCTGTGTTTGATTCACTGTCAGTCAGCAGAATAGATTGCCTGTTTTGCAGGCCTCCGTGGCGGACAGTGTGAACTTCATGTACAAGGATGCAACACCCCTTGTGAACCCGGTCTCGGCACCTGAACTTGAGCCACCTTTCAGGATTGTTACAAGCTCGGCGGCTATTGCTTTTCAAGGTCTGAGTCTCGTAAGTGTGGTCTGACACCTGCCCCTGCATGTCTTGTGTGCCTGAAGCCGTTGTGCATTCTGCTTAATATTGTCTATACTATGATTTTTTTTTTTACTAATGCATGGAGGTGATTTGTTCGGTGAGAAGATGTTAAGATCTTGCTGCTACTAACCGGTGGCTGAGAAATTCAGAGCTCATTGATAACTATATTGGTAATTTTTTTACCTGTTCATGTACAAAGAGGCTCGTTTGATATTGTGAAACACTGGTTAGTGAAGTCAGTAATACTACTATGACATTGAAAATGACCAATTTTATATAGGGGCTGCATTTACTGTTGCAATTTTTTTACTGAAGCTTGTGTTGGTACATTTTTTCGTGCTTGTTAACTAAGCACATACTTGAACATTTGGCTAGCTTAAAGTTTGGTGCTTTTTTGTGTTGCACTCTTGCATTTCATTGTGATGAGAAAAATTGCACTTTTTCAACTTTTTTTGTCTTCACTGTTATGCCCCTGTCACACATGGCAACTTAAATGCAGTTTGAGCAAGTGTACTTACACACACAAAGCGTCACTTTGGTATTGCGCCGTTATATGCAAAAGCGAAGTGTATTTTGAGAAATAACGGTAGTGTCAATTGGCTGATTAGTAGCGCAACATATATTTGTTATTTTCCCGTCAGTGTCTCAATGGTCGGACCATGTTGTCTTTGTGGAAGTAGGAGCATTGACACTCGCCATCGAAAATGACAAAAGAGCGACTCGCCTAGATGTATGCAAACGCAATGTGACGTGGCCAGTTACTGCACGGCATGTGCGGCCACGTCACCCTAGCAGACGTTGATGCAAACTGCCTGAGCCTGAGAGTAGCCAGGTTTATTGTTGTAATATGACTTGTTTTAGTGCATAATAATATTCCTAATAATGAAAGCAATGGTTCAAAAACACCATGAGCGCTACTTCATACAATAGTGTATTTATGTGCAAGCCATTTATGTCGAGGCTACACACTCTATCGCAGTGAAGCGAGGTTGGCAAACGCACTTGCTGACAAGTGTACTTTGCAGCGAGTAACACTAAACTTTCTCGTGTGACAGCATGCAGATGAAACTCGCGGCGAAGTACGCTCGCTTCATATTATCCAGTCTGCCCTATGTGTGCTTATTTTTAGGTGTACGCAATGTTAAGGAATAAAAAAATATGCTGCCATAGAATGTTCTCCACTCCTGTCATTGTACTATGATGCTGTATGCTGTTAAAATTCATTGGCAATCCCTCGTTAGAGGTAAAGGAAATCAAATTCTTGTAATGGCTCATGAAACCCCAACAATCAATTTTAGTTTACAACAAACACAACACGAGGTTAGCATTGATCTTTTTTTTTCTTGTTTTTCGATCATATTGTATATTTGTTACTATAAGCTGTGTGAGCCCAAGCTCACACATTGCCTTCCTATGTGCCAGTCAACTTAGACTGCCCAGAAAACCACACACATAAATGTTTATTGAAGGCAGAATTAAAACAGGTCAGTCCGCATTTTTGAAAAACTTGTGTATTGTAGTGATTTCACGTAAGAGGGATTTGTTCGCTAATGCGTAATTTTGCTTTTTTTTCCGTTCAGGTGGCTGTGGCTGCATTGAGCTTCTTTTTGCCTCTTGTATCCAGCGAAAGTAGCCGTTCTCCCACTGATGCCTACTCGGTCGTATTGTATGCGCACGTCTGCCTCTGGGCAGTCATGATGCTTATAGACTGCTACTTGCGCCACCAGCATAATATTCTACACTGTAGTGGGTACATCTATTTCTACCAGCTCACCAGGCGCCTTCGCCGAGCCAACGTGTACATTGTGTCAGCAGGTACGTATGCATAAATTTCATTCATGGCTCATACGTTGCAAAAACAATGTGCACCTGACGAGGACGGACAGAAGGAACACATTTTCCTTGTGATGTGTTCTTGAAGAGGTCTTGTCCTCATCAAGAGCACATCTTCTTTCTATCCTTGTCCTGACACACCTGAGAGGGATGGACAGAAGGAACAGAGGCCACAGCACCTGTGCCCTTCACTGTGCCCTGTGTTCCTTCTGTCCATCCCTCTCATGTGTGTCAGGACAAGGATAGAAAGAAAATGTGCTCTTGATGAGGACAAGTCCTCATCAAGAACGCACAAAGCCTGAGTTTCTTCTGTGTGTCCTTGTCAGGTGCACATTGTCTGTCCTCATCAGAGGCACGCTGTTATTGCTTTATTGTCAACCAACCACCTCGAGCTGTGTTTTCCCATATGGTTGTCTCTCATTAGTGCTGCACTTGTAGATGCTTTAAAAATCCTGTAGCAGAGTTTTTGATGATGTGTAGTACCATTCATTTGAATGGTAACAGAAAGAATTTGGGAAGCAACCATTGAAAATTAGTCAGCTATAGTATTCTTGGTTATCCATCTGCATTGCTTATCGAGAATGCATTTGATAGCTGACCACAGCTGTAGTGTTATGAGGAGTGCAGAATGCAAGAATGCTCATGCGATAAGATTTAGTTGTGTATTAAAAATCGCCAGGTTGTTCAAAACGTTATGTAGTCCTCTGCTATGTGTGGCTCACAGCCATGTCGTGGTTTCAGTACGTAAAATTTAAAAGTTTTGCTGAACTGAATTGTTTTTTTGCTGTTTGTATATCTCAAGTAGGGGAAATAAATAAAGCCTGGCACTTTTGTTCTTGCAACTCTCTCCTTACATGCAAGACCATTTTGTTAATTTCGGTATTGTTGAATCTTGTTTGAATAACAACAGTTTTCCTGCATTGCTACACCCATAATCTATTCCAGAGCTGCTGTAGCATTAGTAGCTACATGACTTCCCTACATGACTGGGGGCTCATGATACGTAATTAAATTTGTATATGTAGAACTTTTATCTACCTATAAAACAAACACATGGCAACAGCAGTGTGGAGCGTGAAAGGTGGGTAGGTAATAAATTTTATTAGGATCCAACGAGGTGTTACTGGCCCGGGCTAGGCCTCCAGAAGCTGTCGTCCGCTGAGCATCGTGCAATGTCTTCGGTGATAGCCCTGGCTTGCTGGACAGCCCAGATTTGGTCCACTGCACGTGGGCTGAGAAGGGCGGCTCGCCACCGCTCAGCCAGTCGTCCTGAGGTACACTCACGCTCGTCCGAGTAGTGGCGGCGAACACTGCATTCACACTCCCAAAGCATATGCGCCATGTCGGCTGTCTCGTGCCTGCACCACGGACAGCCGGGTGACGGGTGCAGCGAGGGACACAGTCTATGCAGGTGTCGGAGATTCTCAAATGTGTTGATCTGCAGAAGCCGCAGATCAGACGCCTGAGATCTTTCTTTTTTTTTTTATTTACAGATACTGCAGGCCCTTTGCGGGCCCACGCAGGAGTGAAAACAATGAAATACATTGACAGAAATACGACGTACAACTTGACAATACATCAGTGTTGCTTGACGTAATTTTAAAACGTACAACACACATAAGGGGACGCATAAATATGCTTACACAATCGCATGTCAGCATACGATACTGTATGCATACGGTAAAAGAACACAATGATAAAGTCTTCCAATTTTTAAACGACACTTTAACCAAAGCTTTTATGACAAATACGCTGAGAAAACACCTCTAATGAAACAGAGTTGGCCGTCTCTTAAGGTAACATATTCCAATAATAAATTGCTCAAGGAAACAAAGAAAACTTATGCAAATTCCAGCTGCATGTGGGGTGGCGGATAACGTCGTCGCGTTTTTCTATAATGGTTTAGGATCTCGTGGAAGGTAACCATGATGTCCTTGCAGTCCTGTAAGGCCTCGGTGTGTGTTATCGTCGTCGTAGAGGTATTATGTCCTCCGACCTCAGGTGCCTCGCAATCGTCAATGTGTCGCACATCGGCGGCCCTTCCATCTGCGTTGCGACAGGTTAGCAGTCTCGCGACGAAGTGGGCGTGCTTGTTGTGGTTCGACGGGAGGTCAGATCTTTGGTTGCTGCCAGCTCTCCCATGTGCGCGGGGAACCACTTGAGAGACTTGGCAGCAATCGCACCAGACTTGAAATCTCCGGCTCTGGCGTTTAGCATGTGCGCCACCTTGATAGATACCCATCCCTTCGTAAAGTTTCGGACCGCCGTCTTGGCGTCACTCGTGATAAAAGTGTCCTCGTTTCCACTAAGAATTATTGCGAGGGCTATGGCCATTTCTTCGGCCGCGTCAGACGATGGGAGCTTTGCAGATCTCGTCACCAGAGTTCGTTCCCTCGTGTCGACCACCGCCATGGAGAAGGCAGGTGTCGATTGGCGTTGTTGTGGCTCTCGTTCGTTCTGCTGTTGTCCTCGGTCGGGCCGAGGGTATCTAGCAGAGTCGACAAAAAGGACACCCTCTCGGCTGCCGTGCTCTTTGAGGATCGCCTCTGCTCTGCATCTGCGCCTTTCGGCATCATGCACTGGGTGCATGTTTCTGGGCATATTCTCTGTGAGTATACCATGCTTGACCGCTGGCAATAGCGCGTCCTTCAGTCCCCGCATCCCGTAGTAACGACTCTCGAGGGAGTCGAGTACGGTTCTTCCAGTATTGGTGCCCGACAGTCCTTCGAGCTGCGCAATCCTCTGAGCCTCGATGATTTCGGCGAGCGTGTTGTGCACGCCCAGCTCAAAGAGCCTGCAGTTGGCAGTGTAGTGAGGTACGCCTAATGCAGTTTTGTGTAAGCCCTGCAGATGATCGTGTCCAGCTTGTTGCTTTCGCTTGTACTTCAATTGACGTAAGCAGCAACGTACATGATGTGGCTTAAAGCATACGCATGTATTAATCTCACTAAATTGTGCTCTTTCATCCCTTTCCTCTTATTCGTGATTCTTCGTATCAGGTTCGTGGCGGCTACCACTTTCTTCTGCAAGCGTCAAAGTATGGTAGGTGTTGTTCAAGTCAATTGATGCTGCTGGCCTATGTGGCTTCTGAGCTTGAAATTTGCCATTTGAAAAGAAGCTACACTGAAGGACATTACCCACAGACATGCTTGAGCACCATAGCCAAGACATCTACGTATAGTCATTGAGCATCATAGATAAGACATCTACGTGTAGTCATTGAGCACCATAGCCAAGACATCTACGTACTATAGTCAAACTGCTAATAAACCTTACGTTCGTGAACAGGGCATTTGTAGAGGAACATTATTTGTAGGGAAACCTTATGTTTTCTGAAATCACTGTTGGCTCTAGCTATGTGCATTATGTAGAGATAGCCTCCATGAATCCTAACATGCCTCATTTGCCTTTTTGCAGCTTCACTGCAAGGTGCAACAAAAACTTCGATGCACTAACCTAATGCTTCTTTATTCTAGGGCATTCGATGTTTTTTCTTTATGGGTTGCATTTTTCAAGTTCAGCCACCAGCATTTTGGTTGAGAGAGAGTGGTAGAGGCCTGCGTACCATGTGATGTTAGTGTGCGTTAAAGAACACCAGATGAACGAAATTTCAGGAACCCTTCAGTACAGCGTCTCTCATATTTATATCATAGTTTAGGGGCATAAAACCCAAGATATATGGTCAATTCAGCCACCAGGCATGTCTTTATTGTTTGAGCTATAGATTTGGTACTGGCTTTACGCGGGATCATGACAGCCTGCTCCCTTCTAAGAACAAGCAACTTATGTCATTGCAGTGTTTTTTTTTCCCCTTTTTCAGTTAAAATTATGACAGCTGTATGAACCCACTGCCATGAGACTGCAAGGGTGCAGAACTCTGCTTGCATTGAGAACACACACAAAAAAAAAAACTCTAGGACTGCGCGACACGCGCAACACAGTCACAGTGAAAGCTGGAACATCAGCCTTCCTAGAGCCTTTTTAAAACACTCTTTGGGCAAGTACCACGAAATTACCGGCATGGTACCCATTATGCCATAAATCATAATTTTTATGTAGGAGGGAAGTTCTCACTGCGCCATTATTCACAATTTTTCAAAGAAGCATGGTACCCGCTAAGCACTTCTCAGGCCTTATGTGCACTTTGTTGATGCTATTGTTGACGATGAATTATACTGAGGCTTTTGTTATGTGTTGGAGCATTCAACGATATACTCACTATGCAATTATCATTCTGTGATGCCTAATTGTTGCTTTACTGTTCTAAAATGCCTTATTACACATAGTAATGTGATTCCTTACCTTATATGAAGTCTACATAGGGCCAGTTTACAAAAGAGTTTCAAACACATGCCTAGTTCAGTGGTAGAATGCTGGGCTGCCACGCAGGGTACTCGAGTTTGAATCCCATTCTATACTTGGTATTTTTTTATTTAGTTCTCCCCCTTATTTAATGGTATCGTGGCTATGGACACCGGCTCTGGCAGCGGACAACTAAAGCACCGAAATTGGCCTTTATTGTGATTTCATAACATCTTTCCCTGTAGAAATGTTTTTAGCTTCACTGTGGTGCCTCGAGACATCACGTTATTCAGAAATGATTGCCATGGAATTGTGTGCACTGTGTGCAGTTTTATTTTAAATCTGGTACAAAATGTCAGAGTTGACCCGAGACCGTCAAGGTTAATGCAGAGCACTGTAGTATAGTGCCTCTTCTGACTCGCTGTGCAGTTTCGGGATGTTAAGCCTGTTAACCTATGTTTCTCAACCTCGATTATTTGGAGCCGTGATTCATTATGTAAGTGGGCCTGATATTTGAAAGCAGTCCTTACAAATAGGGTGTGCTGCTGCTTTTTTCTTATTTCAGGGAGCACAATGCTCCTTCTATTGTCTGTGCTTGTTGACAACTACTGCCATGACCGGGGTGCCTGTCCAGGCTCTCCTCTGAAGCCTGTCCACTACGTTCAGATTCTCGTCACTCTTGAGACACTTCTGGCCTTGCCTTTCCTGGTGAAGTATCTTGGTAAGGCTGCCTTGTGCATATTCTGCCCTACACCGCAAAAGAAATGTTGATGGGTCTGATACACTATTCAAGCATAAAGTGGAAGACTTTACGTAATAAACCTGTGGAGTCTAAAATTCATAAAGGCAGAGATTTCACAAGGGTGATAAGAGATTTGAGGAGATCTGTAGTAGGCAAATGGTATGTACACATGTGATGAGTGAATAACCAGATAAAGCATTAAGTGTTTACACCCATTCATTTTCTAATGGGAACAGGCCAACAGACAGTGCAACTTCAATACAGAACAGCTTTTGTGTACCACTGTTGCATAACATTGTCGGCACTTTAAAGCCATCATTGTCGCTGTCACTATGGCATTGTGTTTGAGGCTGACGACACTAATGACCATGACATTTCACTCATTCGTGATAGCCATTCAATGGATACTCGGCTGGCTAAAGCTGAAACACGGCTCTTAATTGTAGCTAAAACACATAGCCTTTGAGGTTGGCAATTTCAGCCATTTGACACCGCACTTGATCAGCCAGCCAGCGGACGTAGTCCGCAAAAATCGAGCAGTGCACAGCGCAGCATACGAATGCTCGGCTGTGAGTTTACATTACTTTAATGGAACGAGCGTTGGTGCTGCAAATGTGTCAGAATAAATGGGCACGTTCAAACTTTGAGTGTTAGAATGCCTGCATGCTTGCTACTAGGCTGCTTTTCTGCCTTTGGATTGGTTGTTGTATGTTCTCTATAGGCTTCGGAAGCACCATGAAAGGAACGCGATGACAGCGAAAAAAATGCGACGCGAGGTACCCGTAGAATGAAGTCACCGATGATTACTTGTGCATCCTTGCCTTCGTACACTACGAGCAGTTCAAAAATGAAGCACAGGAAAACCCCGTTAATTCGGACTTCACGGGATCGAAGAGAATGTCCGAATTTACCGAGGGTACGAATTATCGCGAGTACAAACGAAACACTTAAAAAATGTCTCCTACACAATCAGACATTTATTCCTTTAAAAAAGTCTGTGAACGCGGTTTGCTTCACGGACACAATGTGCGATGAAGTCACAATTTTGCGAAGTTCCTGCAGGTGGCTTAATCCGCGCACACCGTCCGAGGAAAGCATGCATATGTCCTCCAAAATGGCCAATGCATGCGCAGCCTCCGTCATTGTGGGGCGGGGACGCTGGTCATCATCATCATCATCATCAGCCTGTCTACGTCCACTGCAGGACAAAGGCCTCTCCCATGTTCCGCCAGTTAACCCGGTCCTGTGCTTGCTGTTGCCAATTTATACCCGCAAACTTCTTAATCTCATCTGCCCACCTAACCTTCTGTCTCCCCCTACCCCGCTTCCCTTCTCTGGGAATCCAGTTGGTGACCCTTAATGACCAGCGGTTATCCTGTCTACGTGCTACATGCCCGGCCCATGTCCATTTCCTCTTCTTTATTGCAGCTATGATATCCTTAACTCCCGTTTGTCCCCTAATCCACTCTGCTCTCTTCTTGTCTCTTAAGGTTACACCTACCATTTTTCTTTCCATTGCTCGCTGCGTCGTCCTCAATTTAAGTTGAACCCTCTTTGTGAGTCTCCAGGTTTCTGCTCCGTAGCTAAGTACCGGCAAGATACAGCTGTTATATACCTTCCTCTTGAGGGACAGTGGCAATCTACTTGTCATAATTTGAGAGTGCCTGCCGAATGTGCTCCACCCCATTCTTATTCTTCTGGTTACTTCAATCTCGTGGTTAGGCTCTGCGGTTATTGCCTGCCCTAAGTAAACATATTCTTTTACAACTTCAAGTGCACTATTACCTATCGCAAAGCGCTGCTCCTGTCCGAGGTTGTTGTACATTACTTTCGTTTTCTGCAGATTAATTTTAAGACCCACCTTTCTGCTCTCCTTGTCTAACTCCGTAATCATGCGTTGCAATTCGTCCCCTGAGTTACTCAGCAATGCAATGTCATCGGCGACGCGCAGGTTACTGAGGTACTCTCCATTAACTCTTATCCCTAACTGTTCCCATTCTAGGCTTCTGAAAACGTCCTGTAAGCACGCAGTGAATAGCATTGGGGAGTTTGTGTCCCCCTGCCTTACACCCTTCTTTATTGGTATTCTGTTGCTTTTTTTATGAAGCACTATGGTAGCAGTTGATCCCCTGTAGATTTCTTCCAGAATGTTTATATATATTTCATCTACGCCCTGATTCCGCAGTGTCTGCATGACGGCTGATATTTCTACTGAATCAAACGCCTTCTCGTAATCTATGAAGGCTATGTATAGTGGTTGGTTATACTCTGAGCATTTCTCTATTACCTGATTGATAGTATGAATGTGGTCAATTGTTGAATAGCCTGTTCTAAATCCTGCTTGTTCCTTTGGTTGATTGAATTCTAATGTTTTCTTTACTCTGCTAGCAATTACCTTTGTAAATAGCTTGTATACTACAGAGAGCAAGCTGATCGGCCTGTAATTCTTCAAGTCCTTTTCATCTCCTTTCTTATGTATTAAGATGATGTTAGCGTTCTTCCAAGACTCTGGTACTTTTCCCGTCAGGAGACACCTCGTAAATAGAGTGGCTAGTTTTTCTAACACAATCTGTCCTCCATCTTTCAGCAGATCTGATGTTACTTGATCCTCACCAGCAGCTTTGCCTCTGTGCATGCTCTCCAAAGCTTTTCTGACTTCTTCTATCATTACCGGTGGGGTGTCGTCTGGGTTACTGCTAGTTCTTATAGTATTAAGGTCGTGGTTGTCTCGGCTACTGTACAGATCTCTGTAAAATTCCTCCGCTATTTTAACTATCCTATCCATATTGGTAGTTAATTTGCCTTCTTTGTCCCTTAGTGCATACATCCGCCTTTTGCCTATCCCAAGTTTCCTCTTCACTGCTTTGACGCTTCCTCCGTTTTTCAGAGCGTGCTCAATTCTCTCCATGTTATACCTTCTTACATCGCATACTTTACGTCTATTAATCAGCTTCGAAAGCTCTGCCAGTTCTATTTTGTCTGTTGTACTTGACACTTTCATGATTTGACGCTTCTTAATTAGGTTCTTCGTTTCCTGGGAAAGCTTGCCGGTGTCCTGTCTAGCTTCCCTGCCTCCAACTTCCACTGCACACTCCGTGATGATACTCGTCAGATTATCATTCATTGTATCTACGCTAAGGTTGGTTTCCTCGCTAAGAGCAGAGTACCTGTTCTGCAGTGACACTCTGAATTCCTGTACCGTATATACTCGTGTAAGGGCCGCCCTCGTGTAAGGGCCGCACCCCAACTTTGAAAGCGGATATTTCGAAAAAAAAAAACAAAAGTTCAAAATGTCCCGCCAGAAAAGTGTAGTTAGTTCATTTACAGCCAGATGGCGCTGCACGCTTTTCCGCTTTTATTCTACTTCCGCCGACGCGCCGACCACGCTGTTGACAGCGCGCCGCCATATTTGCCTTGTGCGGCCTCTTTGTTGGCATCGTTCCTAGCATCGTGTCGATACGTTGGCAGCGCGACTTCAGATCGGTGTCGTCGGTGTCACTTTGTTGGTTGTAGTGAACCCTGCAGAAGCCAGCGCACGTGACGGACGATGGGCCGGCATCTGAGATCATTCACTGCAGCATTTAAGCTGCAAGTGATTGACTATGCCGAGGAGCACGGGAAGCGGGAAGCTGGACGAAAGTACGACGTCGATGAGAAGCGCGTGCGTTACTGGATGAATCAGAAAGATGCCCTCGCCGCTACTAACAGGAGCCGAAAGGCGTTTCGCGGGAAAAAGTGCAAGTACCCGCAACTCGAAAGCGAGCTCGTCAACTACGTCGTCGACACACGAAGGGACGGCTACGCCGTATCGACTGACATGATACGCGTCAAAGCCCTCAGCATCGCTCGCCACATGGAAATACCCCCGGCACAATTCAAGGCAAGTCGGGGCTGGGCTACGCGGTTTATGAACCGTAACCAGCTTTCTATTCGGCGCCGAACGACGATTTGCCAAAAACTGCCGCGCGAGTACGAAGACCACGTCATTAAGTTTCATCGCTTCGTGAATGCTCTCAGGAGGGAGCATGAATACGACCTGTCCCAAATTGGGAATGCGGACCAGACACCTGTGTGGTTCGATGCACCGGAAAGCACCACAGTGGATTTAAAAGGTGCGAAAAGTGTGTCTGTGCGCACGACTGGTGCAGAACGCCAAAGGTGCACTGTGATGTTGTGCATCACGGCAGACGGCAGGAGGCTTCCGCCGTACGTCGTATTTAAAAGGAAGACTCTCCCAAAAGAGAAGTTCCCTCAGGGAATCGTCGTACGTGCGCAAGAGAAGGGCTGGATGTCCGAGGAACTGGTCGTTGACTGGATTAAGACCGTCTGGGCAAACAGACCTGGAGGGCTGTTACAACGGAAAGCCCTCCTTGTTTTGGACAGCTTTAGGGGCCACTTGACCGACCGCGTCAAGAACCGAGTTGCCGCAACTCGTACGGACTTGGCCGTCATTCCCGGTGGCCTGACGAGTGTGCTGCAGCCGCTCGACGTATGCGTCAACAGACCATTCAAAGTGGAATTTCGCCGATGTTACTCTGAATGGATGGCTGGAGGCGTCCACGAGAAGACCCCTACAGGACGGCTGAAGCGGGCGTCGCTCCAACAGGTGTGTGAATGGATTTTGAATGCGTGGCGTGCCATGTCAGTAGAAGTAGTTGCTAAAAGCTTCAAGGTAACGGGAATTTCGAACTCCATGAACGGCACCGAAGATGACCGTCTCTGAAAAGACGCGGACGCCGAGGCGAGCTCCTCCGAGAACGAGGACAGCGAAATGGAATCCGAATAAAAACATTTCTGGCATGTCATTTGTGAC
This sequence comes from Rhipicephalus microplus, assembly GCF_043290135.1. Lineage (NCBI taxonomy): Eukaryota > Metazoa > Arthropoda > Arachnida > Ixodida > Ixodidae > Rhipicephalus > Rhipicephalus microplus. The sequence continues at coordinate 74,009,648 of NC_134703.1, forward strand.
TCTTGCACTCTGCTACTGTTGCATAAACAGTACAGACCTTTGGCCTGTACTGCCTGTACTAAATCGGCCTGATTCGTGTAAGGGCCGCACCTAGCAAAATTTTCGAAAAAAAAGTGCGGCCCTTACACGAGTATATACGGTACTTTCCCTCTCAGTGCTAGCTCATTGATTGGCTTCATGCGTATCAGTTTCTGTCGTTCCTTCTTCAAGTCTAGGCGGATTCGAGCCCGTACCATTCTATGGTCACTGCATCTTACCTTGCCAACCACTTCCACATCCTGCACGACTCCTGGGTGTGCAGTCATTATAAAGTCTATTTCGTTCTTATTTACGCCATTAGGGCTCCTCCATGTCCACTTGCGGTTTTCTCGTTTTCGGTAGAAGGTATTCAAAATACGCAGATTATTGCGTTCTGCGAATTCTACTAGTAGCTCTCCTCTGGCGTTTCTAGTGCCGATGCCATAATCTCCTACTGCCTGGTCTCCAGCCTGCTTCTTCCCTACCTTTGCATTAAAGTCGCCCATTACTATAGTATACTGTGTTTTCACCTTACTCATTGCCGATTCCACGTCTTCATAGAAGCTTTCAACTGAAGCGTCATCATGGCTGGATATAGGCGCTGTTATGACCGGCATCGGTAGGCGCCATGCTGTCGCTGAGAAGCGCAGCCGGGCCGCGTTCCCACGCCTGGAACCCAGGTTTTCTTGGAACCAGCGTCGAGAGATGACGGGGGAGCGGCGCTCTTTTAATCCTCAAAGAAGTAGCCGACTCGCCGCTTGCCTATGCCCGCCAGGTATTGTCCCGGCTAGCCGGCGGATGAGACGTCATGTCGCCACGAAGCTGTAAGCTGTTCCAGAGGGGACAACAAAGACAGCGTTGTTGTTGTTGTTGTTGTTTTAACTGTTTTGCTGTGGAGAGGTTGAGGAGCCTATTGCCTCGGCTACTCCATATCACAGAGTTCTGCAGCGAAAAATAAAATAATAATACAGAACGGTACCCAAAAATTAACAATACGGAAAAGGAGAAAAAAAAACATAATAGCACACTGAAACCAGTTCAAATAACCTGTCAATACACAGTTTTTTTCACGCAGTTCACTCAGTCATAAACTACTTTCACGCACACCTTAGTACTCTAATGCCAGTATATACATGACAACACTTTACATAATACTCATTTCTGGCTGTCAGTCATAGGCGCTTGTCCAGTCCGGTCTCCACTAAAAAGTCTGTCAGGAAGATTATTGCCTTTTTCTGAAGATGCATCTCAGGCCATGGTCCAAGTAGTTTCTTTATTGTGAGGGGCCGTCTGTCCAAACTTGCTAATCTGTTCTTTAATTTTTCTCTTTCTTTCGCGTATTTAATGCACTCCAAAAGAATATGGCGAACATTTTCTTCTGCATGACCACAATGGCATTCCGGTGAGTTGGATCGATGTATCTTGTGCAGGAAGCTGTTTGTGTATGCTACTTCCAATCTAAGTCGGTGGATCAATGTCTCTAGGTGTCGTGGAAGGTCTGTCGCTATGGAAAATTTTCTGTGTGGATCAACTTCATAAAGTACCGTTTCCTTTGATTTAGGGCTCTCAAACCACTTCTCCATCGAACAATGGTTAGCCCCTTGCGATATAAAATGTCGAATATCCGTCCCAGATATAGGGATTGTGTAATCCCGTCCTTCCTTCAATGCTTTCTTCGCGAGACTATCAGCATCTTCATTTCCCTTTATTCCAATGTGGCTGGGTATCCATTGGAATACGATGTTGTGACCCTGCGATGAGGCATATTCCACAGTTTCTGCGATACATTGTGGTATTTCACCATTTCTGTAAGGTGATCTCACATTTCTGATTAGCTGAAGCGCAGGTTTGCTATCAGTGCATATCACCCATTTTCGTGGATCTGGATTCTCGCAGATAAGCTTAACTGCTTCAAAGATAGCCACCAATTCTGCTGTCGTCGATGAAGATTTGTGCGATAATTTGTACAGCTTCTTTTCCTGAATTTCGGGTATAAAGACCGCACAGGCTGACGCTTCTTCTGTGCATGATCCATCTGTATATATCTTCGTTTTTTCATTATGCATTACATGAAGCTGTTGAAGTACCAACTGTGCCGCTACTAGAGGTGCCATGGCTGCTTTCTTCTCTATGCCGTCTATTTCACGGATAACGTTGAGAAGTGGCAGCGTCCAAGGTGGTTTTGAAGGTTTCCATTGTTTAAATTCTGGTACTACTGCTTGAAATGATGATATAGTATCCTGTAATCTCGTTGCCGTTCTTTGTGTTAGTGCACCAGATAAAAAATGACTTTCATGTTGCGTGAAAATTCTAAATAAATTTCGAGATGTTTCTTTAGTTCGCAGTACTGCCAAAGGTGGCTCTCGAGCCTCCGCATACACTAAATCACTGGAAGTTGACCGTGGTAAACCCAGACATACCCTCAAGCTCCTTGCCAATAACAAGTGAAGTCTCCTTTCGGTGGAGGCTGGGAGTCCGTGCAGCAGGGGCAGTGAGTAAGTTACGATGGGGCGTATCCAGGCAACATGTAGGGCTAATAACGACTCTGTAGTACCACCCCATTTGGCCCCGCAGAGATGCCGGAGGATTCGAATGGCCTGATTCACTTTTTGTTCCAGGTACTGGACATGAGGCGACCATGTTAGTCTCCGGTCTAAAATTACTCCCAAGAATTTATGAGTTTTAACCATTTTAATAGGCTGATTTTCCAGAATAATCTGGAAATTTCCAGGTCTTTTTAGTGTAAACGGAAGTATGGCTGTTTTGGCCAGACTCAGTGCCATACCTCTTTGTTTTAGAAAATGGTCTACATTATCCAATCCTTCTTGTAGAGTTTGTTGTATATCCAAAAACGATGGACCAGACGTCCATATACTTATATCATCAGCATATATTGAACATCTGATGTTGGGTGGAAGATTATATGGGAGCTGCGCCATGACTGCATTAAAGAGAGTAGGGCTTAGTACGCTGCCCTGTGGCACTCCTTGGTTGACGACATGTTCTGACGTTGGGCCCTCCTGCGTATTCCTTTGAAGAAACGGCGACCGCCGCCACAAAGTGCCCTGCTAATTGAGCGGACCGATTGGCGGACCGTTTGATGTCTGCTGTCCAAAGCTTGGGACCCCTCGACCAGCGACATACACGACGAGCAAGAGCCTCTCTGGCGCCACCTTTAAGTGCAGTGATCTTGACTCGAAATTGGATGTTCACGTGCGCCGTGCATGCTCGTACCCCTCACCTGTTGTGTGCGTGTGTGATTGGTGTTCCACTGAAGAAGGAGGAGCCCGACAGGGCTTATAACGGCGCCGCAGAGTGCAGGACGTCGCTCTGGACCAAGTAAAGGTTCAACCACCACGTTCGTAGTTTGTGATGGCTCTGAACTGTGTAGCGGTTCAACCACCACGTTCGTGGTTTGCGAACTCTTAACCTCATGCTGTAAATATTTGTAAATAGTGCCATAAACCTGTTTGTTTTTCGTATCCCCATCTCGTAAGCGTTCGTTTCCTCAACCCGAAGCTACACCACGCTACCACAGCACCCCAGGGATTCCCAACAACTGGTGGCAGCGGTGGGATTCCCAACAACTGGTGGCAGCGGTGGGATTCGAAGCTACAAGTGACAACAACAGTCGGCCCAGGAGAAGCAGCTGGCTCGAGACATGGATCACGTATGGGTGAGTGCTTGGCTTTTCCTTTGAGTGAACCAGGTTCTAAAAGAGGTTAAATTTTAGAACTGGTAGTTAACTTTGCCGAAAGACTCAGTTTCGCCGTTTCGGAAAGTTATTTTTGGAAGTAGCGAGCACTCAGTACGATAATGGACTTACGGGAGCTGCAGAAGTCAGACTTGTTGCTGTTGTGTGAGGAATTGGGGATCGATACAAAGGGTTTGGCACGAAAAACCATAATCATTCAAGCGATTAATGATTTGGGGGCTGATGATGAGGAACTAAGTGAAGAATGGGACCTCATCATCGAAGGAAAACTAAGAGCAGCTCAGATGGAAGGAAAGAGTGAAGACGAAAGAGAAAGCCTCAAGCTAAAGTTTTTCAAACAAGACTATGAGTTGAGTATGAGGTTGGGACGCCAGCAAGAAGTACTTCTCGAAAATGAGGCAGAGTTCGAGATGTCTAGGTACATGCAGCCATATGAGGTATCATGGGATATGGGCCTGTATCTTAGACTCTTTGAACGAAAGTGTAGTCAACTGAAGTGTGAGCGAGACACCTGGTCTCAGAAGCTACGCACGGTTCTGCCCTGCGAGGCAGCGGATGTTGTTGCGCGACTCGGTGAGCAGCACGCGAACAACTACGAAGTTGTGAAAGCAGAGCTAATCAGAAGATTTGGAACTTCTATTAGCAAAAAGAAAGAAAGACTCGCACCGGAGTCTGAAAGCGAGGCGCGTCGCAAAGCGCCGGAAGTTGAGGCGCCTGATAAAGCGCTTGAAACAGAGATCGCGCCAGAGAAAGGCCCGCGTATTCTCGAATGCATCGATGTAGAGCATGCAGAGAACGAGGCCTTGGCCGGTCTCGAGGTAGGGACGATGTCGAAAGACGCTCCTTGCGTGGATGAGGAGGGTGCCAGCAGCCCTGATGGGCCCAGTAAGAGGCTGGAAACCTTCTTCATGCCTCAAGAGGACCTTTCGACATTGTCAAAAGTAGGCATGGTTAGCGCAGTGGCTGATGAGAGCAAGAACGCCATGCTTCAGCAGTGCAGCCCTATTATCGAGGTGATTTGCGAACATCGCAGAAAAAGGAAGAAGCGGAAGCGTTCGTCACTGCGTAGGCCTACGACAGATCCCACTCCATCTCGAGAAAGACGAAAGGCTAGGCCGTTAATCCGTTCCAGGAAACGTCAATGGTGGCGTTCCGAGAGGTACAAGTGGCGAGTCAGGTGTGGAGGAGGAAAAGGAGGGACGTCACCCAAACGAGGCGCACGGTTCAGCTCGACGACTTTGGAAAAGCGGCCTTGCCCGAAGGGTCAAAGTCGAAAGGGCGGAGTGGCTAAATACCGCGCAGGGGTGAATACAAAGAGAAAATGGCACAGGCTCCCTCCGAGCTACTCGCGTTCCTTTCAAATTCCTGAGGGAAACAGGCCGAAGCGGAAAATTAGGTGTGACGGCAGTGCACTGCTTAGAGTTTGTGCATTTTGTACCTTCTGGCGAGCTCGAAAACTGCCGGGACCACGACCCCATCGTGTGCGATTCAAGCGAATCTAGTTAAGAAAAGGGGGTGGTCAGATTGAGTAACACATGCTTATTTCGTATGGTTACTTAGTTTTACTTTGTAGGTGTAATTTCAGTACTTTTAATGTTGTAGGTTACGTGATGCGGTGTAATTTTTTTCAGAAGGAAAACCGCCGAACCGAAGGCTGAAAGTTAACATCGAAGTGTTCTAATCATTAGTACGAACCTGTCGACAAGGTAAAAATCAGAAAAGTGTGTTATTTTTCTTGTGTTTCGAAGGTTTAGTGTAATGTCGTATGCCTTCACTGTCATGTGGATGCGGCGTGAATGAGCATTTAATGAGGAAGATGTTAGCACAAACCGAACGATTTCGTAAAAGGATTAAGTTTGGCGCGACACAGTAGAATTGTTGTTGCGCGCATTGAGAATTGAAGGTCATTGAGGCACGAATTTAGCCATAAAGCCTGTGCATTATTGTGAGGTGCTTTTGATGAGTGCCGCACCTAGGATTACTTTTGTGTTGTTCACTGTGTGTTACAACGTAACGTAAGAATAAGTCGTTAGACCAACTGCGAAGGATTAAGCGTTTTGATTAGTAGTGCCGTGTTTCTTGCAACGCTGTAGGAATGAGAGTAGTAATTAAAAAGCTCAGGAGAGCTCAGTGTCTTTTTTTTCTCTCAGAAGCGTTTGCATAAGCTGGTAACTTTAACCAAATGAGCCTTTTAAAAAGCAATGTTTTGTTGGCTATATTTGAAGAGCGATTGGTCAAGTGATCATATGAGCGAGACAGTAAGCTTTTTCTAATTCTGAGCAAACTAAGAGTATTTCGGCCTCAGTGTAGGCCAAAGATTCAGAAAAGCTAGAGAGCTTTATGTCTCAGTGGTAGACAATTATGGGCGGCCGTAAACAAAGACGGACGTTAGAACAATCTTAGCGCTCGCTGAATTCGAGTTCCGGACCGATGCTCTCAGCGGGACAGAACCGTGTAAGTAGTCAGCGACAAAAAGAAGGAGGCTGTCGTTATATGTCTCGACGACAGTGGCAACGAGTATGATGCGTTCTACTTGAGCCAGAATTTGGGCTCAGGTGAGATAACATACTGAGCTTCAGGAAATGAATGCGCTTGCCTTGCGTAGGCCATTCATCAGTTGCAGTGTTATCTCAGAGGTGCTAAATTTAAAGTAGGGACAGACCATTTTCCCCTTACTTGGCTGCAAACCGTGACATAAAAGAACAGTCGCCTTGTGAGGCAGAGCTTGATTCTTCGAAAATATAATTTTGGCATTAGGTAAATAAAGGGCAAATTGAATGGAAACGTAGACGCGCTCAGCCGCTCTTTCTAAGCCATTCTGGGGTGCTCTTTATGTATCAAAATTGATATTTTAGTTTTTTTCGTGCATTTTATGTAAATTTGTAAGGTAGCACGTTTGGTTTCTCAGCGCAAGTGAGTCCTGAGAGTTTTGAGTGCGAGCTTTTTATTAAAGCTAGCAATGAAAAATTGGTTTCCCATCCCTCTTTTGGCTTGGTTTGTTCGAAGGGGGCCGAGTACTTGCTTGTGCATGTGGTCGAGTTTCAGAAACAGTGTCGAAGATTCGGCAATCACCTGGACCATGCCACAAGCGAAGGCCAGTTCTTGGCATTCAACTACTGACCCTTTCGTCGTCCCTGCGAGCAGCAGTGTTGACCGCTGCCCTCCGTGACTCATCTGGCGAGGGGGAAGCTGTTATGACCGGCATCGGTAGGCGCCATGCTGTCGCTGAGAAGCGCAGCCGGGCCGCGTTCCCACGCCTCGAACCCAGGTTTTCTTGGAACCAGCATCGAGAGATGACGGGGGAGCGGCGCTCTTTTAATCCTCAAAGAAGTAGCCGACTCGCCGCTTGCCTATGCCCGCCAGGTATTGTCCCGGCTAGCCGGCGGATGAGACGTCATGTCGCCACGAAGCTGTAAGCCGTTCCAGAGGGGACAACAAAGACAGCGTATTCCTTTGAAGAAACGGCGACCGCCGCCACAAAGTGCCCTGCTAATTGAGCGGACCGATTGGCGGACCGTTTGATGTCTGCTGTCCGAAGCTTGGGACCCCTCGACCAGCGACATACACGACGAGCAAGAGCCTCTCTGGCGCCACCTTTAAGTGCAGTGATCTTGACTCGAAATTGGATGTTCACGTGCGCCGTGCATGCTCGTACCCCTCACCTGTTGTGTGCGTGTGTGATTGGTGTTCCACAGAAGAAGGAGGAGCCCGACAGGGCTTATAACGGCGCCGCAGAGTGCAGGACGTCGCTCTGGACCAAGTAAAGGTTCAACCACCACGTTCGTAGTTTGTGATGGCTCTGAACTGTGTAGCGGTTCAACCACCACGTTCGTGGTTTGCGAACTCTTAACCTCATGCTGTAAATATTTGTAAATAGTGCCATAAACCTGTTTGTTTTTCGTATCCCCATCTCGTAAGCGTTCGTTTCCTCAACCCGAAGCTACACCACGCTACCACAGCACCCCGGGATCACAACAACTGGTGATCAGCGGTGGGATCACCACAACTGGTGGCAGCGGTGGGATACGACTCAGCACCCTGAGCCACAATAACTCTGTCGCGCTTTATGAGGCGCCTCAACTTCCGGCGCTTTGCGATTCCCAACAGGGATACGACTCAGCACCCTGAGCCACAATAGCGCGTAAGCCTGTACTACCTTCATTTTGTATCTTTTATTCAGTTTAATTACAATGCCTACCACCCTTTCATTAATGTTTTAGTAATCCTCTATGTTGCCAGCTATGTTTCTATGAATTAGGAACCCTACTCCCAGTTCTCTTCTGTCTGCCAAGCCCCGATAGCAAATGACGTGTCCATTCTGTAGCACAGTATAGGCCTCATCTGTCCTCCTAACCTCACTCAGCCCTATTATATCCCATTTAATGCCTTCTAGCTCCTCGAATAATACAGCTAGACTTCCCTCACTAGATAACGTTCTAACGTTAAACGTTGCTAAGTTCAAGTTCCAATGGTGGCCTGTCCGTATCCAGAGATTCCTAGCACCCTCTGCTGCTTTGCAGATCTGACCGCCGTTGTAGTCAGTTGCTCCGCAGCTGGTGGGGACTGAGGGCCGTGAGTTAATTGACGAATGCCTACGGGAGGGGGTGGCCAGATACTGCACCAGGGTGGCCAATCCTTCTCTGGTGAGATCATCGGTGCGTACCGGCTTTAAGCCGGTACGATCACAGTAGTGGGAAAGCTCCATGCATGTCTTCCTTATTGTTGTTCAGCAGCGTTGGCGGCCACCCACCACGGAGCCCAACAAGGGGACGCTATAAGGTTACAAATGCTGAAACCTGCAGACGCCAGCCGTACAACGCCACTATAACCCAATGCGCTTAGACCAAGATAGGCTATTTGCACAGGGTTAACCCTAGCCGCCAGGAAGTTTGGAAGTAAACGGAAGAGAGTAGAAGACAGGACAGATAAATAGTAAGAGATAAAGACGAAGATGTAGGGAGAGAGAGATAGGAAAAGGCGACTGCCGATTCCCCTGGGTGGGTCAGCTCAGGGGTGCCGTCTACGTGAAGCCGGGGCCAAAGGGGTGTGTTGCCTCTGCCGGGGGGCCTTAACGGTCCAATCACCCAGCGTCGGCTCAACCCCCAGGATCCCCTTTTCCTCGGACACGGCAAAGCCACGCACGGCTAGGCGTGGGAGGGAGTCGAAACTCCCCCGTTAGCTCGGGTTCGTGGTGTCGCTACACACCAAACGCCTACTTGCGCAGGCGCCCCTGCGGTAAAATATATATATATATATATATATATATATATATATATATATATATATATATATATATATAGGTATCCGTATAGAGAAGAAGACGCACGTACGAAGTGATTTTATTGACGTTTCGGCCGCGGGCCCGGCCTTCATCAGAATACAGTTTATGGCACGAGTGCATTTTATATACATGTGCATGTCAATAAGATACAAATATGAAAACCGGCATGAAAGGCGATATATGGGCATATATATATGCAAGTCACACAATATGAAGGGCATCTAGTATACGAGTAAAAAGATATTGCTTCCATGCGCGAGCACGTGGCGAGCAACTTGTTTACAAATAAAAGATAAAACCCATAAAAGATAAAGCACATAACATGAAGAGTAGTTCGACCGGTAAAAGCAAGGGGAAAAAAGAAGAAAACTATAAAATACTAATAAAAAATGACAAAGACGTTACAAAGCTGCTACGTAATCAACGAATACAGACAACATAGTGCGACTTGCTGAGCAAGGCTGAAAAGAGATGAACAGGGTAATACAGGTTACGCAGACAGGCATCTAAGTGTTCCTACATTTTCATTCAGACCAGATGCGACAACTTCGAACTTATAGATGAGCAATGATTCACGGGCTTCTCTATCATAATTTGTGCAGAAACCAGATTCTAGTAATGTGACCTGTAGATTTTCAAAAGAGTGGCCAGGGAGGTGCTTGTGTCTTGAAATGGGCAAGTGGAGCAAGGTGTTAGCATGAGATTTATGGTTGTTAAAACGCAGTCTAAAAGGCCCTTCTGTTTGACCAATGTACTGTATTTCACATAGCGCACATTCTATCATGTATTTCACGTTCTAAGAATCGCAGTCAAGATTGCCTTTGCTTTTTAAGGAAAAGTTGGAACCAGTACTGGTGAGCTGTTGGCATGTGCGCATGTACGGGCATACTTTGAATCGCGGTTTTTGGCAAGGATGGCACCCGATCGTATCAGGACTGTCTGCTTTCGACGATAATGATGATGAGAGTATGTCTCGAATAGTTTTAGCTTTGCGATACACTGCTTTAGGTGGTTCGGTGAAAATGGTTCTTAAGCGTTCACTTTGCATTAGAATATTGTGGTGCTTTCTCAGCACATTCGAAACACGCGGAACTAACGCAGAATGGGTAAGGACCAAGTTTGTCTGCGCTGAGGGAGTCGAGTTTTTAGCAGCGCACAACAGCGTTCTACGATTATGCATGTCGGCACGTTTTATTGCATCATCAATTAATTGCGGCAGATATTTTTGTTTGACTAGAGCATCCTTTAGTGCTCTGCAATTTTTTTTTGAAACTCTGATTGCTGTGAGCAGATTCTTTTAAAGCGTAAGGCCTGACTGTAAGGGATGCGGACTGTAAGGGACGCTGGTCAGCATCACTCAAGTCCTCATGAGCCGATTCCCCTTCGCTGTCGAAGACTTCTGCGACAATCACTGTTGCCGACCATGGCAACATCGGTGTCAATTGTGAAGTAATCGCCCAGGGGCACATCAGCTGGCATAATGTTCACATAGCGGCCGTCTTGCTCTTCGCTGGTTTATTCATAGGCCACCTTACCCGGATCAGCAGCGTCGCGCACAAAGCCGCTATGTCTAAAGCAGTTTGCGACTACTGCAGGCGGTGTGTTGTTCCACACGTATGTCAGCATGTGAATAGCGCTTAGCAGGCCTACTTCGTACTGCTTGCCTGACTCCATGCAGAGCAACATCCGCACGAGTACCTGCCGTCGATAGTGGCTTTTCTTGAACTGTATGATGGTCTATCGGCTGCAAGGAAGCCGTTGTGTTCGGAGGCAGGAATAGCAGTTTAATGTTCTCGAGCCTGGACACCTTCATGTGCGCACAACAGTTGTCTAGCACGAACAACACCTTCCGAGCCTTGGTCGCAAAGCGGTGGTCGTGCTGATGCAGCCAGGCTTGAAAGAGTATGGCAGTCATCCAAGCCTTTCTGTTGAACTGGTAGTTGACAGGCAGCTGCTTAATATTTTTAAAACATCTTCGCTTCACAGCCTTCCCGATCGCTAGCAGTGGCAGCCGCCCTGTGCCGGTCATGTTAGCAGCCAGAAGAACTGTCATGTGCTCTTTACTTCGTTGTGCACCAACGCACGGCCCCCCTTAAAGGCGATTGTCTTGTCAGGCAGAGCCTTATATAACAGTGCTGTCTCTCAGCGTTGAAAATGTTGTACGGCTTGTAAGTAGACAGGCGCACAGATAGACAACCAGTCGTGCACAACACTTTCGTCAGCTGCACCTCTTTCACCACACACGTTACGAAACACCAGCTCATGTCGGTTCTTGAAGCGGTTGAACCAGCCTTCCGAAGCATTGAAGGAGTCAATATTTATGGTCACCGTGAACTTCTCTGCTTGTGCGCAGATAAGGGGGCCACTCAAGGGCAAACGCGCAGCGCACGAAACTCAATTCAGCGCAACAGCGCTTTTTCTAGCTTGGGATGCCCTGCCGTTCGAAGCTTCTTCCTTTGGTTGCCACACATGTCCCCATTATACTCTTGCATAATCTGCTCTTTGTTCTTCATGTAAGTGCTCAGCGTGCTTTTCTTCACATTGAACTTTTCCATCACTTCTTTTCGAGATGCTCCCACTTGCAACCCATTCAATATTTTCACCTTGGCAGCGAAATCTTTTGCTTCGTACTTCGCTCTCTTCGCTGCGAGAGTTGGGGTGGTTGTGGCCGCAGGAGTCGAAGGGGAAACCATCCCGGCGTCGCTCGCGTGGTGGTCACGTGCGTGTGCACGAAGTAGACAACACAAACACGCACACACACACAAGAAACGCACTGCGATAAAAAAGAAATAAAAACCAGCAAACTTTTCAAAAAACAGTAAGACTGCAGATGGCACTGATTACGTACAAATAAATAATTTAAAGTACACTAGAGGTGAGCAATCAAACTCGACCGTCAGGCAAATGTGTTCGACGCGCAAGAAAAAGAAAAGGCAAATCCGTGGGTTGCCCGTTGCTGATGACAGTAGCGATGCACTGCCTTCCATTTTGGTTGTTTAAAACACCATGTGTGTGTTTCTTTTTTTTTGTGCCTCCCAGATGTACTACCCATAGATGAAGTTTTGAATCTCAGAGGCCGCAGTCCGATCCCAAAGTTGTTTAGGTGCGCCGTCAATTTGGCCAGCAGAATTCGCTGCTTCTTCCCCGTCGTGACTTGACTGTGGTCGGTCGTTCGAATTAAGCAAAGCGCGGCCGACATTGTCCAAATTAATGAGAGTTTTCAGTCATAGAGCAATGTACATTTTGGACAACACCAGATGCTGTGGCCAAATTACCTGAAATTCCGAATTAACGAGGATCGAATCAACGAGATTTTACTGTATGCACATTAGCTTAACTGATAAGCAATATGATCCAGACCATTTGTCATGATAAAGCAACTGCAACGAGGGCAACAAAAGTGAAGACGACATTGAAACAGCGCACGTGAAGCAACTCAAGGAATCAGTATCTAATGCCTGTGTGTTACACGGATGTGCACTATTAAAATTTTGTCTTGCAGCAATCAAGTTTCACCCATCAGGCAAACATTAAAATTATTCAAATGAACATGCAGTTGTTTCATAATGTTTCGTGTTTGTTTTTTCATGCTTATTAGAGTATAACGCAAAGCCCAGTGCAGGTAGGCCGCTCAAATAGTTGCACATCTGATTTTTGTGAAAATTGTTAACATTTTCGCTACGATGATATTTCAGAATAACTAATGATTTAAGTGGTCTCTTGAGGTTCGCTGTATTGAGATTTTAGTGCAGTGTGAAAAGGTGTAACGGTACATGGCAGAAACGTGGAATTGCACCAGGTGTCGCACCATGTGAATTGCGTAACGAGTGATCGTTTAAAATCCTGTTCATTACACAATGCTGCAGCATAATAACCATAATCAGTATTAAAGGACAACTGCAACGAAATTTGACTTGGACAGAGTTGGCTCTGAATGCGTAGTAATGTTGGGTAAGCAATGGAATGACTGTGAAAAATCTTACAATCACGTATTTTATTTGTAATCGGTGGTCCAATTGTCAGCTAGCAGACGACGCGGAGCTCTAGAAGTGCGCCCGGGCAAATCGGACAGAAACGGAAATGGCGTCAGTTGTAGCTCACCACCCCTGGAAGTAGAACTCCCTTCAGCCGTATCCGTTCCTTTTCCGCGTGACGCCCCTTTACCAGCAGATACTTCAGATGAATTAACTCAGCAGCCTCCCAACAGCGTTGTTGCGCTGTTCAGAGGCTGCTAGAACATATGTTATGGCCGGGACTAACTTTCACGCTTTTCCGAAAAAGGTGACGCTCCAAAATCTGCAGGTTATCGGAGTGAGATGAGAGGAATGGGTGGTACCGAAGAGCATGGTGCTTTACGTGGTGCACTTCAAAGATGAAGAATATAAACACGAGCGGTTGCTCTACCGAAATACTGTTAAAACTGAAAAGAATGAATCCCGATGCAGTGCTTTCAATAATCAGCCACTGCTGAATTTTGAACAAGACACTGGATTTCTTATTGCCTACGTTAGGTGTGTCTGGCGTGTTAGGTGTGTCTGCTGCTGTGATCAATTTAGAGATAGCTAGTGTTTGTACTACAGCAGAATTTGTGCACAGAGTTAGTGTTTGCATGATGAAACGCAAAAGCTCTTCAACTTTGTTTTTTAATGTTCCACATTAAATTAAACTGATCAATGCGGTGCTTTGTGTTCCTTTAAATGGTTTTGGTATAAGCTTTCTTCAAATTTCTTTGCAGTGATGACACTGAACTTCCACAAGAACAAGTACAAGCTAGATTCTCTTCACGATGAGCTTCTCCTCAGCTTCATGCATTCCCAGACATCTGTTGGTGATCTGGGTTTTCGGTAAGATGGTCAAATTACTTTATTTACTTCCTCCGCTTTGTAAAATTGTCTGTTTAGAGCATCTTGCATTTTTACACGAAGCTACCTGTATGGTTTTCAAGTATGCTCTAATACCTGGAAAATGTTTTGAATGTTAAATGTTTAGTTATATCATATGTGAGGATGCCATCAAATCACGTTAATTTAACCCCCTATAATTTGGAAGCTGGTCTAATTTTGACATGTTTCCTGGTCCCAGCAGGCATATGTACGGTTTAATGCCATCACTTTCATTATTTAGTCATCATCATCATCAGCCTGACTGCATCTACTGCAGGACAAAGGCCTCTCCCATGTTCCGCCAGTCAACTTGGTCCTGTGCTTACTGCTGACAATTTACACCCGCAAACTTCTTAATCTCATCTGCCCACCTAACCTTGCATCTCCCCCTAACCCGCTTGCCTTCTCAGGGGATCCAGTTAGTTACCCTTTCGAATCCCGGCTGCGGCAGCTGCATTTCCGATGGAGGTGAAAATGTTTTAGGCCCGTGTGCTCTGATTTGGGCGCACATTAAAGAACCCCAGGTGGTCCAAATTTCTGGAGCCCTCCACTACGGCGTCTCTCATAATCATATGGTGGTTTTGGGACGTTAAACCCCATTTATCAGTCAAGCAATCAATTAACCAGTTAGTTACCAGTTACCCTTAATGACCAGTGGTTATTCCGTCTACGCGCTACATGCCCGGCCCATGTCCATTTCCTCTTCTTGAGTTCAACTATGATATCCTTAACCGCCGTTTGTTCCCTAATCCACTCTGCTCTCTTCTTGTCTCTTAAGGTTAGACCTACCATTTTTCTTTCCATTGCTCACTGCGTCGTCCTCAATTTAAGCTGAACCTTCTTTGTAAGTCTCCAGGTTTCTGCTCCATAGCAAAGTACCTGCAAGATGCAGCTATATACCTTCCCCTTGATGGATAGTGGCAGATTACTATTCATGATTTGAGATTGCTTGCCAAATGTGCTCCACCCCATTCTTATTCTTCTAGTTACTTCAATCTCGTGGTTCGTCTCCGTGGTCATTACCTGCCCTAAGTAGACAGTCTTTTACGACTTGAAGTGCACTATTACCTATCTCGATGCGCTGCTCTCTTCCGAGGTTGTTGTACATTACTTTCGTTTTCTGCAGATCGATTTTAAGACCCATCTTTCTGCTCTTCTTGCCTAACTCCTTGTGGAAGCATTCTATATCAAATAAAGAAGGGGAGTCCATTAGCAAAACATCGATATCTTTACATGAAAAAGAAGAAATCCTTTATTAAACTTCTTGGGGCAAAACTTGCGACAACTAACACAAGAGATGAGGTCGAGCATAGACTTTCAACTAAATTTATTACTACTACGACGCGCATATATATGTTACAATAAAGACGATAAGATCACTTGCTTATGTGAACTTGCCATTCAAAGAAGGCGAATTTCAGAATTGTGGTAGGTGCACTTGTCTCAAAATACCTTAAAAAAAAAAGGTAAATGTACAATATTGATTTGCAGAATAAATCCACAATCATGCGATATGTACTACATTTTGTTCCTTTCCCGATTGATAGCACTACATTAAAAGCTTGTTATTTGAAACTTGGTTGCAAATTGCAGTACAAATTGCAGTGAATTTGTACTGACACCCTTAACCAGCAGAGCCTCTTGCATTTCTTGGGGGGGGGGGGGGACTCCTGATTATTCGAAAGCCTCGGTATGCACAACAGTTAATTCGAACTGAAGACTGAAGTCACCTAGTTTTCATTGCTCTTTGCAGAAGTCTGCCCACAGTGATCAAAATGTGTTGCACAACTAAGTTAAGCTTACTAGACATGCAAAACAGCAAAAGAGCAGCGTTTCTAAACAGATGAGAATTTGAACACTGTGCTGGAGCTCTTGGGAAAAGATGCAAGTGATGCTCATAGGGTCGTGACGGAAGAAATACGAGCAAATGCAAACGGACTACAAACTATTTGCAAAAATAATAGCAAATAGAATTAGGGCGACATTAGAGTTGTCTTCTAAAGGACCAAGCAGGATTTTGTGCTGGCTACTCCACAATAGACCATATATATACTATCAATCAGGTACAACCAACCCTAATACAACCAACTCCTATACATAGCCTTCATAGATTACGAGAAGGCATTTGACTCAGTCGAGACATCAACAGTGATGCAGGCAATACGAATAAGGGCATCGATGAAACCTACGTTTACATACTAGAAGAAATCTACAGTGGATCCACAGCCTCCATAGTTCTCCACAAAGAAATCGACAGAATCCCTATAAAGAAGGGCGTAAGGCTGGAAGACGCGATCTCTCCAATGCTATTCACTGCGTGCTTACAGGAGGTTTTCAGGGCCCTAAATTAAGAAGAGTTAGGTATATGAGTTAATGGAGAATACCTTAGTAACCTGTAATTTGCTGATGACATTGCAAACTCGGGGGACGAATGACAGCTCATGATTACTGCACTGGACATGGAAAGCAGAAATGTAAGTCTAAAAATTAATATGCACGAAACTAAAGTAATGTGCAACAGTCTCGGCAGAAAACAGCACTTGCGATAGGCAGAGAGACGCTGGAAGTTGTGAAGGAATATGTGTGCTCAGGACAGGTAGTAACCGTGGAGCCGACCCATGAAAGTGAAATAACTAGGAGAATAAGGATGGGGTGGATCACATTCGGCTAGCAATCTCAAATCATGAATAGTAATCTGCCACTAACTCTCAAGAGGAAGGTATATAACAGCTGCATCTTGCCAGAACTTAGCTACGGAGCAGAAACCTGCAGACTTACAAAGAGGGTTCAGCTTAAATTGCGGACGACGCAGCAGGCAATGGAAAGAAAAATGGTAGGTGTAACCTTAAAAGACAAGAAGATAGCAGTGTTCATTAGGGAACAAACGGGGGTTAAGGATATCATAGTTGAAATCAAGAAGAGGAAATGGACATGGGCCGGGCATGTAGCGCGTAGACAGGATAACTGCTGATCATTAAGGGTAACTAACTGGATTCCCAGAGAAGGCAAGTGGGTTAGGGAGGGACAGAATGTTAGGTGGGCAGATGAGATTAAGAAGTTTGCGGGTATAAATTGGCAGCAGCTAGCACAGGACCGAGTTAACTGGCTGGACATGGGAGGACCTTTGTCCTTCTGTAAACGTAGTCAGGCTGATGATGATGATGGTTATAGTTTGAATAAGGAAGAAAAAAATGAACATAAGCCGAGCACACAGCTCGTAGGCAGGATAACCGCTGCTGGTCATCAAGGGTAACTGACTGGATTTCCAGAGAAAGCAAACACACGAGGGGGAGACAGAAAGTTAGGTGGATCCATTATATTAAAAAGTTTGCAGGTATAACATGGCAGCAGAAAGCACAAGACTGGGTTGATTGGCAGATTGGATGGGAGAAGCCTTTGCCTTGCAGGGGGTGTAGTCAGACTGATGATGATAATGCAAGTGACTGATTTCGATTGCATTACTTCTGGTATGTAAATAAGTGTGTTTTTGAGCATATTTTGTAATATATTTAGCATTAAAGGGACACCAAGTCTACATTGATTTCTGAAATAACGGTTCAGACCAGAAGATATTTGTTTTGAAATAAAATCATGTTTTAGTGGTCCGCACAGCGGTAGTGCACTTTAAATCACCCACCTAAAAACTGACCTCCTGGCGAAGCTGTTGCCTTTCCCAAAGTTGCCCACCTTTACTCAGCAGCCGCAAACACTAGTAGCAGAAGAGCGAAAGTAGAGGGAGTTGCAGCAGCCTTTGAAGCTTGCCGGCTTGTTGCGATGAATGTCATCAGTGAACCTGGCAACGAGGCATTGGCTTGTGAATCTAATGCAAAGGTAAAGCACTGAGCTACTTTCAGTATAGAGGTTCATTGCTCGGCGCCCAGTGAAAAGTCACGCCGATTTCTTCGCTGCATCTCATGCACATGCCATTAGCAGCTTTTAACTTGCATGTATACGTTGTAACATTGCAGTGTCGCGAGAGTACCAGATCGCATTCACTGTGTTACCAGAATGCACATTCTAACAAAGTTTTAGCCAAGCTTCAGCATTCCATACATCAACATATGCGTACTTATGTAAACGTACACCTTTAGATTTGTGCAAACCCCTAAAAGGTGATAATCACTGCATCTAAACTATATTCAAGTTTAGATACGATTGAATCACTACTGAGGCAAAAGCATGAGAAAGCATGCACAGTATTCTGGCATATGTAAAAAGTTGTGCAACTGCTGGGTTACTGTGCAATGATGCTGACATCCTGTGACAATTAGTGCAACCACAGTCATGGAGACATTTGTATTTGCCTAGCGTTTTCAGGGGAAAAAATTATGAAACGGGCAACTCATTCGTAATTACGCCGCTGCAAGGCATTCGCACCAGAAGTAGAATGCATGATGTTTCTGGAATAAGTGCTTGCCTAGTGCAACTGGGTCCCGCTAGGTGGCACCACCGATCCAGCCGAGCCAAGTGACAATGAAACTTTTTAACTACTCGCGCCATTTTCTATGGTAATGCCAAGCGGTTTTTGTTTCCGTGGATCAAAGAGAAACGGACAAGCACCATTGTATTACTTGTTGGCGTGCACGGAAGGTTCTTTTTCATTGAAGCTGGTTTGATTAATACTGATTAGTTGTATTCTTGACTCTTGATGTCATTGGTATCATTTCAAAACATCCCATTTGTGGCGCATATGGTATCGTAAATTTGCCTGAATTTCTCAATCAGTAAGAACTGTTGTTGATAGTATTGACGTTCGAGATGTTCTCAAACATTGATCTTTCACTCTGACATAAATTGTTTTTGGTTTTAAGTGTGCCTTCTAAGGCTAACTGCTCACATGAACGCATGTCGGTGCTTGTTTCTGGCGTGTCACTGATCAATAAATTAATTCTGTTCACTGTTACAGCTCCTTGAACTGAAGTTACAAAATCGCTTGCCGCAAGCATGTATATATATAGAATAACGAATATATAGAATAAACAATAACGAGTTCAGAGCTGGCTTTTTGGGGTTTTATCCGCACTGTGTGGCACGATGTCTATTCATTCTAGCACTTGCCTGATAATTTAAGGTGTGCCTAATAAAAAATCTCAATAGTGCTATTGAGTTTGAACTAATGTTGTTTTACAATAAATATTTTAATGTGCATATAACAGGCTTTAATGCTAGCAAAAATAAAATGTCCTCACAATATAACTTTGCAGAAGCACTCGACAGTGATGTGATACAATACTTTCTCCTTACCTGAAGAATAGCTCTAACCACTGTTTTTGATTAGCATGCAGTGAGCTTTAATTTTAGTTTGCATCTACTCTGGGTGTGTGCCTGTCTTTGTGTACGGGTATGTAAGTACATTCCACTTTAATTAACTGCTGTATTTATTTGCACAAGGTGTGTTGAAATGAAAAGGTACAAAATGAAACTGTGCTTACAAATGAAGACTTTATTCAAAGCATACACTATGTGTCTGATCACTACGATTTCAGTGATGGATGAATGGGAGGACTACTTGTTTTCATAATTCCTGTGACCGTGATGAGACACAGTTCTTCACAGCGTCCCCAAGTTTGTCATCCGAGTTGAAGCACCTCTTTTTCAAAAGTATTTTTCAGAGGACTGTACACGAAAATTGTGGGTGATCAATGGTGGCTGCTCAAACATATTCTCCTGTCAGAGATGAGATAATGTGTCACTACTTCTTAATTGTTAAACTGCGGTGTGTGCACCATCCTGTCCGCCCACACACTGCTGTGTCAATTTGTCGGCGCTCTTTGTAGAACCTCTGCTCTCTCATGCGCATGCAGGCGCCCCCTCCTACACCAATCTATGACAGTGACTCCAGTCGCATCCTTTGATGTCTTACTACATTCTCCCATAGCGGCATAGGCATGTATTTAGAGGTCATGTTGTTACCCTTTGTACCTCTTCATTTCGACACCTCTTGTATGCAAGTCTTGATTTATTACGCTACATTAAAACCCACCTGTTTGCAGGGACGACACATATTTTGAAGATGTCTTGGAGAAGCAGTCGGACATGATTCGCTACTTGAAGAGATACAATGCATTTCTCGGGCGGAAGATACTAAATCTTAGCGTCGAACTGAACAACTTCCGGTCTCATGCATCTTGTTGAGAATCTGGGCAGTGTTATTGTGCGTGCGTATTAGTGTGTGTCCATGACATGCTTCACAGCTGGACTGTTTGTTTTAAGCATTTTTTTCAAGGATTTTATTGATATTATTAAAAATGACACTTTATTTAAAAGTTGCATCTTTGCCCACTTATGTCACTACGAGTTTAGTATTTTTTTTTACTGATGAGACTAATATGATGCTTAAAAAATGTTTAATTTTTAAGGTTGTGTTTTGAGCTCAGTGCTAACAATTTTATCTTTTATAACAGTCTTCTTTGAATTATGAAAGATACTAAGTATTAAGGTAGTCTAAGAGCTCTCATATTTGCTCTAATGTTTGTGGCTTGAGTTCATGCCTAAGATCTGGTCTTTGGTGGTTTTACTGTAATGATTTTTTAAAATTATATTTAGGTTATCTTTTTTTTTGCCATAATTGCATTTTTTCCCTGATTGGTCCATAAGGTTCTGTTTTGAGTTTGATCATGATGTTTCTTTGACTTGTGTCTCTCAAGTGGATGGCTGTTCAAAGTTGCTCCTCCTTGCAACTTTCACAGCAACCTGTCGGTCCCTAGTTGCCAAAGAGTTCTGAAGTTCCGTTTCACTCTTCTTTTTTTATTTATAATGTTGCACATTTGATGCTAGCTAAGGTCTTTAATCACAAGGTGCTTTCTTACACTACGTTACATAGAACTGTGGTACACATGTAGTTTTAGAGAGAGGTGCTTGTGACAATGTTGACGCTTTGTGCAGTTGCTGAGCTCAATGCATTTGGTTATAGAAAACAATAAACTGTCTCCAAGTAATTTGTTATATTACAAAAAAGTTCTTGAAGTCTGTTTTTGATGTTCATGTGGCACTGATGAACTTCAATGCTCTAAGCCAACGAGTGTGTGTACTCTAAGGCAAAGAGAGTATATATTTGGGGTGTCCCTCGGCCAGAACAATAATTGTCATCTGGCTCGCTTGCATTTTTCTCGTGAAAACTGAGGCCTGGCTTCTTTCCTATTGAGAGTGTTACGCCATGCTGATGGCTGCAGGCAGTTTGTGACCAGGAAATACTGGACCTGCAGCATTAACGCAGGGCAGAGTGTGAGATAAATGATGTTTATCAATGTGAGGCAGAAAGGCCCCCTAAATCTACTTTTTTTAGAGTTCATCTGCTGAGGTCAAGGTTTGCCATGAATCGTCGATAGAAAAATATCACTATGAACTGGCGCGAGCCACTTTTGCCATTCCCTTCATTGCCTTTCCCCCTCTTCCTCTTTTGCTTTGCTACCAGAAGATGTGCGCAATTTTTTCCGGGGAAGGATGCAATAACTTTATGGGAGAGAAAGCGAATGGAGAGAGAAATAAGTAAAGAAATAAATTTTTTTGCCAAGGTGAGATTCAAACTTTCGTACCCACAATTCGAAGGTGAGTGCCCTAACTACTTGGGGATCCAGGCTGGCTGGCAGGACATAGCCTTGTGTAGTAGTGTACAGCAAGGTGGCGGGAAAGGAAAGCGAGGGTAAGAAGGAGTGATGGGTAAGGAGAAAAGAAAGAAGTATAGGAGAATGAGTACAGAGATAGAAAAACGAACAGATAAAAAGGGAAAAAACATGTGAAGATAAACACGAGAGACTGACTTCAGAGAGGGAAAGAGGCATAGAAAGCGAGAAAAAAAAGAAAAGGAAGAAAAATTAGAGGATGCTCATGCTTTACTTTCTAGAGCAGGTTGCGATAGCCTAGTCGAGCCTGGTGCGCATCGTCTTCTGAACACCTGACCTGCTTCAGTTCTCAGTGCGTGCCTCCACTGTGCCATCAGAAAGCTAATTGTGCGCGTAACATATGCCTTTGGAAAGTATCATTGAATGCTTATTGGAAGCGCAGTTGTTCAGTGCCCATTACGCCAAAATTATTTATTTTGTAAATTAGCGAAGGGACCCGATATGCGTTCGTAAGGCAATGCAAAAACCTACACAGTTGTTAGATTTGTTTATGTTTCTGAAGCTGGTAGGATTATATATGTGTGTGCCTTTTAAATCGTCTGTTTATACGTCAGTTCACATTTCTTCATGCCTCGTGCAATTCTACACTTTTGCCAAGCAATGTATGATGCCCTAAGGAGTCTCCTTTCACTACATGACATTCGTATAGTGTTTTTTTTTTAAACTGTTTCAGCAAATCTCGTGGCTCTTGGTAGAACACCTGCTTGCCCCACAGATAGCCTGGGTTAGATTCTCACTCGGACCCGGAAACTTTTTACTTATTTTATTTGCATATTTCTTAATTTTTCGGTCACAAAGTATGATCTTTCACTCAAAACCAACAAAGGGAATGCTAGAGTTTTTGTGAATTTCTTCAAGAAGGTGGTTGAAAGCTCTTGCTTCCTAGAGGCCCACTGAGTATCATTCACATCCCCATTGCCTTTTTCAGCAATGTTGTTTTCTGTTCTTTTATATTGATCACCGTACTTGTAATGCAGTTTCATATATCTACTATAGTGTGTTAGTCATATGAGTCCAGTTGATTATTTTGTGGACTGTAGAGATGTTTTCCGGCTCATTCCCAAAGTACTCTTGGAAAATTTGAGGTGACCTTAATGTTCGCCTAATTGTCTTGAATGGCGCTAGCCCGTAGAGTGGTGCGCGGAGGAGGCTGGCGCGCCAAGCGAGCGCCGCGGCACCTGGCCCTGGTGTCACGCGACGCTGACGTCACCACGAAGATGGTGCGCGGCGAAGCACCAACGCCGAGTGCTGCGGAGCTAGAGGTAGGCTAGCGTATACGACACGTGCGACGTCAGCATTTACTCCACCCTCTGCTGAGGTGTGCACTGCGAGTCAACTGTTGGAGATATGTCGCAACCTCTCGAAACACCGTCCTCCTAACTCTGTTTAGGGATCGACAACTGGCCAGAACGTGCGATTTGACTGTGGTGGAAATGAAAAAGAGCGTTCAGCCCCGCTCGATTCTGTGCTGCTTACGAGGTGAAAGGAGCTGCTTGGTGAGAAGCGGCTCTGCCTTCGCAGCCGCCGGACCGTGCCTAGAGTGACCTAGAATTTTAGGTCGCTCTACCGTGCCTAGCCGGAGCGCATGCTAGCAGCAGACCACCGCTCTCTAACAAAAAACAGCCTTCGTGATCACTGTTATTTGTTTGCTGTCAAAAAGTCCCCACTGTAGTCTTGCACTGACTTGCTATTTGTTCAGTTGGAAATTTTAAGGACGATAGTCTTTCTTGGGAGGCACAAATTTTGGTCTGTCTGTCTGCCCGTCTTACGATTCGGCCACTGGGGCAAAGTTTAAGCCCATGCTGAACGCCCAGCCGTCTTGGCCTGGTGGCTGCATTCATACTTGTGAACATTGGCAAGCAAAAAGCAAATATTACGTACATCTGGGATGCAACATTAGTACATAAGTATTAGGTGGTGTATTCCTTTACTTGAATACATGAAGACATAGTTCTAAAGACCCTAGTGTTTTTTAGGCTGTGCTGAAAATGCGACGATGTGCACAGAAAAAAAAAGTTCTATGTTTACAACACGGTTCTGCCACCTGGCAGTGGCCCTGGGTATTGCAGAAGCTCTTGCTTCATAACGGCATTGCCAGATGGCGTGCACATCTCACGCAGCGCCTCATCTATTTTATCAATGTGAGCTAGATGGGGCCGATTTAACATAGAGAAGGCACTGTCTTAGGCAAGGCAAAACATAAATGGCCGGCAAAAGTCTATCGCCTTTCGACGACCTTTGCGTCGAAGCACGCAGATACGCGGCCGATTTTTTTCCTTCTTTAAAACAGAAATTACGTTTTGAAAATTTCTGTACGTCTTAAGGAAAAAGCATGCTGTGCAACAAAATATGTAAGCCATATTTCTACTTGGACCGCTACATTACGAAGATGAAACCGCAATATGAGTCATAGTGCTATTTTCCCCAACTCTGTCGTAATATTCTGGCAATGTTGAAGCTTCATTGGCTCTCGAAGTATTTTAATCATTTAACATGGGAACCTATGAAACACATAATGTGGATTTAGTGGGATAATCAAGGTGAACAGTGGAAGTTGTGGATATATTACTCACGAAAAAATCTGTCTTTCATAATTTACGCTAAACATGCAGCATATTGCAATTTTCGCCAAGGCAGAAAATAAAGTCGAGACAAACATGAATGAACCGTTATAGTCATTGAATATCAGTGCCTTAAATTTAAGGAAAAACTTTCGTTGCTCAAGTCGGTACTATTGTATAAATTATTTAGCCCGACACAGTTTCACTTGGGTGCCCAAAGGTCGAAGCGCCGTCTAGGCAACACGAAATCTTTTTGCGAATTATAACGTCTCAATAACTACTATTCGCATTCACATTTGGCTGCATAATTATTTTCCAGCATGATCGGAGATGGTAGAGAATACACGCACACACACACACACCACGCTGATATACTATACTATACTATATTATAAACACTGCACATTTACCTACTCCCCTCCTCTCTACCACTTCCCTTTCTCCTCTCTTCCACTTGCTATACATGGCTTCACTACACTTTACCTTTTCATCCTCACATCTGCCCTCGCCTTCAATTTTCCTTCTCGCCCTTTGCTATAAGCTGCTATATTTGGCTATGCCATACGCTCCCCCTCAGTGACTCACATCAATTTTCACTATCACTTCCCTTTCCCAACCCGATGCTTTACTATCATATGCATGACTACGGTTTTACTCTCTACCGCTTTCACCTCTTTCGCTATACTGCGAATGTTAACGGACTTGCTTGAGCTCCGCTTTAACAGCTCCACAAAAAGATAAAAAAAGGGTTCATTCGTATGTCATGCGAATCGGCATAACACGATAGTGAAAGACGTCTCCCCGGAATATAGTTCACATAAGTTTTTATATATTAAGAATTTCTTACTAGTGCATCTCATATTTGAATCATCACGTTGAAAGCTCTTCGGAATTTTAGCCCATTACACATGGGCTTGGGAGTTATTCATGAACGAAAATGAATAAATAAATAGGCAATCGCGAAAACGAACTAACCAAGCGTAGCGAACAGCGCGAGAGGGAGGCGTATACTGTACACAAAGGAAACGCAGCTTTGACTAACAACATTCTTTATTGCGTAACGAATGCATGGTTGTTAGCGCTATTCATATGATGCAGGTGAAAATGCAATAAAAATAATTGTTCATTAGCGCCCCTCCTCTCTTTTACCACGTGTAGTCATGTCTCTGTTAGCGCTCTCTATCCCACTTGCACCGGTAATATAGAGTGGAAATGAAAATGCAATAATAAAGAATGGCCGTAAGTCAGCGCTGTTTGTGTAGTCGTAATTATTCTGGCCGTCGTTTCTCAATAGTTCCGCTTCGTTATGCACTAAGCGGTACCGTTCTGCAAACAAACCAGCGAGGAAATTTCACGTTGTGCATGCGCCGGAAATTACAGTTTGACACGTGTAACGGCGCAAAGCCGCTAGCCGCGCGCGCGCGCGCGCACACACACACACACACACACACACACACACACACACACACACACACACAACATAACATAACATAACAACATATTCCTCCTCTCTAGTTACCGCCCTTGCCGCTCGGCACCAGGGTGGTTGGTGCCTTATCATCCCGTTATACCATAGTGCAGTGTGGTTGGGGTGCCTTCAATGAAGACACTTCAAGTGCTTGTTCGTCTGTGTCCTCCTTTCTCTTGTAACTTCTGCTAGAATCACTTACCATATTCTTAGCGCTTGACTGCATTAGAGATATATAAGAAAGCCCGTTTGTAAACGATGTCTCGCGTGTACTATCAGAAGTTCTACAGAAAGCGGCGCGCAGCGAACGTGGAATCTGCGTTCTTCAGCTGGGCTGTTTTCGCTTCAGGATGCGTGACACTCAGGAGGACGCGGCGATGAAGCTGATTGCTCCACCGGACTGGTTACTGCTAGCGACTACTGCTGTCATATTGCTGTATATGTAGGTCTCCAATTTTTTACCTCCGTCTTTCGCTGTTGTATGCGGATGTTATCGTTGATGTCCTTAAGTCTGTCGTTACCTCTATAGTGCTGCGCGTGAGTAGTGCACACTGGCAGTTGTCAACGGTACGTAAAGAGTGACAGTGTTGATTTCAAATATCGCTAATCTTAAGCGATTTCTGTTCCGTTTACTTTCACTGGCTGAACAATGCTTCTTCGTTTCAGCGAAAATGTTCACTCTTCGTAGATGAGGGAAGCGGTGACCCAGAATGCATGGTGTTATACGCCATTATGAATGTCCTTTGGAAAAGGGGGGACCTTTCTTCAGGCGCCCTGAAGAAAGGTCTCAGTTGGTTCCAAAACTTCAGGATTTGTTCAATTTAAAGTACAAAAAGCAGCTTTTACTTTTAATGATTGAATTAGATGCTGTCCCACCTTTTCCAGTGCTATTTACTTTCCGACCAGACGGGAGTCTGTCAAATGTTCACCTTGAATGCCCATTGTACGACGACGTCTGAAGTATGTCTCACGCCCAGGCATGCTGAACGTCGTTTGTTTTCAGGTATGCTACAAGGTATCGAAACTACAGGAAGAAACAGAATATTCCTCAGGAAGACTTTTCTTTAATTTTTTGCCCGACGTTGAGAATTCTGTACGAGGTGAGCCGATTCTTGTACCTCCTACTTGTGTGAATGTGATGGAACCGCACATGTTTAGCTAGTAGGTGAGGCTGAGCGTATGTCGTTCACTTCTGATCGTTTCGCTGGAAAGTCAATTTTTAATGCACTAGTAGATGCTTGCTGTTGGGCTAGTTGGTCAACCTTTAGAGCACCGAAAAAACTCAACCACGCATATACGTAGGCGTGACCGGTACACTGTTCAATGCCGTCACCTACTCGAATTCACAAAAATGACAGAGCGCTGAACTCGATTTGTCAAAAGCATTTCTGGAAATCAATTAACTTAAATGCTGTGATTTTTCCTAGTTTTTTACAGAGATTGTTTTTCTTCAGACATACGATGTACCGCTATCGCTAATATAATTGTTAGGGCGTAACGGCTTCAAGAATGTCTCCGTTTCTTGAGGGGAGACCCTCATAGGATGGTGATCACATGAGGATCCCCACTCGCTCACAGCACCCACTCAGTCACATTTTGCCGATAAAGGAAAGGCTCCTGATTTTTTTTTTGTGTGTGTGTGTGTGTGTGTGTTCATAAAAAACAAAAAAAACTTTTTTGTATTCAGGTCAAAGTGAAAGGGTAGGAAAGACGTTTAACATTTATTATTAAAAGCAGGCTCATTTATTTAGGTGAGGCGAAATTGATCTTGGATGGCTGATTGGTTGATTGGCATTATTTCTCCGTACATATTGGCACCACCTTCCCATGCAGAGTTCGGCCTTGAATCGGGTGCTTAATTGATATACTTGTATTCGGCACTCCTTTCCTGGCTTATTCAACGTCTTCTTTTCCATCGCAGCCTTTTTGCGTGGTCGACGATGAGCGTTACCAGAAGCTGGGTAGAGTTTTTGAATAAGTGGTATACACATTTGATGCGCATGCGTTGTTTAGCGAGTACCCTGGAAAAATCGGCTACCGAAACCGCGTCCTTAACAAGAAAAATCGCGATACTTTGTATTCCACACCGGAAAACATGTTCCACGAAAAAAAATACATGGGGAAGTCAATGACAGGGGTAGGTCGACTTGAAATTCAAGGATGTACCTACTAAAACTTCTGGGTGGGCCATAACACACGTTCGAACAGTCTTGTTTACTCTGCTACAGTGTTGTTGTTTACAGCGTTTTCTACACTGTGAAGCCAGCGTAACAAGCTATACAATAATTTAAAAATAAAACAAAACGTCCCGCTGTTGGGAAAAAGAAAGGAAAATAGCAGCATTGATAGCGTCGCGACTCAGTTGAGTGATTTGCAAAGATTCGTACGCATTCGCCAACCTAACCACCACAGACAAAGGCATGCGTACGGGGGGGGGGGGGAATGAGCCCTCTCCTATATCTACCTAAAAGAGGAGGGTGCAATGTCTGTCCAGTATATTGACTACGTAGACAGGGTAGCCTCGCGACGAACTTTCGCTCCCCGGCCCCTCCCCAGAAGGGGAACGCTGCCCTATTTATCACAGGCGTACGTGTGAAATCGCACCACAGGTCCTTTCTCTGTGCCATGCACACGTAACCATTGCACCGTGTGTCGCTTCGTGGGCATCGTCTCATCACGTGTGACCACGTGCGGACGTCCTTATTGGACGGTGCGCGAACGCTTACGCGTGCTCGGACAACAGACGTAGTTTCTGAAGCGTTGCTATGCTTATTCTTAATGAAAAACTGTCCGTCCGTCCGTGTCTAGAAGACGATCGCCGCTTCTAAGTGAAATCCCGAATAAAAATATGTTCTCATCCCGCTGCTTCGGTTTGAATCGTCTTGCTTTGAACTCAGGCTCCCTACATTTACCACCGGTGTCACTACGCTGCGCATTCATGTACGCACGCATAGTTAATCTACATGAATGCTATGTAAGCGCGGTGTAGAAGAAATGTACACTCGTTATGATGGCTACGTTAGATTTCGTGGAATTCAAATTCTTCTGCAGGAGAACGAGTAAAACCGAAAAGCTTTACATAATTGGACCACATGCAAAGCCGAAAGGCTTTACATGTGGTCCCAAGGTTTCACGTGTTTACTGAACACATTGACGAGCACTCGTGCACGTGCCACGGGGCATGCGTCCCGTGGTAGGTGATCCTAAGAGCGCCAGTAAGAATATGAAATGCTTACGTGTGGTAAAAATAAAGGACACCGTGCCGATACCACAAGAAAACAATGAGAGATGCATGCGTGACCGGTAAAACGGCGAGTCATGTAGGATCCTTAAAAAAATTGGCAGACCCCTCGTACTTTGGGAATCGACGTTATGGGTTATGAATTTTATGACGTTACGAATTTTACGTCATAAAACCCCTTGTGAGCACAGATCGACGAATTTCGCCACGCACGCTTTAGACACGTGTACACTCTAAAAAAAAGTGTCTTTTGATTCTTCTTTTATACACGTGAGAGTGTCGCATGCATAGCACTCCTTTTAGGGAGTCACAGTGACTCTCTTTTGTAAAAGCTTTCCACCGCTCTCCTAAAGCGAGTGCTATGTCATTCACGTGTGCATGAAAAGGGAGTCGGAGTAATGATGGAATATCGGTAGCTTAAACGCAATTATAAGCATTTTCCTCTTATAGCGTCGAGTCTTAAAGTGCGAATAGCGAAGCTAATGATATCTCGCATGGTGTTTTGCTTTGTATCGTTGCCAGGGTCTACGAGGGTTGGAAACCGACCCTTCTCGTCGGTGAACCTGAACATGTGAAGCAGGTGCTCGTGAAAGACTACTTTTCATTGCTTCCCAATAGACGGGTACGTTAAACACAAATGCGCATGCGCGCCCAAAATTAAAAAAAACCCCGAAAGTTATCATATATTTACTTGCTTCGTGGTAGGAGTTCAGTAGCACAAAAAAAACAGACAAGAAAAATTATCAAAGCCAGTTCCACTCCAATTGCAGCTGTACTGCAAAATCATTGATTCACGTGTGTGTGTTAGCTTCGTGTTTAGCTGCACATGTTTGCTCTTGTGTATGTTTACTCTTTTCCGTTCCATTTCTTTTTTTCCGCTTGAATATGTGATACTTTGTACCTTTTCGTGGTTGTCTATTTATCTGGAGGTTATCTACTTTCTGTCTCATTTCCACTATTTTCCTGTTCGCTGCTGTGATTTAGTGCAGCTGTTCAGCGCACGGGCCCCCAGCATCGTCCATCGAACCCGCGACCTTCGGGGCAGCAGCCGAGCCTCGTTAACTATGTGTATACTGTACCACTGCGACTGTACCGTAAACAGGCAGCTCCGTTTGATGTAACGCGTTTGCCACGAGAATGGCAGCTCGAGATTGATTGCACGCATATTTAATAACAGCCGCCCTTAGTTGGAAAGTACACTTTGAAACTATACAAAAATTGGGCCAGAAAACTATAGCGTCACTAATCTGGACGGTATGTGTCGTTAGGCACTATATTACGTTTGTGGAGCACTAGTTGACAATAATGATTGAAAGCAACTAGTTCATAATTTTTTTTTAACGTGTGCATACACTCGTTGCCTTCGGTTACAACAGAGAGTGAGGAATTTCGAGCCGCTCATGGACAACATGATGCTTGTCGCGCCCGTGGAAAAATGGAGAAAGATAAGAGCATCAGCGAGTCCGGCATTCAGCGCTGGAAAACTTCGCAGGGTAAGAACGATGTGGACGAGCAGAGCGAGTGATTTCTTTGCCCAAACAAACATCTCACTCCTCTGTTCTCTTTGTTTCCCGTTGCCTTATATATCCTTCCAGCAAAGAGTTGACCGTCAGTCAACGGAAAGGGAGCTACTGTTAGCCGAATCGGAACGTAAAAATAAAAGTGGCCGCACATGCACGATATGGTTATGTGGTTTACTAGATCCAAACCAAAAGCGTCTAGATGAGGTTAGAGAACCTGTAAGTAATGAGTACAAGTTCGTGAACATCCTTCTAGATGTATATCATTCTAGACTAAACCTTGCGCTAATATGAGCTTTAACATCAGTTTGCAATGTTTCTATACAGCTGTGTTATAAAAGGCGTCAGGAAATTGCTCCCGGCTGGGAACGTTTCCATTCTAAGCTGTATAAAAAACCGCAGTATTCTAAGAAATTTCGGTTTCACCAGGAGGTCAGTACACGAGTATGTGTACTGGCAGTGTTACAAAGAGTCGTGCACTGAGTATGTGGTGCACCCTACAGCAACAACGACACTGTCAACCGCTGGGTACACGATATCTTATTCCACAAGACACGGCCTCACTTCGCACACAACAGTGGTCTTAAGACGCACATCATATACGTACAAAATAGTATGCCAAGTCTATGTCAAAATAATGAAATAGAAATGTGGCTCTGTTGACTTGAATATTATCGTTTTCTTGGTGTTGATGTTCTTCGTTATTGCCAGCCTTGAGAGGACGGCCAGCGAAGACTACGTTCTTGGTGACGCGGGCGTCCGAGTGCCCAAGGGTTGTGTGATAGGAATACCGGTGTATTCAATGCATCGTGACCCGGAGTTCTTTCCGAATCCAGACAAGTTCGACCCCGACAGGTGAGGATGACTAGTGGAAGTTTCGTTCGGACTTACCGGGAGCGCTAAATAATCGCATCGGGTCTCAAACGCGACACGCATACTGCGATGCAACGTGTAATATGCATGCCTGGTCTGTATGTCATGTATACAAATAAAATGGTTGCAAGCGACAGGACGCGCAGTGAGTCCGCGAAGGCTTTCGTTGCTTAACAAATAGCATAAAGATGCGTTTAGAGCTTTTAGGTTGTTGCATATTCGCGTGCTGAACGTTGCAGCTCAAACCGTTGAAAAGTATACCATGCAAGGTCGCACATTAGGGTTCCTCTTTAACACTTTCTACGTAACAGATGTGTTTCACAAATAGTGTACGTTGCGGTTTAATGTCCCAGAAATACGATACGATTATAAGGGACGCCATAGTGGAGGTCTTCGAAAACTTTCATTATCTAAGATTAATTCTCCTGCACCTAAATTTAAGTAAACGAGCTCAAGCATACTCGTCTCCAAAAACGGGGCCGCCGCAGCTGGGATTCCATCCGCCGACCTGCGAGTCAGCAGTCGAGCATGTATGACCACTAGACCACCATGGGGTATGTGTTTCACGAAGAGAAGTAGACACCAGGTGGTGGCGTCCAGCGAGCTGTGGATTAGTTTTGAGCACCTGGATTTTTATAACGCCAAGCGTGTAGTTTATTTCACAGTGCTCCAAAATTATGTAATCGCGGCTGATTTAAGTGATCAATGAACCGAAAAAAAAAGTGTGCGTAACACAGAACAGTGACAGAGACAAACGAAGCCGCTGAACTTGCAACCAAGGTTTATTCCATACATGGGGGTATATATATATATATATATATATATATATATATATATATATATATATATATATAGCACATGAAACTTGAAACTTTTGTTATGTTTGTATGCGTCTGGAAAAACTTGGATTATGCAATAATTTCCTTGTCAAATACGCTAATTCCTTGCTGAGGAGCGGTATCGAAGGTGCACTGACACACATTACATTTCTTGTTAATGCAGAACGCCTCATAAATCTTCTTTCGCTTCATTGATCATGTACCAACCGGCCCAAATAAGCAATTTATTGATTGTAAGTGAACTCGCGATCATGATCACTGGATTGACATAGAATTTTCTTTTTCTCAAAGCTTTCCTAGGTTAACATTTTAAAATGTTAACACTTGTTAACATTTTCTACATTTGTCACGCAGGTTCAGTGAAGGAAACGTCGCTTCCATACGCCCGTACTCCTACCTGCCTTTCGGTGCCGGTCCTCGAAATTGTATAGGCATGCGCTTCACCTGGCAGGTTGTCAAGTAATCCATCCTACATTCCGTACACAGAGTGCAGTTCGTGCGCACGGAGAACACAGAGGTGTGATTTTTCTTTTCTCATCAAACTCGCTCAGCTGTTATCGTGACGAGTTTTTACTGGTTGCGTTATTTGAAAGCTTGGTTAAATCCGATAAGAGCGTAGTCAAGGGATAGGGGCGGTCACATAATGGGAAAGTGTCCGATGCATTTGCAGTAGTCGCCTCTCTCAGACATGCTTGCTAACCACTTCCTTCGAATATGAAATATGAAATGTCACCCTCATCTACAGTCGGAAATCCTATTGACTTGATATAACCATACTACATATCATTTCATACTTGAAAAATTTTGAGCACATGAAAGTTGTTTTATTTCTTTTGACGGTGGTGCAGACTTAAATAAACTTGGTTTATTATTTTCGAAGTTTTTTTACTCGAACACAGAAAATAGAGCATTTCAAAGAATGGTACGGATGCACTTACTAAAGTACGTGTTGACAAAAAATACTTTTCAGTATGCGCTGGAGGAAGGAAGAGTAAAGATGACGTAAAAAACACTAAAAATAAAGCTGTAGTCGCTAACTCTTGCGCTAACTTTGCAGCGGAGACATTTTCGATGACTGAATATCTCAAGTGTGCTCGTGTGCGTACATGAACGCATAAGCGTCATGAGCTTCTGAGACTGCGTGGTTTTTGTATAGCGCCACACGCAATTTATTTTTGCAGCATATGTAGTCGTTGATTGATTGATATGTGGGGCTTAACCTCCCCAAAACCACCATATGATTATGAGAGACGGCGTAGCGGAGGGCTCCGGAAATATGTAGCGGTCACCAACTTTATGCTCGTGCGCTTGTTTGCAACGCATTTGTATGTTGCTTATTTGTGAATATAAAAGGACATGTTGATGGTTACGTTGCTTACTTTATGTACAACGAAAAGTAATTAGGTGACGTGCAGATTGAACGTGGTCCCCCCCCCCCCCTTGAATCTTGTGTAACGCGTAGTTATTAATGGCCTGAGCAGGTTCACCCTATCACGTGTGATTTGTGCGAACAGTTTTAAGCGTATGAAGTACTCTCTTGCAGGCAGCCGAGCAGGACATACGTAAAACATTACGGCAAAACAAATCCTAGTCGGGGCTTCTAACAGTGTGCACGCAGTAGAAATTCTCTGGTGGGTATAACGCAAACAAATTGATAGCTGCAACTGTTGACGCTTGCAGCCAAATAAACGAGTTAAACATGGAGCGCGAGGTTTCAGAGATGAGCAAAGTACCGGAGAAAGCTAAGTCAAGACGAGCTAAGTACAGGAGAAAGTTTTCGTCGAGCAGTGCGCGTGTGCGCACTGGTTGCACAGTGTTCCACCGGGCTTCCACGCCGATGGAGAGCAGTCGCTGTTCACGTCACTGTTGAGAAGCCTCAGTGAATGTGATTACGTAGCTAGCGTCTCATTATAACAAAATTTTAAGTTCCACGCAGCTCATGATTTCCATTGAATTGTTTTTTTGTATTCTTCAGCGCATTGCCAGGATGGGTTTTCCGTAGCGCGACTAAATCGTTGTACAAAAGCAGGCGGGCAAGGAGAGACATGGCGCGTAGCGCCTTGTGTGGCTGTGTTTGTCGGTGTTCACATTGCCCGGTTTTTAACTGTGGCTGCACACTTTGTCCGTGCTTACGGACCTCCGTCGGGGTATACGGCATTCAACTGTACAAACACGCTTGGAAAACGTTCCCCTCAATTTTTTTCCTGTTGTTTTTATGTGAGTTCTTTGCTACGCAGTCTACACATTTTTCGGATACTCGTTCGCATTCATCAGCGCTGAGATTTCTCATCAGTTATAAACGGGCGTACGGGTATGATGATGATGATCAAACCTTTATTACTCCCAAAAGAGGGGACCGGCCCAGAGGTCGGTTACGCTGCTTAGAGGTGGTTACGCTGCTTAGGGACACCGCGGCCTCCGATGCGCGTAAGATTACCCGGCGTTGCTGTGCTGAGTCATTGATATGCAAAAGGGACTCCCATGTATCTTCTGTGTGAAAAGCGTTAGCGTACCGTGAACACGTCCACGGTCCATGCCATGTGTATGAGGGTGGCCGATTGTGAGCAGTATTTACAGTTTGGTGTCGCGACGTGTGGGTATACCTCGCTATAAAGCCAAGGGTTGGGAAAGACACCTGTCTGAAGGACGGCATCACGTCGATGGAGGTTTTTGTGAGCTGGAGGATAGCGGAGACGGCCGAGTATGTATATATATATAGTGCTGTAGAATGTCTGTGTAAGTGATCAAAGGAATTAGTTTATCGCAGGCCTGGGAGGGCGAAGAATGAGAAAGCACTTTGGCTTTATTGGGCTCTATCAACTACAGCATCACACAACAAGACGAAGTTACTATGCCATGTCTGCCTAGGCTGTGGTGGTCCTGTATACACTCTCTAAGAATACCGGGGCATAAGCGATGAAAGCCGAGCACCGTGGCTGACACCTATGTACATGGTGTTGACTTGAACGTACATGACAGTCGAAGAACCTACAATATTCTCTGAAGCCGGTATGTATAAAGCTCCTTCACTTAGCTTCTTCGTGCTTCAACACACGTAAACTGTCCATTGACGGACCTTGTGGGATGTCGCTGCGTACTGGAGGCCGGTACAAATGACGACGTCAATGCTATCGCACGTGGACGCGTGCTAGCGTAAGAGGCATTTCTGACTTACAGAAAGGGCCCAATCGTTTCTTGCCTCATTATTGCTAAGCCCAATAAAAGGAGGTGCATAAACCAATATCACGTAGTCACGAATTTTGGAGTTGAAAGCGTAACAATGACATCAGATATACACATCGCATACGACCTCAGTTTAATCTGCAAAACCAGAATTCCCATGTGTGTAAGGGCGCACACACTCACAGGCGACCCGAAGTTGTGTCCCAGCTCGCGCGTGAATGTTATTTGAATGATGCGCTGCAGAATACGGCCGATGCGGTTTTGGAAGGCGACGATGCTCGTGTTGAGAGACTCGCGAAGCCGTGGGACCAAATACTTTTTTTTATTGCGATAGGAATTATATGGACTCTCTCGGCTGGATTTTGCCGCCAGCGTCGCCGTCGATGTCATGCACCGTATATATATATATATATATATATATATATATATATATATATATATATATATATATATATATATATATATATATATATATATATATATATACGCAAAAAAAAACGCCTCGCGGAATCGAACCTGGGACTTCCACGTCGTAAATGCGAGGCGTTAACCACTGACGCTCCGAAGGGTACATCTTGCAACGTTCAAACGGCAAGCTATTTATATCTACCACTTACCGCTGTTGGCGCGCATCTCGGGAGAGGGTGGATCACTCGTGTGTTTTCAGCATTATCAGCAAGATGACGCAACGAGCGTGCGGCTCTCACCTCTCACGCGTACTTTGGCCCGCGGAAAGGAGGGGAGTGAACAATCTCTTTCGCACCCTTATCTGCCGGTGGGGAGGATCATACGTCTTGGCTGGCATTGGGCTTGCACTGGAACGATTCTGTTGTAGTTACGGGGCGCACAAAGGTCACTGCAATCGTTGTACAGCCTCCGTTTGCGAAAAGGGCGCGCTTTTTAGACACAGCAAAGTAACAACAGAGACGCTTATTCGCGTTCATATATACCTGTGAGTACGTTTCGTGCGTCATTTGTGCGTGAGAAACACGGGGCACGTTTTAATCTGCTTGCCATTCTGCGCGTGACCTTCCACTTTGTTGCTATCGCGTTCATTGTTTCGCCTTTGCGGCAAAGCTGTGACTTTTGTTTTTACATTTCTAAATTCTTCGAGTTTCGTAGCCTCATGTTTGACAAGTGTATGCATGCGGTTACTGCGTCGAAACGTTGAAGTGTTTCTGCGTGCTTCAGCGAGATACTCGTTAGAAAATAACTTTATTCAAGACTGTGCCATAATAAAATAAAGAAAACATGATTTTATGTACACAGAAGTTTTCCTTTGAAACGCTATGTACAGGCATCAATGCAATAAGTTATCTTCAACAGCAGTACATACAGATGATACTGTACAATGAAAAGGGAACATCGAGTGCAACATATTGGTCCGACATCATCGCTCGGGCCTTTCCCTGATGCCCACGGTAATGTTTTTGGTATTCAGAATGCCGAGGCCAATGGCAAACTTGAGCGGCACCTGCGAACGACAAAATAAATAAATTAAAAAATAAAAGAAAAAAATTGTAGGAATCATCGACGGTGACTGTCAGCTAATAGATACATTGAGAGAGCTGAATGTAAACATTTGACAGAAGTCTGTCTGGTTGGGTATGAAACTGGGAGCTACGGCAAAACGAGAGAGAGAGAGAGAGAGAGAGTCATTAGCCACCCCGCGAGTGCTTTGAAGACGCCGCTGCTACGTAGCCTCCGCAGTCACCCCTGAGGAAGGAACCATGTCGGTTCCGAAACGTCGGGTTTCTTCAAAACTTTTGGTTGGATTCTAAATCATCTCTCATTGAGAGAGCTACTTGCTTTTCTGATTGAATAGTGCCCATCAAGGCGTATGCAACTAAAGAGGTTTTGCGACGTCTCCAGAGGCGTTGTGAGCTTTCTACACCTCACTTTACTTTTCTAATTCGTCCGGGACGTACAAACCTTTGGCAATAATAACTGTTGGGGTTTTACGTCTGAAAAGCACGATATGATTATGAGA
This sequence comes from Rhipicephalus microplus, assembly GCF_043290135.1. NCBI lineage: Eukaryota > Metazoa > Arthropoda > Arachnida > Ixodida > Ixodidae > Rhipicephalus > Rhipicephalus microplus. The sequence continues at coordinate 74,046,842 of NC_134703.1, forward strand.
GAAACCGTAGTGGAGGGCACTGGATATTTCGACCGCCTGGGTTGCTTTAACACCTGAATCGAAATACACGGGCCTCTAACATTCTTGCTTGCATAGAAATTGCGGCCACCGTGGCTGAGATTGGATCCAGCGACCTGCGGGTCATAAGTTGAGCGCTATAACAAAAGGGTGGCCTCTGGAGCCTTTTCGCGGCCCAGCAAGAAAGCGTCTGACCGACCGCTAGAGGGCGTGCCCTTCCTCGCTTTTACTCTTTTTTAAAGACATTTGAGCCTCCTCAGGAGAACAATTAACACCAAAGTTTGGCATAAATTTTTCGCAAACAAAAAATTTTATTTCTACAATTTTTCATATCCGCTCTACATAATGTCCCGCTGAGGACGTGTAATGCCCTACAACATAAAACAGTAAAGTATGACTAGAAAGTGTTGTCTTCCTGTATTTTTTCGTGCAAAGAGGCACATTCATGTGCTTTAGATGCGCTGTACATGTATTCCCTTGTAAAAGCATGGATGTGTAGCCCAGTGGTAAAGACACTCGCTTTCGGAATATGGGGTTCAGATTCAAATCCCAGCGTCGGAAAAAACAAAAAAAAATTGTTATTTTTCTTATGCTGCAGGCATTATCGAATCTGACCAACCACTCGTGGCTGCTGAAAGCAGTGCAGTAGCTGGGCCACATGGCCCTACGGGAGTGTCCGCTCTTTATGTGTGTATGTTTCTCTATGCTATAACCGCTAGGCCACTGTGGTGAGTGGACCTACTTTTCACCAAGCGTCGATGTCATGCAATGACATCAGAAACTTCAGTGATCTGTGACGTCATGTGATTATGCTATCACGTGATGTTGATTTTCGAAGACGATAGTCTTTCTTGGGGTACTTCGACGCAAAAACTTTTGTCTGTCTTTCTGTCTGTCTGTACATTTGTCTGTTTGTCCGCCGTAACGATAATCCAAACGGCGCCAAGCGATACTCCTAACGGCAAACCCCATCCGCAGCACCCACCAATATTGCTCAAGTTTCAAGCTTTCGTGCTTGTATGATTGTTAAATAAAAAGCAATTTTTGTGCACATCTGAGGCACCATAACAACACGTCAATATTTTGTATCTGTGCCTTTATACTATAGAGAAGGCACACATAAGTAATTCTAAACACCGTAGCGTTTATCCCGCTACGGTCCCAACGCCTCCGTGGTTCTTATCGTTAGCTTTATCGTGCTTCTTTTCATCTGCTAGCTTCATCTTCAACCATACCTGAAAGCTGAAGGTCACTGCTGCCAATGCGATGCCCCTCAACGCAAGGCAAACATGAAACACCAAAGGCGAAACGCTATAACGTCTGCAATACCGGTATAGTCGTTTGACACGCCTTTCCTCGGCAGGCTCATGTCGCGACGACGTATGCTTCGTTCCTCACTCCATTCCGTTTGCATGTCCCTGCACTCTGCTCATCAAATGTCGATTTGGCTCGGTTTGGGTGCCACGAGAACCACTATGCGTCTTAGCGTTTCAGCTGGCTATTTCTGTGCTTTAGATGCCAACCGTGACGCTATATGCGACCTATGACGTCACCGTTTCTGCTGAAGAGACCGGCTGCGTTGTGAAATCGGCAGCGTATTGGTTTAAATTCAAGGCTAAAATGCTCGTGGTTGTTACATATTTTACCTATACAATCATTATCGCCTGATCTACGTACAAATCTTAGATGGGAACCATAAAATCAATATGCATTTCTGGTAATTAACCTTGAATTTTAACTAGTTTTCAGTCAACACAACCGCAGTCAGCCATATCTCTTCAAAATAACCGACAAATTTCTCCCGTAACGTCCATTGGGAAATTGAACTTACGTCTGTTTTCTCCGTGGGCACGAATTGCACGCTGTGTACAGAATGCAGGAGAGATAACTTGACAGCCTGCAAAGCGAACCGCATTCCGATGCAATTTCGGGGCCCAGCTCCGAAAGGCAGGTAGGAGTACGGACGTATAGAACCGACGTTCTCTTCACTGAATCTGCGGGGAAGAAAACAATCTGATGAACTAACGTGAAGAGCGTTGGGGAACAAGTTATATTTTGTTAGTATAATGACCGTGCACATCTACGCCGAAGCATGATGTCGCCCATTGATTTACAAAGAACCACGACTGCATGCGTTGGTCATGGTATGAAAAACAATAATTGTTTTCTGCAAGGGCGAAGCGATGAACGCGATGTACACGGAGCTGTTTGAATGACAGCTAAATCATTCTAGAAAACACTGGCGCAAATTAACACAGCTACTCCAGGGAAAGAAGTGGTCTCCACCCTGTTTGTCACTACAAGTAAAAAAAAAAGTGCAGTGAGAGAATAGCTGGTGTTTAGGTGTTAGCCGTCTGTTGATCTCTTTCGAGATATCATAGGAGCTACGGTGCCTCTTCGATCACAGTTCACAGTTCTTGAAGGAGAGAGACGCAGCCGCCTTTCCCCCAATGTCCCTTCACGTGCCTTCGCGTGACGGAGACAACTCCGCAGAAATGCTCTTTAGGGTGACACCGCGGGACGCTCCCGCGTGGGGACAGTTAGCCCTAGCCTAAACGCTGCATTGCAGACTCTCTGGACAGACCGATGTTGATGACGATACTCCGAGCTCAGTTTTCGTTCTGTGAGGTATCCACGTAACGTACTCAAAACTAATCTAGAGCTCATTTTATTCGGTGCATTCCTATAGGGTGTACTAGAGGCATTCTGATTCACTTTAGCATTGCTGCACACTTCAGTGAAGTTACTCTGTGAAACACAATTTCACGTGATAGTGAAAACAGAATGAAGAACTGTATGATAACCATAAACTCCCTGGCACTTTGAAAGTCCATGACTGCAGCGGCAATGTGGTGCTCGCGAAACGGACGACAACACAAAAAGAGTATAGGTGTAGCTCGAGCATTCCGGTTAAGCATTCTGCATTTGAATCGCGTTCACTAAGGTCACAGCGCAGCTGACATCCTTCCCATTCTACCACACCATACGTTTGGCTTTTATTAGACCGTCAATGTTCTCGTCTGCTGACCCCAAAGTAGCGAGTTCGATCACTGTCGCATGGGATGCACTCCAACGGAGGCCAAATAACAGAGGACCCTGTGCTATGGTTATGTAGTCTTTCACTGTTGCATTTCATTGTTTGACGCATTATCATCGCTTTTGCCTTTAGGTGGTTGAAGGTGTATTTCCTGGAGTGGAAAAGAAAAAGGTTAGGAAGAAGAATTACGCATTGCAAAATAAATAAATAAATAAATAAATTTATAAATAAGTAACGATAAGTCAGTCACGCATACGCCATGTTTCGCTTCCCCCCCCCCCTTTTCGGAAGGACGAGGGGCTGCTTATTCTTATGTTATTAACACATTTAGTACTTATTACATTTTAGTAAGTATGAACAAAGCCAGCATACACAGAGAGCCTCACCTGTCGGGGTCGAACTTCTCTGGATTTGGAAAGAACTCTGCGTCGTAATGCATGGCGTACACCGGTACTCCTACGACGCAACCCTTGGGTACCCGGATTCCTGTGTCACCAAGGATGTAGTCTTCGAGGGGGGCCCTCTCGAGGCTGGCGGAAAGGAAAGACATCGACATCAAGAAAAAAATCAAATGTTTCAATCTACACATTCATCGTTTACCGCTTCGTTGTTGCTCTTAACTCTTTTGTTACCATGCCTATTCAAATCAATCACCGATAATCGACGCTTTTGGATTGTCAATTTTGGGATGTTAAATTTGTTTCTCGTGCACCCAGCACTTTCTTGTAAGTCCAGTCACTCAACTTTCAGAATCGATTTGAATTTTCTTGTTTTGGTAACACTGTGATTTTTTACAGACCTTTGCGCGAACCAATATGCGTATACATGGAAAAGTGCACAAGGCAGGCGATCTTGTCAGAAGTGCGTGCCCCTCGCGATTGCGCTACAGTAACATTGAAGTTCTGTAATGAAAATACCTTTTGCAAGCCAAGTATTGAATTAAAGTGTAAGCTTCGCAGTTTGATTATGTTGAGCAGTAATAATTGACAGAAATTTGTGCATTCTTTTCAATAGACAGCTCTTCCAAGTAGTCAAAGAAAAGTTGGTCAACAAAAAATATTTACGAAGGTCCGCCGCGTATTTAAAGTGTCAAAGCGGCCTTCTCTGAAAGTTTCCAGCAGCTTTGGTTTTGCTTGCATTGTTATATCAGACCCAGGGTCTCATCAAGTGTCACTAGTCGCTCCTATGACGTCGTCGTCACGTGCGCATGGGTGCGCACCAGCGCTGCAAAACACCTGTGCTGCTCGAAACTGTCTTGCAACCCTTTTTGAATTCAGTGAGGACGAGCTTAGAGTTCGAAGATGACAGCACCTCAGCTTCAGGTTTTGTGGCAGCGATGTTTTGTGCCAGCCTGAGACATCCGCGGCCATTCATGGGTTTATTTTGTTTACTTCCCTAAGTCGTCTGATGATTTGATTGATATGTGGGGTTTAACGACCCAAAACCACCATATGATTATGAGAGACGCCGTAGTGGAGGGCCCCGGAAATTTCGATCACCTTGGGTTCTTTAACGTGCACCCAAATCTGAGCATACGGGCCCACAACATTTCCGCCTCCATCGGAAACGCAGCCGCCGCAGGCGGGACTCGATCCCGTGACCTGCGGGTCAGCAGCCGAGTACCTTAGCCACTAGACCACCGCGGCGGGACTCCTCAAGTCGTCTTCTCGGCCGCGAGTGCGTATAGGTTCTGACATTTGTGCACCATCTTATAGTTACTGTGTTTACGTGCGAGATCCACAAGTCGCTTGGGCGCGGCGTGGTGGCGCCGGCTGCAGAACTTTTCGTCACGACAAGAAGGTCACCACAACACGTCATGGGCCTAACTACAGAGCAGCACGAAACATTTTAGGACCTTGCGCGATATTGTTCTGTTCTTATTTATGATGTGCGAAAATGCAAACAAACATGCTTGGATCCATATATTGGAACGCCAACCTATGCGTAGTGAGGTGGCTCATGGAAAGAGGTGACGCTAGGCGAAATAGTGAAGTTAATTCGACATCTCATTTATAGAGGGATTATTCACATCACGGGTATTCATGTATATTGTAATACCTGGAGGTTTTCATTGCAAGACAACAAACATTTACTAAGAAAAGTGTACGAGATCACTTGTGTCTCACGAAAAATCATGTAATGCTTCACGGCATGACAGGAGCAACGAAGTGACACCTCTGTTTTGATTTTCTTTGTCCAGGGAAGAGAAACATTTTGTACAACATTCATAATTTTTATACTGTGTTTGGGTCAATTATCTACAAAGCTTATATTCTGATTTTTCTTTGTTTGGAATATGTATGCACATAATGTTTTTTTTGTTAGACTGTTTGCCAGCTGCCACCAAAAGAAATCCACATTTTTCACATTTTTACTTAATCTAAAATATTTTTGTTGCTCTACGATGCATATTTTTTTTGAAAGAGCATTTCAATGTACAAAGGTTGGTATGCTGCAATGCGTACTGCAGTACTTTTCAAAACTGGCAAAAACGACCTTCCCCGGACATATGAAGAACAACCACTTTCGCGCGGTAACGAAAGAGTGCGGTGATTGAATTTAGGGCTTCAAAGAACCAGTAATTTTGAAGACAAAAATTTGAGAGAGAGAAATGACTACACACTACTACGATGTTAACATGCGGCCGCGAAAGCTTTGTGAATATGAAAGGTATACACAGTTTAGAACAGCCCGCTTTGGCAAATTTTCGTTTCTCGCTCGGCCTTCCCAATTTCCTCAGCAACGAAGAGGGGTATACGTAGCTCTTCACCGTGACGACGCCAACTTCGGCAGCGTTATAAAACGTCAGAAATTGCATCTACGACATGCAGCCAACGATCGAGCAAGGCTTTCCCCACCTGTCACTTGTCTCATTGCGGGCTGCAGGGGTAAAGCGCGGTAAGAGCGGTGTGATGCACTGGTGGAGTATGCACCCTTGCATTGGCGGAAAAATTGTGAAACAACTCTTCACCTCGGATGCTTTAATTCGGGCAATAGCGCTGGTTTCGGTAGTCTAGGACTCTACCACAGCAGCAGAAACACACAAGAATATGGAATGATGCAGACTGTGTTGTCGACATAGCCAGAAGTGCATCACCACGAGGCCGAGGCACCGTTCCCTATAGTGTGAAGGACCAATCGACAAAGTCAGTGTGTGAAATATTGCCCTTAGGCAACATTGCACCACTTCGCGTATGAAGGGGATCGGACGGACGCTGGTGCGGGGCGCAGGCATTGTCTCTCGAAATGAAGCGACTGCGCTGAGCGCAGTCGCCTGGATAAAATTCACAAAATGCGATTGTCGTGGCCTTCTGCAATAATTAGAGAGTTTAGCAGGAGGGGAAAAAATCAAACATATGTTTCTATCAAGGCCCGAGAGCAGAAATGACCAGATACAAAAATAATAAAATAAATAAACAATAGGTGCGATTATGCACGCACTCCATACTCGCCAAACCAACGACTTAAAAAAAATTGTCAGTATTCTTTTAGTGTATATAGACGATACCTTGGTGACGGTTGCAATGTACTATCCACGTCAAATGAAACCCGAACTGCGGCAGGCCTTAGCGTTGGTATAGTATATGCTATACGCCCCGGTTATCAGGTTATCACCATTGACAGGCACGCGCATGCCCCCCCCCCCCCCCCCCCACCCTCCACTGGTGGTCTAGTGGCCAAGGTACTCGGCTGCTGACCCGCAGGTCGCGGGATCGAATCCCGGCTGCGGTGGCTGCATTTTCGATGGAGGCGGAAATGTTGTAGGCCCGTGTGGTCAGATTTGGGTGCACGTTAAAGAACCCCAGGTGGTCGAAATTTCCGGAGCCCTCCACTACGGCGTCTCTCATAATCATATGGTGGTTTTGGGACGCTAAACGCCACAAATCAATCATCAACAGGCGCGCGCATCCTGTTCGGCAGCTCTGCGTATCGTTCGTGCCTGTTCATGGTGATACGTGGACCACGCGCACTATACCATCACAAAGGCTTTCCCTTGCTCGGGTTTCGTTTGACGTGGATAGTATACGTGTCCTAATTTTAAAATTGCTACGACAACTCTGAGAACTGCACCTATCTGTGCACGGCTGCTGAGTAGAACTTACCGTGGAGCCGGTGGATACATCCGCAAGGTCTCGGACACAACGCAGTGTAAGTACGGCAACTTGGAAATCGCGACGAGGCTCGGCTCCTTTCCCTGTAAGCATAAGTGGACGATGCTTGTATATTCGACGACAACTACATTTCTTTTCACGTAACGCTCGAACTGACGAAAAAAATGACCAGAAATACCGGCCCTGCTCGAATATACTAACAGATCAATGCACGCGTTAATCGCTTACAAGAACGCGCGTACACTCGGCACTGGTTTTAATAGCCGGTAATTCACGTAATACGAACAATGAATTAGAATATGTCAACAAAATCACGCATGAGGGGCGAGCACCTGCGTCATTGAACATATCTGACGTACAAACTCGTCCAATGTCGTACACCCATCACTGTAGTAATTGGTGGACTCATAGTGTAGTCTGTTGGACCAATAGAACATTGTTCGGTGATACTTGTGCATATTGCAAACAGCACAACGTCCATGTTCACTTTTAACACTAAGAAAAAAAATTAAATTTGCACAAGGTATAGTTGAGGTGCTACTACGCGCTGTGTCGTTATATTTATTATACCGGAGTCTGCGACAGACGATATTAAACCGATAAGTCTATTCCTGCCGGTAGGAATAAATACAGTTGAATCAGCACACACGTTTCACCTTCGAGCTCAGTCAACGCCGATTTCTACCTCTTCGTCCTATATATAGCACATGCGTCGCCATAGCAACGCACTTTGTAGATATGTTCGCCTCTCCCACACACCCCTCCGCCGGTCGGCAAGAACAGCATGCTTTCCGTGGTAGTTGCCGCTACCGCTAGAGATGCATTGGCTAGACAAGCCTCGTTTGACCGCATTCAAACACGGGATTTCGTCATGTTCAGATTCAACTTTAATGGCGAAGCACGCGAACAGATCGCTTAATCTCATTTCTCTTCGATTAGGTCAAAACATAGTCAACATCAGGTCACCCATGTTGTGCGGGATGTTAGCGCGGCTGGAAATCAGCAAGAGAAAAGCGAGTATGGTGCATCTCTGAAGGACAAGCAACAACTAACTTTATTTCAGCGACTGTGCGGCTCGATCGTGCACCCTCGCGCCAGTTCCCTTTCCCCGCACGCAATGCGATAAGCTATCACGGAAAAGATGGGAAAGGTTGTCTGGCGGCGGCTGGGCGACCGTGAGGCCGCCAAAGCATCAAAAAATTTGTGGAATGCGTGTTCTCCGTGAAGCCGCATTTAAGTTCAGCTTTAATGTCAATTGAGCAAAACGGTGCTGCACCGCGTGGTTTCTGCAGCCATGTTCTGGTGCTATCGCGGAGCGGAGATAGCACGGATAGCAAGGTAAGCAATATAACCCTTCTTCTAATGTGGCTTGTCTCCAAGATAAATGTCACCGAGTGCATGTTGTGTAAAGTTTAATCAGTGGTACTTACATGCGTAGCAAAGCATTCGTCCGCTTCATTGCGAAGCTTGGCCTGTACATCGGGGTTCAGCGCTAAGGAGTAAATGGCGAACGCGATGACAGAAGACGTCGTGTCTTGACCAGCAAGGAAGAAGAGCACGCATTGAGCCAGTGCTTCATCTTCAGACAATGCTAGAAAGAGAACAAGAAAAAATGTAATCTTTTCCATCAGCAGTGAACAATGCTTTACTGGCATGAGCACCGGATGAAGCTCTTGCTTTTCGTCTCAGCATATCCATTCGAACATTTACTTCTGGTTTTAGTTCTCCTAAAAATATATATTGATGGTCCTGCTCCAAGTTGAGAGTTATATTCAATACATGTGATATAAAAGCATAACGTAAATAGGGGTCCAACACCTTGGTAAGTAAAAAACTTTACTTAAGCTCTAACGAGGAATCACTGGCCAGGGCTGTACCTCCAGGAGCCATCGTCCGCGGAGCATCGTGCGATGTCCTTGGCGATAGCTCTGGCTCGCTGGGCAGCCCAGATTTGGTCCTCTGCATATGGGCCATAGAGTAACATAGTAAACGTATGTTACTCTATGTGTGGGCAGGGGAGGGCGGCTCGCCACCGCTCAGCCAGGATACTTTTGTTTTAAAATATACGCATCTCCATGAAGTGAATCGTGACAAGTGGTCAAAGCACAGGGGGTCGCTCTCCGGTTGCTAGATTACGATTATGTATGCTTAAATAAATTAAGCGATTTAGAGTACAAGGTACTCTACTATGGGAGAGCTTAATGCCGTCCCGTTGACAAAGTGGCAGTCTTATTCGATCTACACCTTTAACGCAACGACTTACTCCGCTGTTAAATTTGAAAGAACGTCGAATTGGTACAGCTGTTTTGCCTTTTTTACGATGTTATGGTCTCTTATTGTGTTCTGGTTAACACCCCTTTATTTTGTTCTTGTTAGCCTTTTGTTATGTGATGTACTTTAATTGATTGATTGTAAACTATTGACGTTCTTGCGTCATTTGGACCTTTTAGTTTGCTTGCTCAGGCTAACAAACAGTCTTGTGGTAACCTTTTTGTTGTTCACAGATGTTTCAGTTTGTTCACATGCACTTGCGCTAAGTCTGCTGTAGACGCCGCGGGTGGCCTTTCATCGACGGAGGAACAATGTGCAATTTTTAGGTGCTTTGCCCTTAATAATGGCAGCATATCCACGGAGTGAATGATGGAGAGTGGGGCGAAGCTTCCGTCCGTCCATTCGTTCTTGCTTCCGTCTGTCCATGCATCTCTCTGTGTGTCCGTTCATCCATCTATTCAACACTCCAAGTACCACCATCTCGCATCTTTTTATCATATATTCCCGATATAGAAGCACCGCCATCCAGCGGATATTCCAAGGACTAAACGAGAGGTGGCACACGCACACTTTCTTATGGCTTGCGCTTCGTGTCTACTTCCCACCTTTAACCACCTCGACTTCATGGTATATACTAATTCACTGTATTCGTGGCACTGCGGCCCAACGCTCGCTAAACCTTTCTAAAACCTAGGAGGTTACGCCCAGCGAGTATAACGTAGCAACCCTTGTTTGTCAGATAGTGCTCAATGTACATGCCAATGGCTGCTAATGGGGAATGAGAGACAGGAGAATTCGGCTTTTGCTTTCTTACTGCTTGCGCTTCGTGTCTACTTCCCACCTTTAACCACCTTGAGTTCGTGGCATATACTGCTTCACTGTATTCATGGCACTGCGGCTCAACGCTCGCTGAACCTTTCTAAAACCAAGGAGGTTACGCCCAGCGAGTATAACCTAGTAATCCTTTCTTGTCAGATAGTGTTCAATGTACATGCCAATGGCTGCTAATGAGGAATGAGAGACAGGAGAAATCGGCTTTTAGTGAACGCGCACGCTACAATTTTTTTATTGTTCAACAGCGCACAGGAGAAATCTCCCACTGGCACCACCTTGCAGGTCCAAACGTAAGACTGGTTACACACTACGACTACGACTACGAGGGACGAGTGGGTGCCGCTGTAAGAAGCTTCGCTCCTAAAAACTGGGTTGCTAGCACTGCAACCACAAGTGACGTTTCACGAACATTAGGGTCTATTTAAAAATAGTTCCGAGACCTGGTGTGGCTCTGTGGTAGAATGCTTGAGTGCCGCACAGAATGCTTGGGTTCCATTCCTCCTGGGACCCTGACATTTATTCTCTGCATTAGTTGATACAACATTGTTGATGTCAGGTTTTTTTTAACGCTCACACGTTAAAATTGCGCATGTGTGTTCTCGTCATTCCTGGGTAGATATTAAGCTTCATTCACCTGTGGCACGTATACACGCATACCAGTGGCACTTACCACCCGCGGGTATGTGCCACTGTCTGGCGGGAAATTTTTGACGACGTACGTGACGGGATTGGGACTTTATTTGTGTGTTGACCAGCGTGTCATATTCGTCAAAGCATCTTACCTGCACCTACTAATTTTGGTGCATGACAAGTTAAGGGGGTGATCACCAGAGCACCCAAATATAAGCAGATAGATAGATAGATAGATAGATAGATAGATAGATAGATAGATAGATAGATAGATAGATAGATAGATAGATAGATAGATAGATAGATAGATAGATAGATAGATAGATAGATAGATAGATAGATAGATAGATAGATAGATAGATAGATAGATAGATAGATAGATAGATAGATAGATAGATAGATAGATAGATAGATAGATAGATAGATATGCAAATGGACGCCAAAAGTGCTTGCAGTACGCAAATAGATGTTTCGCATTTAGAATTGAACTTGTCTTATACCGAACGCATCTAGAAGCCTGTGCTTGTGAGCAGATGACCAGTCCGACGAGATCAGGAATATCTGAGCGTTCCGTTCAGCCACTGTCTTGTTTCGACAGCAAAATAGTCTGCATTGTACTTGTCTCTGATGCTGTCTTCACGAAGCTGTCCATTTTCCCGACTAGTAAGAATTGCTGTCTGCTTATCTGTCTATTTAGCCACCTGTGGTAAGAATTGGAACCACAGCCTAAGCTAAGAATTATGTTCGTCTTGGCACTTTTGTGTCCCTGGTTTAGTGGCACTAATCAAGTGGGGACCAAACCCGCATCAGCACCGAAAATTCTATTGTTACTACTTTGTACGCCTTATAGAACTTGGGCTTACGCATTTCTACAGTTGAAGCACTCACCCTTTGAAACGCAATTGATGTCGTTCTTGATGTCCGAGACGAGGTTGAACATTTCCGAGGACTCTTTGCCGGTATTAGATTCGGAACTTTCCTGTAGGGCGCCCTCGCGGGCGTCCATCATGAGCTGAAGAAAGTCTTCCTGGCGCTAGAAGAATGAATAATAAAGAAACAATAGGTAAAATATGGTGACAGTTAACTTGAAACACCGTCCTTCTGAATGTTTATGACATTTGCAGCGCATTATTCAGTTTCCGAAGGCCGTTGAATAAAATTTTAAGGCTTGAAGCTCTAGTGTATCCCTCTGACCAAAAAAAAAAATTCAGGGGTGAAAGGGAAAATATCCACTGGCGTGAGATTAATAATCTCTCTTTTA